>NC_046318.1:64617310-64927764 GCF_009819535.1 Lacerta agilis
TTGCCACTCCAGGCAGCCAAGCGCTTCCTCCGCCACTTCCCAACTTTCCCCCCGGCCCCTCTGCCTCTTGACCCAAGCAAGACATTTGCAAAGTGATCAAGCTGTTGCAGGCTAGATTTCATTTCAGCAGGAATGGAAATGGGAATAATGCACACTCTTGAGTCAATGGTGGAGACATCCCATGCAAAATGATTTGTATGATATAGGATGGGAAATGAGGGCTTCTGTCAATTAGTCTGTACTTCTTTGAAGACAATGCAGCAGATGAAGAAATCTGCATGTCTTGCATTCCTACTGCTCTCATACTAGATGAAATCCCATTGGCACAGTTGATTCCAATAGCACACATGTTCTATCCATTTTGCTTTCAGTGTTTGTGCGATTTTTAAAAATAAAATTAAGTCACTCACAAATAGTTGGGTTCAACATGGAGGTTCTGTGCAGCGCCTGCAAAGCCCTGTGCACAGTGCTTTGTAAGACCCAACCATCAGCTAACTGTCAGGTCTTGTGGAGTGTTTTGCAAGGGGCATTGCAAGTGATAATCAGCACTTTGTGGGCTGTACCTTTGCCTGCATGGTTTGAGTTCAAATATCATGCAGGCAAAAAAGGGTCACTTGATCTCATTATGATGCCAGGTGTTTTGACATCTTGGTGGTCCTGCCTTCTGGGACGGTCATTTATCATGCCTCTTGTAATTTCTGAAAAAGCATTTTAAGTCAGTAGCGTATTAGTCAACCTTTGATTCCAACTGCAGCTCCTGCCCCCTCCATTTAGAGGGGAGAACCTGGATTTCCAGATTAACTATTTGTTGAGCATCCATCCTCATTTGTTTGCACAAGGCTTCTGGGAAGGTTAGACAACATCAGCTTTCTATTGAGTATCCATTCTGATGTGTTTTCAGGGAGATTACAGAGGTCAGATGGCGTCAAGCAAATGTTATCCCACACTTCTGAGTGTATTTTCTGATCACTGTCTATATCGAAGAAAGTCCAATTTTTTTAAAGGAAGCTGGTCTCCTTGGAAGAGCTCCAAATAAACTAAAATTTGCCAATGAAAGATTGAATCCTACCCCAAAATAGTAACAGCCTGTGTAATCAACTTCAAGATGTCAAAAAACGACTGCTGGTCGCCCTCACCCCTAATATAACGCATTCCAGATGTAAAATCCTTTGTGTGGGTTTTAACTGTAAGTCACATCAGGGGCAAATCTTGTCTGAAGATCAAACAGGATCTATAGAAATTCCATCTCTAAAAGAGGCTCACATGTCATCAGCTTTGAGACTGATATTCAAAATGGATTCACACAAGTTAAAGGCATAAGGGAATTCTTTTTCCAGCTATAAGGGTGATGATTTGAGGTCCTGAACTGCAAAAACAGCTGTTACTGAGATAAGAGACGCTACCTAAAGTCTCAAAACTGTATTGATCCCACAATTACTGCCTCCCCACATTCAGGAACAGAAAAAAGCAGCATTGCCTTTAGATTGCAGGAGGCAGGCTATGATACACAAAGAATGAACGTTGTTACATAAAACTGATTTCTTGTTTGGACCCAAAATAGAAGCAAACATGAGTATAGTTGGATGGCCTACTTTTCTGATGAAAAACACAGCTTGGAAACACAGCATGTCACACCAAAAACCTGTTCCCTAAAGTCATTTGAACCTTGATTTCTAGCTTATGCTTTTGAGTGGGAGAGAGTGGGGATTTATTTCTCAAATTGCTTCTTAAAGCTTTGGTGAACAGAATGATTCTTTTACCGGTACTTTGCTTGGATTGCAAGGCTATACATGGGTACCTGAGAATAAGGGTCTTTTTGCAGGTGGATTCTTCAACATGTCATTGATGCAATAATCATGCAATAGTGGCAGATTTATGCTGGAACATCCACACATCTTTCCATATTATTAGTTTGGTGATGTTTCTCCAATGATACCGCTTTGCTGCTATCTGGAGGGGCTCTCTTGTGCTATAACTCAACAAAACTGGAACAAAAGACAAACAAAACCAGAACATTTGTGGCATATAAAGGACTTGTCCACACCAGGAATTAGTGAGTGCTTGCAGCTTTTTGCATTCCCATTTAATCAACATATTCCACATGGTGCTAGCCTTAACACCAATCTTGATGACTGTCTCCTGTAAATTTGAATTTATCTGATATGGGAATATTCCAATAAATTGGGGGAAATTAGGTGTTCTATACTTTGGCCATTGGCCTAGGGCAGGACTGGCTAACCCACTGCCTTCCAGATGTTGGACTACAATTCCCATCATCCATGACCATTGATTATGCTGGTTGGAACAGATGGAAGCGGGAGTCCATTAACATCTGGAGGGCCACATCCTATAGTGTCCTGCAAGAATTCCACCTGGTTCCCCCATGCAGATTAACAGCTATATGAAACCTCTGGGCAAGATAAATAATACAAAATGATGATGGCGGTGACGACGACGACGACGACACAGTACATCACATTTCCTTTCCTTCCCCTCCCCCAAAAGAAAGGAAATTTGACACATTTATGTGATGGCGGTGAACTCCTGAAAAGTCACTGGATACTTATCAGTGATGATTACAACAAAGAGTTTGACATGAATTTTGTTTCATGCTATCCCTATTGGCTCAAAACACGAAGAGTGGGCAGACTAAAAAAAAAAAGTCTATTGTTTTGTACAGCAGTATTAAAGTGCTGATTATTACTTATCCCTTACAAAAAGGAGCCACTAGCTTTACTGAGAGGTTTCTCAGGCTGTGTTGCTAGGCTCCTCTCTGAGCCAAGAAAAAGAGTGAACTGCAGCTACAGTACTTGTCTCCCAGCCCTAAGTTGAACAAAGGACAGTGAGGAGAGAGGGCAGGGGGAAGAATCACAACTGAAATACTGGCTGACCATGTGCATTCTTGCCCCTGGCCCAGAACTGGGCAATACAAGAAAGATGCAAGAAAGGCAAATAACTTGTGAGCTTCTGTCCTCCATGGGACAATTGATTCCCCTCACAAGACAGAAATTTGGCAGAGTACTGATTAATTTTTTCCTTTTTCCTTGGAGCCCCTTACTCAATTTACCACACAGGCCTCAGCCAACGAGCTAGCTACATACACAGGCAAGACAGACAACTGTCTGTTTTTCATCACCAGATGGCCATTGACCATCCCTACCAAGTGCTGATGAAATATTTCTTACTACACATCTGCACCTGATCAGAAACCTGGGGAAGCAGGGGTGACAAAATTCTCCTTACAACTTGGTGGAGATTATAGACAACAATAGCAGTAGCATTTGTACATGTATAGGGCTTTTAAGCAAGTATTTGAGGCATTTCGCGTGCATTATGGAGAGTTGCAGTCCTTACAACAAAGGCAATATTTCCCATATTGCAGATGTAGAGAACGAGGCTGAGAGAAAGAGAGGCTCACCTAACACTATCTACTGAGTTCAGAGCAGAGTTCAGACTTCTTTCTTCTTCTTTTACATACCCATGTCCTTCCACCATGGAGCCCAAGGTAGTGCAATGTGGGTCCCAGGCTGTTTCCCATCCAGACCACTGACTGGACCCTGACCTGCTTAGCTTCAGCGGGGTTGTGGCCTTATGTGTCCCTTCACACCATACCCTGGGACTGGAGATTTCCTGAAGGACAACCTGGACTCTTAGGAGTTCCTCCAGACTTGTGTTTTATTGCAGGTGGGTTCTCCAACATATTCTTGACACAATAATAGTGAGCTAGTGATGGATTTATTCTGCTTTATTGGTTGTTCTGTGATGCAAGCCCATTAGAATGACTAGAGAATGACTGTAGCTCAGTGGCAGAGCGTAAGCTTCACATGTTTAGCTGAGGGATCAACAGATCAAAAGAAGATCTAATGGATGATCTAATGGATTCTGCCTTCCCTTCAAAAGAAAAGGGAAGGCAGAATTTAAGAAGCATCAGCTGACATTATTTGAATATGGCACTATTTCAAAACAGACACCTGTAAATACAGTTTAAGTTCTCATAAATACTTTAGTGTTAAAATGGAAAACACACACTGGGACACATATTTATAAATGTATTTAATCTATTCTCCTAGCAGCAATTCAGATTTCATGCACGTTTCCCTCGTCCAGGTACAAGGAATCTGTGGCCACAAGACTTGGTTCTAACTAGCTGCTTTTTGCATCCTCCTCCACTCCACCCCAATCTATCAGCTGTTCCAGGGATTCGTACCAAGCACCATAAATGGGAAAAGGATTAGAAGTTGGATGAGGAATGGAATTGGCAAGGCTAAGTGGCCGAAATCAAAACCCTGGTCAAAGTGTGCTCTCCATTGTCCGCTCCCATTTCTGTATAAGATTTCTCCCTCTCCTTCTTCTTCTTCCAGCTTCCAGCTTCAGCATCCACCTTGCCGAACTCTCAGCCTCTGCTCTACGAACATCTGTTTTCCAAGTGTGTGTTCTGAAAACATTTCACAATGATAACTGCCAGGCAGATCAGCTGCTGTGGAGAGCTATACAGGGACGTCCTCTGCCAAAGATATTAACTCTTATCCTGGAAGGAATGAACCCACTAGCCTTTCTTAGCAGCACTAAAACATCTTTCAGAAAGCTATGAGTTAGAGTGGCACTTGGGGGAGTGTAACTTCATTTGAAAAACACCTCCAAGAGGGAAAACTAGTGTTTGGATTCCTTGAATCATAGCAGGAATTTATTTTGAAAAAAGAGTTTTCTCATTTCCTTTGAAAACAAAAAGAACACACACACATATGTGGCATAAATGTGCTGCTAACGTAAGAAATGGAAGAGAATGCCGTTTCCTTGGAAAGTATTGTACAACAAAACAAGTATTAATGTGACAGCAAGAGGCTTTTCTTAGGAATTTGAAAGATATAAATACCTCTTAAAGCAGCATGAAGGAAAAAAAAATACAAGGCCAGGCAACATCTTCCAGGGTTTCAAGGAAACCAAATTAGTATTATAGGAAGCACAAAGACACTTACATGGGAAGAACCTGAATCCAGCAGCCCTTGGAGCTCCTGCTTCTATGAATGATTAAAGCTATGACAAAGGTATGCCTGAGTTGCTTAATTCTTCGTTGTCATAGTAACAAACACTCTTCTAAAGCTTTAAGATGGATGCAAATCAAGCTCCTGCATTGGGAATACTTTGCATGTACTGTACAGAGATCAGAACAGTGGCCAAGTGTGGTTGTAATCTACGCTTTGCTTCCTTGAGGCAGGATTTCTTACAACCCGGTCTCAATCTTCAGCAAAAAGAATGCTAAATGTTGTCTTCCCTCCCACTATGCTGGTTGTGCAGAAAAAAATGCAGGAGAGGAAGGACCCATAGGATGTAGTAAATTAAATTCAGTGGACTGAAGGAGATGGAAACCTTTGAGAACTTGGGAAAGGTAGCCAATTATCTGCATTATATCAAATGGGGTGGGAATAAAAGCACGTTTTTTATTTGAATGATTCAACAGGCAGTGTTAAAACCAGCTAGTTATTACTGACTGCAAATATTTATAGTAAGCCCACAACTTACACAGGGGTTACGTTCTGGGGATCGTGCCTAAAGCCAAAATTGCATATAGTCAAAATTGCCAAAGTCTTTCTTCCTGGACGCAGACTCCCTTTTTAATTAATTCTTTTTTCCCTGCAAGGTGCTTAAAGCTGAACATGCACAAGTTAAATGTGCATAAGTTTCGGGCTAACTATATTAACTTAAGCCAAATATATACTACCCAGTGCCCGTTACAGATTGGAGGCAGGGCTTGAGAAGGCAGCCTCTCTTTTCCAGATCTTGCATCTGTGAAGCATAGAAAACTGCACTCCTATTTAAATGACACCTACAGTTCTCAGGGTTTAAGAGCCAAAGGTACCCAGGGAAGTACCTCAGTCTGATACAAATAATGGGGGAAACTTACTGCCCATCTCCTCATTTGTGACAAGGCAAACATGCCTCATATTATATGACCACAGGGTTATACCGTAGCAAATAAACTCATCTTTCCATCCTTCCCTATCAATGGGTGGATTACTTGCAGCTTAGTGCACTCGCTTGATAAATAATGTGGGGTGGGGGAGAACTACTCACACTGCTGGTACTTCCATATGGGTCTCAAATATCTTAACTGGTGCATTAAAAGAATCCATTTGCCTGGTATATTTGATCCAAGTTCTTTTTCCCCACTGTGTCAGCCAGGCAGTCTCATTTCATCTGTATTCAGGACATACTCTGGAAGCATTATGGATTCCTCCAGATTGGAAGCTGCTATATTCATTTCTAACTGCATTAACATAATAAAGCCATAAGAATAAAACCTCATTAAAAAGTCAAAACAACCATGTTCTAATAACCTATTTATTAGAGTTAGGAATGCTACAGATATTTGTGTCTGCAATACATATTTCAAAACATCCAGTGTGCAGAACTGATCCAGAGACAGTACATAGATTGCATGGTTATTATGGTCTAAAACAGTACAGAAAATATACATGCACACAGTTGGATTATACACATTTATGAGGAGCGTCTAATCATGCTTAAAATACACTTAAAGCTTATTACAGAAGCATAAAAAGAGAATCTGTAGTGAAACAATACAGATAACTACACCAAATTAACTGTTGAGAAGTTACTTTGTACCCCAGTATTGGAGCCTTCTCAATTTGTTGTATATTATCAAAAAACGATCCAGTGATTTTTCCATGAAAGAATTAAATGCAAGCTTAATTTTCTCTTCAAACTCAATGGAGTCTTTAAAAGCAATTAACTGTGGCTGGATCATTTTCAGATCAGGTACAGCACACCAAGAAGATTCCAAAACTGGCATGCATGTGCAGTGCTTACCATTTTTGCTACCTTTAACTGAAGAATCCTTCAAGAAAACATTTAGATTAGATGCATATACATTGCCGGGGGGCGTGGGGAACCACTCTCTTCAGACTTCTGCTAGAGAAAACAACAACACAGAGAATGCACTTATCCCTGAATATACCAGTACTCACCAAGTATTTGCTTCCATTTCTGAGTTTAAAAATGCTTATTTTATGTTCACTCATCTGGATTTACATGGATTGTAGCTTACCAAACAGAGAAATGAACCATTATTCTCCCTCTTGCAATTGAGTGTGTAAGAGCACGCACCCCGTTCTGTTTAGTAGAAAACTGTTGCCAAATTGCCTTTAAAATAGCTGCACTACTTACCAAATAGTTACACAATTTTTGTAAGAGTGTATTAATGACATCTCATATAAATTAGTAAAAGGACTTCAAAACTATAGTACTGAGACAGATTTCAGGTAATCCCATATATTAAAATGTTAAAACACTTGAGTGTCTCTCTGTTGTGTTAGTTATCATGTTAGCAGAGAAGGCATCGCATTAGCTTTTAAGTGCTATCTGAAAAACACTATAAACCTTTTCACATTCCTGCCTTCTAATGGAACAATGAGATAAATATTATTTTCTAGCTCCTAACAAGAATGTAACAGACTAACATATCACACATAAATATGCTTTGAATTATACAGCAAATGAATGCCATATTAGAAATTATTTGTGTGCTTTTGAGAGAAAAAATGGCTTCTCCAATAGGGAAAAAACCCCACTCAACATGTTTAAAGTCAGAAAATGTTTTCATCCACAACCAACAAGTTAATGTCATTAATATTAATATTTGTGCACTCTAAATTAATTAGGTGGATTGCCTTGAACCAATAAACAGAAAGACTGACATTTCAAATAATGTAGAATGTAAGGAAATGATGTTATGAAGTGAGCCCACTTTACAAAAAAGCACCCTTAGATGAAAGAAGTGCCCTTGCAGTACTGTATTATGCTATGCATATTTCTGGTGGAAAGTTAACACTATAAGCAACCACAAGGATAGATGTGGTCCAATAAAATAGTGATGACTTGCTCCCATATCCATCTTCCTATTCAATTTGTCATGCTGTTCACGGGCATTTAATACCCTTTGTATGTTATCAGTAGGGAGTGCTAGTAATGATGTTTTACCCAAAGCCAAGACTCATTAGAGGTAGCTTAAGGCAGCCTTCGGTAACCTGTCATGCATCCACACCATACATTTAAAGCACACTTACACCACCATCACAATCACTGGCTCCCCCAAAGAATCCTGGGAACTATAATTTGTCTCCCAAAGAGCTACAATTTCCAGCACCTTTAACCCAGTACCCAGGGTTCTATGGGGGAAGCCATGTGCCTTCAGTGCATGGTGTGAATGGTACCCTGGTGCCCTCAAGCTGCTTTGGACATCAATGCCCACCAGCCTCAGCCAGCACTGATGTGGAGGGCGCCAGGTTGGTGAAAGCTGATTTAGGATTACCTTTAGTCGAAATGAATGCATCCTTGCTCAAAAGGATTTCTTTATAAAGGAACATACGTATATATGTCAAGGACAACAATACATGAAGCCGCTGCCACCTGCACCAAAGAAAACAGACTGAGAAGATAAAAAGAATGGAAAGGGCACCCTTTGTCTGCGTCGTCTCTAATGCAGGAGTTCGGGCTGGTTTTCTACAAAGGGAAGAACTCCACTAACATAGTATGCAATCCCCAGAGAGAGCAAGGCAATGACCACCAACAAGAGCAGCACCCTCCAGACGCCAAGGTCCTCCACAAATTCTTGCCAGGTGGTTCGGAAGCTGGAGAGGACTCCCTCACCTTGCTGCAGGTTGGGGTTGAGAAGTGAGTGGCTTTCCATTGCACTATAAAAGGAGCACAGGTGAATTAAGGTTAATGCATCAAGCGAAAACTCCAAACCGCAGAACATTAATATTGACTTAACTGTGCAAGCAACATGCCAAGGGCTTACTGAGCTAGGGTTGGGTTTTGGATGTGGAAAGCCCAGATTAATATGACCAGGCTGCCTCACACTTTGGTTGGCTGCGTTTGCCAAAACTACAAGAGTGTTACAGTGGTATTTCCTACCAAAAAACCCACACTAAGTGAATTCTGTTTATGGTTTAACCAAAAGTGCATAACCATTTTTACTAAACATATGCTATTACACAATACACTGCACAAGGAGCCTTCGTCACTGACACAGACCTGCTGCATGTTAAAAGGAAACATGTTTGATATTCCCTTCACAGATGCGGCCCTGTACCAAATGTGGTAAACAATGGTTGTGTAAAGAGACTCTCAGCAATTAAACTGAGGGATGTCATTGCAAGAGAAAGAAGTGAATGTAACAGGACCAATGAGGAGGGATGAAAAAAAACTGGGGGTAGGAATAAGGTACAAGTGGAGAGTGAAATTGGGAGTAGATATTTCAAGAGTTGGGCAATGAAGCATGTGATGGTGTGGGAAGGAAAACATATAAAAGAAAAAGCTTTCTCCACTTAGATGCTCTAGGTCTACACATTCTGCCTAAAATGGGGAGGCTGAGTCACAATGCCTGCACAGCAAATGCCTGTACTTAGCTTGAGGAAAGCTGAGTTATGGAACTCCTTGTTACAAGGAAAATGCTGTGGCAAAGAAATTTCCAAAGATAGATTAGATAGCAGTAAAATCATTATGAATAATCGCCAGCTGAGTATGACAAACTCTGCCTCCATGTGCCGCCATTTTGTGACTAGTGGGCCCCAGTAATCTATGGCCATCTCAAGTGGGCGGGGGGGGGGGGCAGAGTCTGAGAGGGTATTGCAACCTCATCACATTCAGTGACCTGATTTCTGATTGGCTGGGATCACCACTAAAGATGGTTCCAAGGAACAGCAGGGGAGGAGGAATAGTGGTTGCAATCAGCCATAAAAGATACACAAAAAAGGTATTAATTGCACCTCCTGAATTTTAAAGAAAGTTGAATGAGAATATTTGGCTATCCACTGGCCAGAAGGTGGGAGTACATATACCGCTTGCCAAGTAACTGGGTAGAGTGTGGGTTTTTCTTTATGCTTCTGAAAGGAAAAAGGTTAGAAACTTAAATGCACACACACGCTTCTAAAAATTTGGTAAAGGGTCATGGAGTGAGGGGACTAGGCCTGCACCTGCCACTATGCAGTCTACACAACTGCTCCATAGCAGAACACATGCGCAGGATCTCAGAAAGAGGAGAAACAGACAGAAAGCACCTGATATTTGTAATACAATTCCCTACTTTTGTTTTTAAACGTTTACTTCCCTGTAAAGAACCTTGGTGTGTTTGCTACTGCAGAATCCAGCCATTTCACCCTTGTTATCAACTCCTCTCACACAGAACAGGAATGTTTACTAATTAAAACTCAACCTGTTAATCTATAACCACTATAGAGGTTAAATAAAGGTATGATGTATTTTAAGTGGAAAGATCACATGGCTACTGAAAACAAACTAGGCCTCTTTCTTTGAAAACAGAAAAAGGCTCACCGAGAAACCACCTGTGTTATTTTCCATTACCACCAAATTAAACTCTCAGCACTAAAATGGTAGGAAGTGCTGGAATACCAGCTATTTTGGAAGAACTTGGGAAGTGACGTGAATCCCAGATGTTGTTTCTGCTGCTAAGAAAAGCAGGCTGCATTTTTGTTAGATGTTGCTACCAACACAGTGGTTGGCCGTTAGTTACGGGTCTCGCTAAGGCTAAGAACACAAGGAGAACACACCCTCAGAGTTAAAATGCTTTCAATCATACTTCACACTAGAGTAAAAGGGTGAGAGTAGTTGGGAATCCAAGCTTCAACTGCTAACAGAATGAGAGAAAGAGAAACAATTAATTTGGTAAAATAAGAAACAGGAAGGAGATAGAATGCAAGGCAAAGAATCAAACCCTAATTGCAGTCTTCTGTTTATATTTTTCTATTAAACCACAAAGGGTACAAATGTAAATGCATCTTTGAGCCCTAAGTATACCTATTGTTGCCATGAGAAGTCCTGTATAAAAAGATGGTACTTAAAAGACTGTAGAGCAATTCTAGGGACACTGGGCAGCACATTGTTTAGATATTTGCAGCTCAATAAGGCATTTTTCTTTGCCAAGTCATTTCATGGGAAAAAATAGGGGATAAGGAAGCAATGGATTAAGTTTAAATGCACTAGATGCACAATGCTGATTTGCAAATGAAAGCTCGATTAGAATTGAAGGTACTTCTTAAATGGAAGAAGTGGGCTGCATCTCCTATAGAACGGGCAAAGAAAACCACCGTTTTGATTTACTTGATGCGTAAGAGGATCTTGGAAAAACCCATAAAATGTTTAAGGAATAAAGATCTTGCTCCTCTTTCCCAATGTGTTGATAAGGATTGGGGGAGGGGCATTAAAAAGTCTAGCCCAGTTTCTACTTGACAATAATTTTCAGGATGAAAACCTGAACATATCAATGTTGCAGCTGCTTCACTATAAATATGAAGCACATACATTTCCAAGATAGATAGTATTTTCAACTTGCCCCCCAGCAGCTGAGAAGGGGCCTATCTGCACAAAACAGCAGGGATGGTGGAAGTGAGAGCTCCCTTGCTTACCCCAGAAAGACTATGGAAAGTGTGTAGCACCAGTCAGACAAATGTAACCTGCAGCAGGTGCCTGGGATTTACACAAGCGTATCTCCCTTTCCAATAACACAGTGTTCATTGAGAGAACACAATGGACACACTGAAAGCAGGTCTGTCATATAGAACACGAAACTACCCTCAGAGACTTTCTACTGCTGAAGCCACTCAATACAGCCTAGTTTGGGCTGGGCTGGGCCGCTTCAAAATGCAGGCAGGTCCTTGCATGACTGAATGCTCCTCCGTACAAAAATCACTCTCTGCCCGTGGTTTTCCAACATGTCACGGAGAAAGTTAAGCTAGAACCCTTTTCCCCAACACCTAGTTTTCTATGTCTAGGGTTTCCGTTTTTTGGTATGGAGGAGAAGTCAGATCACATGAGCCTCCTCTGGCGATCTGAGATGGTACAGGCTCATTGAGAACTAACCATATGTGATTTTGGCTGGCTACCAAAGTTCATGAGTCACATAAGACACAGGCAGTCCAGCTTTCGAAGAACCTGAAAGATCAACTTGGAAACTAAAGCCCAAACATAGAGTAAAGGTTCTATGGAAACGCTTAGAATAAGCCCTGACCTTTTTGAATACGCAGAACAAGCTCCAAACATGAGAACTCATTCAGCTATGTTGAACCAGTAAACAATACTGATTTGTGTTTGTTTTTTTTGCAATACCTTTCACTCTCAGCAGTCTGCATTGTTTCCAGCTTCGAGTGAGTTCCTCTGTTGAATCCTTTCACTTCTTGCTCCTCCAAAGATTCTAGCAACCGGATCACATCTTTATTTACACCTCTTCGTTTTGCCAGAACAAGAGGTGTAGCACCTTGGTGATTGCTATATTAAGCATAGAGAGAAAGAGCTCACAGAACTGTTTCTACTTGAAACATGGATAGATGCAATAAAACTGTTGCCACATTTGCAAAGCTAAGTATGGTTTCAAATTAGATGAGGGACCGCGTGTTGAGATTCCTGCATTGCAAGAGGTTCGACTAGATGACCCCCGGGATCTCTTCCAATGCTACAATTCTATGACTTCTATATCACAACAATTTTTAGGGACATTCCTTGCATTATGAGGGAGATATGTAATATTTCAGAACCATTTACCATGAGATTCCATCAACACAAAGGTGCAGCATGGCAGTCATCTGGATGATGCAGCATCAACACTATCTCTCCAATTTAGACAGGTGAAACAGGTGGAAAGCAATTTCCCAATGTTATAACTGCCACATGAAAGCAATTTTTGGAGGTGTAAGCATGCAAAGCATATCAAGTGGCCTTCAAGTAGCACATTATTGCAGTGTTTTTATTACTACTTGAGGTTTTTTTTCCCTAAACAAGCACCAATGTAGACAAGATAAATAGCTCCTTCATTTTTATTATTTATTAAAAACTCTTTTGAATTTAATACTTACAATGGATGGAGAAATGGGGAAATGAAAGCAACTTTTCCTAAACAAATTGTTAAGAGAATGTTTGGGATTGCAAGATCCAGGTTTATTATTTTATTTTAAGTCTGCACAATTGCATTTGATCACATTTTTGCTCTGCCCATATCTTTCCTCTTGTATTTTTGTTGTCTTAATTTTGCTCACCAAGGATTTGTTTTATTTATGTACCACATATGTCAGTACCATAGCTGGCACCAATTCTTTTTCAGAGCTTCCTGTTGCATTATCAGAGGATCTATCCCAAAGTTAATTATGATGATTTTTGTTGAATTCATGCAAAGTACAGGTGAACTTACTAAGACTGCGCTGTCTCTAGATCTCTTAGCCAAATACAAGTCAATAAGATAAAATGTCAAAATACAGCTCCAAAAGATAAAAACAACAGTTTTCCGACAATAAGGAAATGTGAGCAGATAGTTCAAACAAGAAACCATTCTGGGACAATTGTTAAATGTGTTTATTTATTCAGTAAATTAAGTGCTTCTGTCCGGGCACTGGCATTGACAGATGCTGGGAGCCTGGCAGAGCAAATATGCAGTATTTCAGAGAAAAGTCTGAATCACAAGCTCTGGGAGCAGGTAAGGTGAATGCTGGAAAACAATGTTATCCACAGCAATGAAAAAGAACTGGGGGACACTTTTTTCTTTACACTGAAACCAGCAAGTCGTGAAATGAGGCCAGTTATTTTGAGATGACTCCATTCTTCATCTCCACATTAAGGATCTGTATCAGAACACCAACACCACCTATGACCATAGACATTATTCCTTTGTCAGGTGCGCAAGTGCTCATCTGACAGTATCGCATGGAAGGCACTGGAAATAATCTCTGCCTGATACCGCTTCCATGGTGCCACCACAACATGCAGTACAGTTAGTCCTTTTACCTTCCATGGAGGGGGCTTATGACAGTGGAAGCAACCATCAATAAGAGGCAGTGGTACTGAGGAAACCATCCTCATAATCAGCATTCGAAATTCCCCAGATGCCAGGTGTGTTTTGTTACTGGCGCTGGTCCAATTGTGACTATGTGGAGATCTCTGGGCGCCAGGTTAGCAAATGACATCTCCATCAAGCCAGTAGACTCATGCGCAGCAAAAGATGCACGATTTATGTTTCTGCACTGCCATGCAAATCATGGACCCCTTGTTGGGAGTCTTAGTCCTCCATCATCACATCAGATAAAGTAAGAGTACACATATATTTGATTGAGCTGCAGCCTTTCCACAGGCCAGCAAAATGAAAAATGAATATGATCTGTCAGCGGAATTGCGAGACTGGGAGGGGGAGGTGGGGGAGTCAGAAAATTGGAAAATTATAAAAGTTAATGAATATATGATTTCAAGGTTTAAGATAAGAAATTCAGAGGATATACCTAGGGGTTCCTGGAAGCACTAGTAATAGTAGAAAAAAAGGATGGGGTAAAATAAATATGATAGTTAAGAAAATAGGCAAGAACGGGTTATAAAATGAATAATTGATTAAATGGATAATAAGAGGTAGGAAAATTAAATATGAAGATGAACCTGCTTAAAATAGGAGTTAAAATGGAAACCAGGAAGGGAAGACTGGAGGAAGTCCCATTAAGATGTTAAGAAAATTAGATAAAAATTGTATATTTTATTGTTGTGTTTAACTGTTTATGTTATGTTTTGCTTTTGTTGTTGTGTGTTTGTTTTGTTATATTAGATAAAATGAATAAAAATTATTATTAAAAAAATAAAAAAGAAACCCACAAACCAGAGTTTATAAACCTCTGTCTTAGTCCATAGTTAATACCCATTTCCATTTCCACCATGTGTGTTTCTCCTTCTTGCATACTGGGACAAGTGAATTGTTGTAAAAGTCAACAGTTAAGCAATGTAGTTGAAATCATAGAATCATAGAATTGTAGTGTTGGAAGGGAACCAGAGGGTCATCTAGTCCAGTGTTTTTCAACCACTGTTCCGTGGCACACTAGTGTGCCGCGAGATGTTGCCTGGTGTGCCATGGGAAAAATTGAAAAATTACTTTATATATAGTCAATATAGGCACAGAGTTAATTTTTTTAACATTTTCTAATGGTGGTGTGCCTCGTGATTTTTTTCATGAAACAAGTGTGCCTTTGCCCAAAAAAGGTTGAAAAACACTGATCTAGTCTAACCCCTTTGCGAATAGACATTCCGTTGTGTCGACTGTAACCTAGGTTTAGGGTGCCATTTGATGCCTAGCTAATATATCTAACACCACTATATATCTGTGTTATATATCTAACACAGAGTTTCTAACATTGCTCATAATGTGGGAGAATCACAGTTCCTCATGTTACACAGTCATTGGGGAGGAAAAGCAAATCCATTATAAGCTATAATAATGGACCTGAAGACCTTTCCAGTTTCTCCTATGTCAACTCTGAAACAGCTTTTGTTTTTTGTGCAGCTCATTAGCCCAGAACTATGCTGAATTTCTACTCCGGCAAGGCTGCAGAATAAACTGACATATCTCAAATCCCTCACATGTTCCCTTGCATGGCCCAATCTGCCTATTACAGTAGATTATCAAGCAACAAGTTTGTTTTTAAAAAAAATGCAAGATGCAGGGTTTCAGCATACTTACCAAATATCTATTTTGAGCCCGTTGGACACAAGGAATTGAATGGTATCCACATGCCCACACAGGTGAAGGGCTGTGTTACCTTGATAATCAGTGGCCAGCAGATCAGCACCAAATTTATGCAACAACTGACAGATGTCTACGTTTCCTCTAGCCGCTGCTAGGTGGAGGCCTGTTCGGCCACGGCTGTCGCGAATGTTTGGGTCAAAGCCACTCTCCAAGAGCCTCTTGGAATAGTTAAAATCTCCATCAATGCAAGCCTGCAGCAGAGGCACATTTGTCTGTGAAGAATCGTTTACAAACACATAGGACATGTCTGTTTCTGGGAAATGCAGAAAGCCTGTAGTTGAAAATGAAATGAAATGAAACCAACGGTGAGACCATGCTGGTGAAAACAATGCTAACACTTCAAGCAAGCAATTATTTTCCTGAATGAGAAAAACTGTCACATGGAAGTCAGATCCAAACTATTGTACTGTATACATATAGTGCAGGATTCACCTAACATGTCACCTCAGCAGAAGCTCTGAACAAGGATTTCTACTTATGCAACAGGGTCCATCCCCACTCCCCTCAAAATTGGCTCTTGGGGGGAATTGAGGAAAAAACCCTGGCAAGCTGCAGTGCTTATGCAGACAGAACATTCACAATAGCACAACAATGAATTTCACCCATAGTCCTTCAGATTTCACTCTGAATGGAGAACACTTTTATTCCTTTTCGCCCCTACAAGGATTAGTAACTCTCTCACTTCTGAGGGTTGGTTCAGGTCACTATGATGAATGTCAGACAGTTGGTAAATCCTTACTAAGAAGAGATCTCCTTGACCTCTGCAGCTTAATTTCAGAATATAAAGGGTGATCAGGAGGGAAGGAAAGATCCCCTGCAAAGAGGCTTGCCCAGCTCCCATTTTATGCCCCTTCTGGCAACTTTTTATTTTCCCAGGCATTCTAATTTTAAAATTTGTTGCTGCTTTTCAATCTGCCATATTAAATAGCTTGGGTATTGCTGGTTTTACGTATTTCAGTTTTTGTGGTAAGTTTTATTCTGTTTTTGCTTCATGTTTTAATATTTTACCGTTCATTTCCCAGAGATCATTGATGACTGGGTGATATACAAATATTGCTAATGATTATAAATTTGAAAACCCCAGTTTCCTCCAACTGAAGAAGGGTACATGGATATACATTATGCAGTCTCCAGATAAGAGACAGTGATGCAGATGAGACATTCTTATACGTGCTATAAATAAAACCTCTCTTAATGCGATTTCATTTCTCATTTATCCGTTCCTTATTTACATTTGAACTTCAGCACAAAAGCAGCAGTGGTGTGTTTCTGCTTAAAATACCATCCTCCCTGAATACATCAGCCCCTTCAGACTTACTTTAAATGTTACCTTCTCTACCATACATTTCATTTACACAAAGATTTCATTCAACTCATGTGCATCAAATGCCCAATGTAGAGACAGAGAAACAAAAGCAAACCATTAAAGATGTATGCTATGCAACCTCCATTCCCTTTCAAAGAGAGTTCTACAATTGTACAGTCTGTTGTTGTAACCTACCCTGGAACCTTATAACAAAGGACAGGTACGGAATCTCATAAATAAATAAAAATCTGTTGTAATTCATGGAAGTTATGTAACAATAGTGCTTGGTGGACCACATCCGTGGCCACCAAGTATCCTGAACTGGGTATCAGTAAAGGAAAAGCAGTAAAACACAACCCAAAGTGGAACAATACAAGTTGAGGCTGTGGAAATGTGAGAGGCAATTACACAACCAGAATAAGAATCATGTGAACAACTGAATCTGTTTAATGTGTTAATTCCACTGCTACTGTGTTGTTCTACTATCTAATTATTTTTCTTGAGGGTTAAAAATTGGGATATGGAAAGGAAAATATGGATTTTGGATACTCAGGACTCAGCATTTTCCAAAAAGATTCCCAGTATATTTTACACAATAATTCTGAATAAATATTTGGATCATTCTGATTGTACACAAAGACTCTGATCCTTAGCACTCTTGTAGAAATCAAGTTCCTTTGAAATTAACTGGGCTTATTTCTTCTAAGCAAATATAGCGAAGAGCTGGTGTTTGTTTTTTAATATTCTATAAACTGGGTCTTCCCACACTTTGCTCTTTTATGCTTACTTTTCAAGTTTACAGAAGCAACAATCTCCCCCCCCCCTTTTAAAGCTGTTTCACAACCATTGGAATTTTAGCAGTTATTCCACATAGCTATGATGCCCCAATCTAGTCTTATGACTAGACTTCAACAACTGTAGTGTGGCACTGCCCTCTGGCGACCATGTTGAGTGACAACAAGTTTCCTCCCAACTTTGAAGCTGCAGTGGGAGTGGGACCTGGTAGCTTTGTGGCAATTCTATTTCCAGCTCCGAGACTGGGAGAAAAGCTGGCATGCTCCCCATGCCCCAGGTCAAGCCAGCAAGCCCACCACCCTTTCCTGCTATAGAGACTTATTGGCTGCTGCCCAGTGGCAGCGTTCTGAGCATTAGCACTCAGTGTGCTCCTGCCTCTCTATCTCATAGGAGAGAGGGGCAGGTGAGGGGGACAGGCGTCTACAGCTGTTGCCCAGCAGAGGATCTCTGAGTCTTGCCACCAAGCAGCGGCTGAAGCCCTCACACACCTGCCTCTATATCCTAAATGAGAAAGAGGTGTGTGTGTGTGGGGGGGTCCATTCAGAGAAACACAGTCAAGCGGCAGCCAAAGCCTACATTCTCCCTGCTTCTTGTTTCTAAGAAAACAGGCTCTGAGCAAGGCCAGTCAAAAATTGCAGACTCCTGCCTATGACCCTTAACTGCAACCTGAAAAATGGAGGCTACTTCCAACTTTTTAACCACACACATTCAGCTTCCTGCTTTTCTATCAGGACCAACCAGCTGTAAAGGAGGCAGTCAGGGTTCCCTATTCAATATGGCAGATTGAATTCTGGTTGGCACAGCTTATCAGGCAGGGAGTTAAGAAACACTGCACCTTCTGAAATTCCTTCTTATACAAAGCTGTTAAAAAACCCCTTGGGGGTTCTGACCCACTGACTGAAGATCAATGTCCTGTAAGAGTTGAAAGTTAAATTCTCTATACAATAAAACTAGCTTGGCAATGGAAAGCCTGAATTTAATACAGAGTGATGGTAGTTGAAATTGTTCCAACTGGCTGTGTTTCCAGCATCATGTTGCTTTGCATTTTATACCTTGAAAAATTCCAAAAAGCGTTTATCCAAACCCTTCTAGATAGTTATGGTTTACTACAAATACAGAAAACAAACCCTGAAATGAAAGATGTGAAAAGTACGGTTCTAAAGGATGCTATTACTGCCTAATTTGTGATAAACTTCTTTGAGGGATTTCCCCCAAATCAAGCGGTGTATAAATTTTATGAAATAAATAAATGTCAAATGAACATAATTATTCTGTAAGTGCTATTCATCTACAGAAATGGTTTGTGGTCTATTCAGCCTCCTTTGAAAACTAAACAGTTTTCACTAAAGGGGCTAGACAGAATTCGTAAGAGATCACCAGTGCCTTCTAGAGTAGCAGCTGCTTCCATTATATCTGGAAGAACAAAAACTAAGCACATAAAGCTGCTTTCATTTCCAGTCTGTGATGCTGGGCTCATCCATGCTGTCATTTAATGTGGATGGTAAGCTTCCTGTACTTTCACAGATTCTCCATTGTCCAGATGACATTCTCCTCCAAATTATTGCCTTCCCACACTTTCCACTTCCTCAATCCAAATTTTCTCATACCAGGGATGCTCTGAAAAGTAGAAGGTATGAGAACATCTGGAGGGGGGAGGAAGTCTGGGAAGGGAGTGTTTTAGAGGAGAATGTCATGTGGCAACAGAGAATTAATGGAGGTACAGAAAGCTTACTATCCACTGTAAAATACAGTATGACTGAGCCCACTGTTAAGAACTCTAATGAGCTACACAACTGGGGGTGCTCATTCAAAGCCAGTCAGGCTTTCTGGCCTAATTCCCAGCCAAAATCTGAAGAAGCCCAACTCTGGCTTCATCACATCTTTGCAAAACAACTGTCCTAATTTCTAGATGCTTACAGGCTCACCCTGCTGAAGATGAATTTTCCTCTTTCAGAGGTCAGTCACAAATTTGCTGCAAACTAGAATTACAGACTGAGATGCTGAAGTGATTAAGTAGTAAAGATCATATCTTAAATACTCACTTATTAAGAAAATATCAAGTCCTGTCTTCAGTAGGTAAGTGTGGTCTACTCACAAGGTTGTTAACATTCGTTCTAATCACATATTTTGTGGTCCAGTACAAACCTGTAATAGAACAGAAGAGTCTTACCAAGTAGAGCTCAGTATTCCCCAGTAAGTTTTAAACTGAGGACAATACACCTAGAAATGTAATGTTATTTTACATTTCTCCAAGCACAGAATTTCTAGCAAAATCTACTAATCAGAGATGCCATTTCAGCTGCATATTATGCTAATCTAAACAACATATTAGCAGAAATATGTGGGTGTTCTGAGAGAGGAAATCGATACCATTGCACTCCTCCCAAATTCCTGCACTGCTACAAGTGAAGACCTGGTTTGGTTTAGCATGTTGTCTGAACCTAGGCTTGTCTCTAGACACTCTCTGCAAAGCGCTGAAGTCCCTCACTAGACAAATGAGAGTGGAAAAAGGTTTAACAATGGTAGGGAGTCTGAAATCCATTGCTTTCCAAGTAAGGTACTAACGTGTGTGTGTGTGTGTGTGTGTAGGATGACACACCAAACTGCCTCTATATAGATCTCATGTTGAATATACAATGTTTACTCATGTAATTATTCTGTTTCTAAAAACTGAGTTTAGTAATCTGCACATACTCTAAAAAACAATGACAAACCTAGACAGCATCTTAAAAAGCAAAGACATCACCTTGCCGACAAAGGTCCGTATAGTTAAAGCTATGGTTTTCCCAGTAGTAATGTACGGAAGTGAGAGCTGGACCATAAAGAAGGCTGATCGCCGAAGAATTGATGCTTTTGAATTATGGTGCTGGAGGAGACTCTTGAGAGTCCCATGGACTGCAAAAAGATCAAACCTATCCATTCTTAAAGAAATCAGCCCTGAGTGCTCACTAGAAGGACAGATCCTGAAGTTGAGGCTCCAGTACTTTGGCCACCTCATGAGAAGAGAAGACTCCCTAGAAAAGACCCTGATGTTGGGAAAGATGGAGGGCACAAGGAGAAGGGGACGACAGAGGATGAGATGGTTGGACAGTGTTCTCGAAGCTACTAACATGAGTTTGGCCAAACTGCGAGAGGCAGTGAAGGATAGGCGTGCCTGGCATGCTCTGGTTCATGGGGTCACGAAGAGTCGGACACGACTGAACGACTGAACAACAACAACAACAACATACTCTAAGCTCAGACTGAGTGCTTACTTTAATGAGGACCTAAAGCTGCTTATGTCTATATTTTATTTTAGTGATATCTGTATTATATCCTCCTCATTCAGGTGGCAGTGTACACTCCACCCTGCACAAAATTTGTTCCATAGATAATTTGATAAGGGAAGAAATTCCAATATAAAATTGAATCTTATTCTGACTGTGGATGTGCGGAAGCACAATGTGTGGTTTTTGTTTTTTTTTTGTTTTTTTTTAGTAATGTTAAATTCTTGAGATTAATCTTTTGGATAATATTCTCGATTAATGAGATTAGAGAATTTTCATTTAAAATAGGAGAATATTCATTTTAATGCAATCTAAGGTGATGGCACCAGTAATTGTCATGTTAAGGTTTGGTATAAGGAAACTCAGTAGTTAAATCATATTTTATTCTTCCATTAAAACATGTACATGTTATAGGACAAGTCAAAAAATACAATTAGCATGTTAAGGTTAGATACAAGTACATTCAATAATAGGTTAACTTGTGCTTCTGATAGCTCTAACACTTAATAACTGTTTCGGTGACTAAAACACAGCTTGATAAACAAAACTACATGCATACATATAAAAAAGAAGTCATTAACATTAAATTTATTATCATTATATGATAATATATTTCAATATGTCAATCTCTTGTAAATGGCACCTTGTACCATTGAATGGCACTGCAAAAACCAGTTACTGGCACTAAATAAAAATATAGAAACGCCAACTGTTTAAATCAAGGCCACCTCACATGCTGTTACACATAATTGTATAGGCTCAGGTAAGGGGTCAGCAAACCTTTTCAGCAGGGGGCCGGTCCACTGTCCCTCAGACCTTGTATGGGGGCAGACAATATTTTTTGGGGGGGAAATGAACGAATTCCTATGCTCCACAAATAACCCAGAGATGCATTTTAAATAAAAGCACACATTCTACTCATGTAAAAACACGCTGATTCCCAGACCATTCATGGGCCGGATTGAGAAGGCGTTTGGGCTAGATCTGGCCCCCGGAACTTAGTTTGCCTACCCATGGCCTAGATACTTAAGTGTATAAAGCATTAAAGCTACTTTGGGGGGGGGGAGGGAATCACACTGTATGGCCAAGGACTGCTAAGAATAAGATCACACCAAAATAGAAAAAAGGCTATTACATATAGTTGAAATACATACGAATTCAAATATTCATCAAATTAAATGAATAGCATTTTTAAAACTAAAAAAAAAAAGTTTACTGTAACTCACATTTCAGAACTGCCAATGGTGAATGACACAATGCCCAGTAATGTAACTGGATCAAAAAATTCATTATTCATTACTTACACTGGCAATATCACAGCTTGACTTATTATTTACTAGATTTTTTTAAATGTGGGTTGTAAAACTGCTTCTTACATTAGAATTTACAGTTTGTGGAGAATATCCTCCGAAGAATTTTCTAGCAGAGAATTTTCTCGAGAGAATTTTCTCGAGAAAATTCTCATTCTCAAGAATACTCTCCAGAGTATATTCTCACCTCACATCACTAGGTTTTTTAGACGTGACATTTGGCTGAGTGCCATCTATTGCCACAAACCCCTACTTTCATTTTGTTTACATCATCCCAAAGGAAAGGATGCAGCCTGCCCTTTCCCCACCAGTTAGTTGTTGCTGAAAGCACATTTACATTTCTTTTTTTAAACAACCATCTTTTGTGCAGACCTGCTCTTGCACAAAATTATATTAAATGTTAATATATAATTTGCCTTTTCAAAGGCGACAGTAAAGGGGATGAAAGAAAGAGAAAGTGACTCTGAATTCTTACCAACTTGAATAAAATATGGGGGGAGGGCTGCCCTGCGTAATCGATCACATGACACACCATTTGAATTGCAATGCACATGAACTTTGTGGGGAGGGGGGTCAGCCCCCTCAAATATTTTACTGCAGTGGGTGTGGGTGGGTGAAGGACCTCACCTCGGCCCCATGAGTTGGCACCTAGGCCTCCATAGCAAGGAGGTCAGACTAGAAGACCCTCGTGGTCCCTTCCAACTTGACCATTCTGTGATAAGCAAAACAAACTCAAACCTCTTTTTCTGAGATACAGGTAGGTAGCCGTGTTGGTCTGCTGTAGTTGAAACAAAATAATTAAAAAAAAATTCCTTCCAGTAGCACCTTAGAGACCAACTAAATTTGTTTTTGGTATGAGCTTTCGTGTGCATGCACACTTCTTTTTTTGACAGCTGCAAGGTGAATTTATCCCCGCTTCTCCCGTGCCGGATTTACGTAGAAGCTAAACAAGCTATAGCTTAGGGCCCCACATTCTTGCCCCCCCCCAAAAAAAAATTAAAAGAAAAAACAAAACCTGGATGTACATTTCCAAAATACAAGATTAAAAACAAATAAAATGAAACCTACATACAGCAACAGTGTTTTGTGTTGTGTAGGCTCCTATGATGTAAATAATAAGTCCCGCCTGCTAGCCTTTTGTTATGTGCAAATGGCTTTAGATACCCATTAGGTCCATAAATGACCACATAGCATACACTCAACACAAAAAACAGCGATAATTTGTTGTTGACAAAGGACAGCTGGACATATAAAGGGCCCCATTACCTTCAGTAGCTTAGGGCCCCATCAAACCTAAATCCGGCCCTGGCGGGGGACGACGACGACAGCTTCACCTGTTTAATCCCCGCGCGTGGCAGCACACTCTAAAAAGGGGCGGGCCCAGGATTGGGCCACGCCCCTAACCCGCCACCTGTAGTGATGACACGGGACCCCCCATACCTCCTTCCGCAGAGGCGGCTCCGCTCCCCCCCCCCCCCCAAGCTGGAGCCCCTCAGGCGAACCCGCATCTATTAAATCTCTGGCAATTCTTATTCTTCCCCGCCTTCCCCTCACGGCCACCAGTGCTCAAGGGCCTGAGGCAACAAAGCACCGCTTTCTTCCTCGCCACCAGCTGCGGCCCACCGAGAAGGCGGGCGCCGCCTCGCCCCAGCTCTTTCGCCCCTACCTCGCTCTCGAAGGCCGTCGTCAGCTGCTGCTGCTGCCTCCTCCCAACCGCCAGAAACCAGGCCCCGGTTGCAACAAAGAGGTAGAGACGCCCTCGCGAAAGGGAGCCCGACCTTGCCTCGTTCTTCCGGTTCCCGGTTGCAGTTCATGGAACTCGCCTCTCGGAGGGGAGAGAAGCGCTTTGGTATCAAATGCTGGCGCTCGAAGGGTTAGAACGGAACAAGGCGCCTTTCTCCTGCTTTGAAGAAGAGAAACAGAATTGCAGTGTTGGAAAGGACCTCGAGGGTCATCTAGTCCGACCCCCTTGCGAGGCAGGAATCTCAACTAAAGCACCCGTACCGGATGGCCATCCAGTCTCTGCTTAAAAACCTCCACCGCCTTCCATTGTCAAACAGCTCTTACAGTCAAAGTTCTTCCTGATGTTTAGTCGGAATCTCCGGAACATGAGAAAACAAGCTTGCTCCCATTTTTCCTGTGACGGTTCTTTCCATATAGGGAGATGGCTATCATATCTCCTCTCCGTCTCTTTTTTTTCTAGGCTAAATCTCCCCAGCTCCCTCAGCCATTCCTCAAAAGGCTTGCTTTCCAAACCCCTGATCATCTTGGTCACTCTTTTCAGCTTGTCAAAATTCTTCTTAAATTGTGGTGCCCAGAACTGGACACAGTATTCCCGGTGGGATTTGACCAAGGCAGAATAGGTTGCTCACTTCCACCACGTTATTTTGCCAATTAGATGAGAGCCCCCAATGGCTTCTGGAGTTTATTTTATGTATGGAGTTAAACACACACACACATTTCTGGGGTGTTTTTTAAGGGAAGTGTAGGGTAGTTGGTTTCTTGGGGATTAAAGTCTGTTCAGCTACCATGGGGTTTCTTACTGGAACCTTTTATTGCTGTACACAGAATGGTTTTAAATTAACCCTGGGGAAAAAGGAGTGTTGTCGTATCTGTCCAATTCCCCCGCCCCGCCCTATGTTTGTGTGAGACACACACACACACACAATCGGAGAGACAGCAGGCATGCTTAATTTAAAAAAAAAATAATCAAGGATACGAGCTTCTTTAAGCACCCTTCCTTATTCTGGGTACCACATTGGCTCCTATGAAGTCCCAATGACCTGTACGTGGATTCTTGCAGCGTCGATTGCGGACCATTACTGTGCGCAAAAACAGCTGAGACCATAGCCGCTTGGGTTTTCAGCGCTGCCTGACTCAGGGAGCGAAATGACGTGGAGCAGAGAAAAGAGAGCATCCGGCAAAGCGAGATCGATCCAGCAGCGCCCCTCACGGGCTGGCTGATGGAGAAACGTTATGCATCAGCAGACCCCCACCCCCAGTGTCTAGTGAGAGGCGAGATTAGCTCGGTGGTAGATAACATGCTTCGCATATATTGCAGGTTGGATCCCCAACCTCTCCAGGTAGGTTTGCAAAAGGAGTGTTTGCCAGTGCCTGATTCCGTACATCTTCTAGCACTTCCCAAACGCTGTTTCACCTGCCCCTAGCATCCGCACTGGTTGTCTAACACAAGACTATGTCGCCTCTAGCATATTTGCAAAGCTAGGCAAGGGCCAATAGGATTTCAAATATTGGATAGAATCTCATAATTTTTGAGTTGGAAGGGATCCCGAGTATCATCTAGTCCAGCCCCCTGCAATGCAGGAATATGCAACTGCCTCATACAGGGATCAAACCTGCAACCTTGGTGTTACCAGCACCACACTAGCCAACTGAGCCATCCAGGCCATGTGTTGAGATGCCTTCATTGCAGGGAATTTGACTAGATGACCATAGGGTCCTGTCCTTTTCTTTCAAAAATTTATTAATTTTTCAACAATAAGAACAAACAATGCAAAACAAACAACAATAAAAATAAACATTACAACCAAATATTAAACAATTAAACAAAAACACTTACATCTATCTATCTATCTTTTATATCATTGTAGGTTGACTTCCTCTCATCTTCTCTAGCTGCGTTCATTAAAAATCATCTTTAGTAAAAAAAATCTTTTTGTATTCTCATGTTATAACCCTATTCATCATTTCTTATCTACTAGCTTTAACATTACATTCATTTATTTATTACTACACCTTATCTAACTTCTATATCTTCTGCCTATTTAATCTTCCTGCTTATATTAAATACTAATATTAACATAATTTTAAAAATATACTTTAAATTTCTTCCAATCTTTCTCCACCGCGTTGTCCCTCTGGTCTTGGAGTTTCCCGGTCAGTTCAGCAAGCTCCATATGGTCCATCATTTTCATCTGCCATTCTTCTATTGTTGGTATTTCTTCTGTCTTCCAGTTTTTTGCCAGTAAAATTCTTGCTGCTGTCGTGGCATACATAAAGACTGTTCTATCTTCTCTTGGGATTTCATGGTTTAAGATACCCAGTAAAAAGTCTTCTGGTTTCTTACTAAATGTGTTTTTCAACACCTTTTTCAATTCATTATAAATCTTCTCCCATAAGTCTTTTACTTTCGGGCACGTCCACCACCATAGGGTCCTTTTCAACTCTACAATTCTATGATTAGCCCATAAGGCAACTTTTCCAACTTTGCACCTCCACTAGTTGCCTGAGTCTGTCAACTATTCAGCAGTGGAGAGACAAAAGATGATCTAATGTAGCCTCCCCCAACCTGGTGCCAATAACCAGGGATTATGGGAGTTGTAGTAGGTGACACCTGGTGTCCACAGTATTTTTAGCTTTGTAAGAAGTGTATTTTTTTGGGGGGGGAAATAACGACAGTAATAATAATTTCACAGTGCTTATATTTAACATAATCACAGGTTGTTTACCACAAGTTATCTCCCACCTTGCATATCTTTTTTTTAAAAAAACACTCATACAAAACATAGTAGGTTAACAACAACAAAAAGAGACAAAAATTGCATTATGTTGGAGTAGTTAAAAATGGAGCATTCCTAACAGTCCTGAGGGTAATTATTCCAGTAGTCAGCGCACAGTTGGGATGCAGGAACGGGTGGAGATAATCAAAGACATGTTGGATGAAAATCTGCATTTAAACAGGTACTGGAGGGAAGCAGGGATCATTGTAAGATGATGTACTTTGTACAAAGGAAGACCTTACCACAAATTCAGTGGCATTCTGTAATTTATCATTAAGCTGAAGACCTGTGGGGAGAGAGTTTGTATCCCATGGAACAGAACAATGGTAAACATTCCAGAGGCCAAAGATTAACTGCTTAATGTCAAAGATTTTAAAAGGTGTTACTGTGATCCAAGATATGTGATATGTTTCCCATTTTTTAAAGGTCCTGTACATTTTTATAATAAAATGAAATATATGTGCAAAATATTTACAGTCTTTCCATTATAACGAATTCTGGTTCCCAGGAGCAGCTAACTGATGTTTTTTTTAAAAAAAAACCTCAAGAACAAAAACACGTGAGGAGTTAGAAAATGTAGACTGCTATTAAACAGAGGACAACTGCTGTGATAAGTTTGCTATTCCTCATTTTTAAAAAAAAAAAAACCCAGAGGCAGCAGCAGCTGAAGTGCAGGTCACAAGTCTTCTTCGCGTATTTTCTCAAACACACAGTCATCCTCATTTGGTCTACTAGCGTTCGGTTTTTTTCTTGGCTTAAAACCAGAATGAAATATCTGCACAGAATCAAATACAGGATATGTTAAACCAATAGATCAAAAAAACCTCTAGTCAATAATACATGAAACACACACCAGTAGAACACCACCTAATTGCATGTTGGGGAATACTACCAGCAGCTATGCTAATGATACGTAACAGGAAAGAAAAGGTTTGTGAAAGCCAGCAACTATCAAGGTTTTTGATCCTGCTTTCTCCAACCTAGTGCCTGCAGATGTTTTGGCAGCATATACTGGCTGGGGCACCAGGTTGCAGAAGGCTGTCCAATAGGTATTATAGTTATAGTACTGAAGCAATTGTATTGAACCGACATAAGCAGTGGCAGCCTCTATGACGCAGTGATAGTAACTGCTTATATAGCACTATGATGTGTACAGAGCACTTCTGATAAGCTCAGTAATCCTCACAACCACCAGGAAAGGCATAACAAAATAAAAAATAAAAAAATCCTTCCAGTAGCACCTTAGAGACCAACTAAGTTTGTTCTTGGTATGAGCTTTCGTGTGGATGCACACGAAAGCTCATACCAAGAACAAACTTAGTTGGTCTCTAAGGTGCTACTGGAAGGATTTTTTTATTTTTTATTTTGTTTTGACTATGGTAGACCAACACGGCTACCTGCCTGTAACAGGAAAGGCATGTCAGCGTCACCATCCCCTTATTGCAGACTGTGTGTGTGTGGCAAGGTTAGGAGGAGAGAACAGCAACTTACATTAGGGACCCATGTCATTTCCTTTCCTAACCAATCCCAGCCCCTCTCAGGTCTCCACCCAAGTTTATGTCATTTAATTCACAAACCTGACTTGGATGGATGCTTGGTTTCTTAGCTTTACCTGGTTCAGGAAGTTCAATCTGCTAAAACAGATTGATAAAATGTAAAGATCATTGCTAGGCAGAAAGATAAACACACAAAGGCAGGCAACATTTAACTCAAGTGTATTCACACAAGGGAGACACTGGCAAATAAACTATAGTATCAGCAATTTTAATCACATTTCTCTTTGACCTTGTGAACATGATTTCCATTGGTATCTGAAGAAGTGTGCACGCACACGAAAGCTCATACCAAGAACTAACTTAGTTGGTCTCTAAGGTGCTACTGGAAGGAATTTTTTATTTTATTTTGTTATGATTTCCATTGATACCAAGCACCAGTGGCATTTATATGTGGAGAAGTGGATAGGTTTGTTTTTTGGTCTTTTCCTTTAAGCAATGAACCAATTTCTGTGGTGAGCCTAGAATCTAGATACCAGACAATACTCACCCCTACTGAAAAAGAAACCATTGCTAAAGTTACCATGAATATGATTTATGAACCTTACCCAAGAGGATGTGGCATTCTATAGGTTGATGATCAAATGTTGAGCAAACTTCCCTCTCACTAGGTTCCTTGGCCTCCCATTTATAAAATGGAAAGTATGCATCTTGGTTCCATGTGCATGTTTACTTGGAAGTACTTTCTAGTTCCACTGAACTCAGTAGGATTTGCTCTTAAGCCTGTATATGATTTCACCCATAGGGTGGGTCTAGTGAGAATCTCTGGAGCCAGTATTGGCTGGTGCCCAGAGACTGGCAAGACAGAAGGCAGGGAGACCAACAGCAGGCCCAAGCCAACAACAGGCAGAGCCACCTTCTGATTGGTTTTAAGTAGGGGCTGGCTGAGTTTGGTGAGGCAATGTCCCAGTTGCTCTAATCACCCAGCCTCCACTGTTGCAGAAGCAATGGAGCCAAGAACCTCACATCAACAATCAGGCAAACTCGATTGCGAAACTTTGCTCACCATTTCTTGATCACCTTTGGTTGGTGTCATCAGCTGTTCCGATATTATCTTTTTTAAGCAGCTGCTTAGGAGAAATGCCTAGATGTGGGATAAATATTACATTTTGATTTTAAGTAACAAAATACTATATATGCGGAATTGCTGCTTTCCAGACTACATCAGCCTTGCTCTGTGGTTCGAATGTTGTTGTTTTTTTTACTCCCAGCTTAATCTATCTGATTACAGTCCACTAGCCATATCATTCAATTTACTCAGGACTTACATATGAAAGTAAACCTGAACAAGCCTTTCCTGATGTGAACCTAAACATATAACAGCAACGCCTGGGGATATTGCCTTTTGTGAATCTTCATAAGTAACAGATATAAGGCAACTTTTTTTCCTTTATATTTAATACTAGGTGGAAGAACGCAGGGGGATGAACACAACTTAGCTGTAAAAGGACACCCTTTGCATCTACAGTGTCCCAACTTCAACCCCTGACATTAGCAAAATGAAGGAAGATGTCTGGGTAAGGCCTTGAGCTGTTGCCTTCAATGGGTTAGGTCAGGGTTCTGGCCCACAGACCTAATTAGGGTTTACACGAGTACCAATTTGCCCTGTAAGGCTATTACCCACAAACCACACCCATCTGCCATACCTGGTGTCATATGTGACGTCAGGTGTGAGGGAGGTATATGGATATGGCTACAAATAAATGGTCAGGAGCTTGAAGTGGGCTCCAGATTATTCCACTGCAAGCAGGGCTCCCTGGGCAGAAAGCCCCACTGGGATCAGAAGGACTAGGGATTTCCTCCACTGGGAAATGCACCTTCAAATGAGGTCTCTAACTGCTAAGAAACGACACCCCCCCCCTTTCAGCAAGCACACAGTAAATGGTTGTTCACTCTTCAGGCTTCTCCTTTTATGTACATTACGTTTGTATTATGTAATACAAACCTGCTTTGTGTTAAAGGCAATCCATCTCCAGGTGTCAGAATCGTTGTACTCAAACCTGAGCTCCAGGAATTGGTCAAGGCCTTGGCCTGTAACAGATCCCTAAGTAGATTTAAAAAAATGATGCAGTAATATTAGTCGAGAGATCCTCCAGTCTATACTGATGCCTAGTCACTACGCTACACTAATATTCAGAGGATATCTCCAATGTTGTTGTTTTTTAGAGAAGACCCACTAAAATTATTGTATGCAAGTTAGAAATGCCCACTAACTTCAATGGGTTCACTCTCAGCAGAACTTTCATTCCTTGTTTTCTACATGCAGCTATCACTTTCTCCTAGGTCAGAGGAGGGTGCTTAGAGGAATCTGAAGTAAGGCAAGACCACAGGAGTATTAATTTAGTCTACCGTTGATGATACTTGGAACACAGAATGTTAACAATGAACAACTTCTTCCTAACATGTGTATGTGCATAAAGGCAATCTATGAACTTAGAATTTGTTTTATTGCTTACAAGGCAGGCCCTCCCATTTAGGGATTTTTTCCCCCTCATGAGACTCAAGTTTAAAGGAAAAAGTTAGCATTAAACAATGTGGTTAAGTAGTGAAGTTGCTCACAAGGTACTTACTAGAAATGTGACCTGCCAGCACCTCACCCTGTTGATCTTGAAGCTGACCTCTTTGATCTGGTTGCTAGGCAACTTTATGCAGCAGCTAATCTCATTATTTCCCACATGAATAGCAGCAGTACAGCCTGCTTCAGGATAGTCGCAGGAGCAAGGAGCAAGCTTAATGTATCCATAGTGCTGGACCTCCTGAGCCAGCTCTAAAAACTGTGCAAGAGAAACAGAAACTGGAGGACAACAGTGGGTTATATACTGTACCACATGATGCAGGAAGGTACTGAGGGCTAGCAACTTCAGCAAGTGACCGAAAGCCAAGGACTCTGTTGTTATCTGGATAAGCCCCCGCCCCCTCAAACTCATTGCCGGCCACGTCTCACATATAAAATCAATGCAGGAATTATCCCAGTGCTCATTTGAAAATATACATGTCAATGTCAGGTGGGGATGATTAACACACTGGAAAAAATGTGTATGGCAGTGCAGATGGAATACCCTATACTACTGACTTTTATCAGCAATTCCTTTCCAAAGTCTTTGCGCACAGCAGTAGCTTAATGGGGCTGGACCGGGAGAAAAAAGGCAGTACTCAACACTGTTGTTCTGCTAGCACTATGGAACTTCTGCAGCCCGCTGTGCACCCTTAAAATCTGCTCCAGGGGGTTTGAAGATCCCCCAGAGAGCATTTTGAGGGTGTACATGGAGAAGAAGAGGAAGGGGAAGTCCACTTGTGCGAGAAAAATTCCACATGAGCAGTGTTGATTGCAACAAGTCTCCAGGTCTCATCCATTTAAATCTGGAGCACTCTATAAGAGTTGTTCTAATCTTGTAGCAAGTGGTCTGCAGGCTATACTCCTGCTTTGCATGTCTAGAAGTTTGTCATTGTACAAATGCTACAGGAAATTCTGCAAAACTGATCTATTATTTCTCTGTTGCCTCTCTTTGTATGCTTACAACGAACTGCATTTTCACCCATGAAATAATTATACCGCAGCAGGCATTCTATGGAGGTAGAGCTGGAGATGCTAATATAGAGTATGCTGGGGTTGAAAGATCAGAAGGGAAGGAAAGGGGTCTGGGTCTCTAGGTCTGCTCTTTCCCCTCTCTAGGCCAATCTCACATCTCATCTCCTGGCTCTGCAGGAAGAGCTTAAAGGAAAAGCCAGACGGGTAGAAGCCGGTCTGAGTTTGCCAGAGAGCAACCTTTGCAATAGCTTTGATGCAGGCAAGAGATCTCACCTTCCTTCCCTCCTAACACATGATTTGTAATATGCATGGGAAGTTAAACTTTAGATAGGCCTCAGCTAATTTTCATGAACAGCATCAACAGAATCTAACACACCTGGACAAATGTTGTGAAATGGGGACAATTTTTTTGTGTAGCTGGGCTTGATTAATAGAGTTTCCCATCCTCATCTCTCCCTGAGACCCCTGGCAAGTCATTCTGTTTGGGTCCAGCTTGAGCAGACTGGGGTGGGATGGGACACAAGGAGAGGATAGAAGATTCTTCTATTTACAGAATAAAATTAAAAAGCCACGGCAGAGCTGAAGAACACAGCAAGCCTTTATAAGCAGATGCTCTCTCTGGTATCGTTGCATCATAGCATGCACCCTGAAAAGGTTAAAACACTGTGTTACCTTCATTTTGTTAGGTACTTTCTGTAGCATTTGAAGCTTCTGCATCTGTCCGTCTGTAGGCTTGATCCAGTTCTTCTCCATTTCCTGCAGAACCTTAAAAAGAGAAAAAAAAGCATGTATTAAAGTCCCTGATGCATTGTTCACCCTGACTTAAGAGTCATGTCGGAATACGCTACACGGATCCGCTATAGGATCCACATTTATTTAATTGTTTAATATAGTTTTCGGGAACTACTTTTGGTATTATTATGCGCAAAAGCGAAAGCGAAAGTAAGAATGAATAGTTTGGTTCACCAATGAGATTAATCCGCCTTTATTTTATAGTTCCGGTCATGTTCAAAGTTATTAATGAGCGTTAAACCTGCTTCCCGCCTTTTTGGAGGGCAGCAACAGTGATTTTATTGGTTGAGGCATTGATCATGATGTCACGTTTGTTCCTAAATAAAAGGCTGAGGCTCCCCGCTTAGGCACGTTCATTCACGTTTTTGCTTTAGTTGGGTTTTAGTTGTAGTCAAGTTTAGTTTAAGGGTATTAGGAGCGGGCTGGATGGGTTGGATGGGTTTTTCCTTTAGTTAGAGTTAGATCGCGGAAGATCATTAGGTTTAGCTTTAGTTAGGTTTCTTTAGGTTTAGCCTAGGGCTAGGCTTGCGGAAGATATTTCGGTTTTAGTTTATTTAGTTAGCCTCACGGAAGATTGGGCGCGCAGGGACTTTGAGCTTAGGAGAACTTAGCTTAGGGGACGAGCCTACGCGGGTTCTGCCAAAGCCACTAAAGATATAACCGGTGTCTGTCTTTCTTTGGGGTAAAAGAGGGAGTAAAAGGTTTAGAGTAAAAAATTTAATTTCCTTAAGTTGATCTATCTATTCAGAGTCAGGGCATATCCTATTTCTCGAGGCAACATTCTTCTTTAAAAGGCAATTAAGAACTCATGCACCTTCGGAGTCATCACCCGGCTTACTCAACCTTCAGATTGTGAGACCTGGCCGGCGCCCGTGCTCAGAAGCACGCGGAACGCTGGCCGCTTTCCCCGCTACTGGTACCTCGTGCATGAGCAGTCCAAGTTTGTGCACGAGGAGCTCCAGCACCCAAACCCCGACAGAGTCAAGCAGCCAAACCACCAGGCCAATGAACTTCTCAAATTGCCAGTCCTGCTGATCCAGGTGGGATCAGGTCCCTCTAAGACTGACATGGCAGAAGGGGCACAAGAACGGTGGAGAACAGTTCTCTGAAACAGCATAATCAACATGACTTTGCAAAGAAATTGCAGCAATAGGATCCTGCAACCCTAGAGTCCCACCAGGTACTACTAGGCTGCAAGCAGCTACCCAGTTGCTTGTTCAACTGTCTGCATTACTGCAGCTCAAATAGCTCTCATGATTGTTGTTTAGTCGTTTATTCGTGTCCAACTCTTCATGACCCCATGGACCAGAGCACGCCAGGCACTCTTGTCTTTCACTGCCTCCCACAGTTTGGTCACTCATGTTGGTAGCTTTGAGAACACTGTCCAACCATCTCATCCCCTTCTCCTTGTGCCCTCAATCTTTCCCAACATCAGGGTCTTTTCCAGGGAGTCTTCTCTTCTCATGAGGTGGCCAAAGTATTGGAGCCTCAGCTTCAGGATCTGTCCTTCCAGTGAGCACTCAGGGCTGATTTCCTTCAGAATGGATAGGTTTGATCTTCTTGCAGTCCATGGGACTCTCAAGAGTCTCCTCCAGCACCATAATTCAAAAGCATCAATTCTTCGGCGATCAGTCTTCTTATATAGACATTTAAATTTCCCGCCCTGGAGTCCAAGACCACCCCCAGAGACATCATACACCTCCAGCACCATAATGATAGAACTATCATAGATAGATAGATAGAACTCCAGCTCTCATGATAGAACTATGATATAAAAAAACATCTGTAACATGCATTGCAGTAAGAGGGAGTCAAGCACCAATTTATTTACAGTAGAACCTCTACTTACAACCGCCTCTACTTGGGCCCAATCCAAGTTGCAACCGCGGCAAACCCGGAAGTAAATACTGGGTTGCCGCGATTCACGCACAAGTGGCTGCCGCCATTTGCACATGCACGTAAGTGCGCTGCCACCAAATGCGCCCGTTCACAACGGCACTTCTACCAGCGACCCGGATTGACTTACGGACGGACCTCCAGAACTGATTACGTCCATAAGTAGAGGTTCCACTGTAATTTCAACCCAACATGGTAGCATATCATGACTCTCACACAACTATTAAGCAAGCATTTAGCATGGTGCTAAAAACCCTTACCTTTTGGGGGGGAGGGCAAGTATTAGAGTGCTAATCTCTAAACCAGTTACAGGTGGGTAGCCGTGCTGGTCTGCCATAGTCGAAACAAAATAGAAAATTCTTTCCAGTAGCAATAGGAGACTGGTGACTTTAGGATCTGGTGACTTCTGTTTCAGTGTATCTGAAGAAGTGTGCATGCACACGAAAGCTCATACCAAGAACAAACTCAGTTGGTCTCTCAGGTGCTACTGGAAAGAATTTTCTATTTAATCTCTAAACCAGTTATTGCTGGATTACCCATTTCCTACCTTCCCCACATCATGGGCAGAACTTGAAGTGAGCTGTGGCAAATTTCACTTGGGATTAACCAGAGATGATGGCAGCAGATTCAGCTGATGCTTAAACTCAGATCTGTGACAAGTGTACGATTTTAAACAACAAATGGGGTACACACAGGTGATGAATGGTTCGAGTCTTCCACTGCCCACTGCTTATCTCCCTGAGGTTGCTCTCCTCATGAGCAATGGGCTGTAGCTCAGTGGTAGAGCACATGTTTTGCATGCCAAAGGTAATGGGTTCAATCCAGTGTTCTCCAGGCAGGGCTGTAGAGCAGCTGCCAGTCAGTGTTGGCCATACTGAGCTAGATGGACCAATGCTTTGACTTGGTATAAGGAAATTTCTTAAATTCCTACATTTCCTCCGAGCCAGGCTCACGTCAGTTTCAGTAATATCCTAATGCCTGGGAGGGAGAGAAAGAAGCCACAGGGAAGTAATCTATAAGGAATATTTACAAAACTTTTGCTATGAACAACCCTCTGTGGTGTGGTTTAAACCCAGATCTATCACTCATACATCTAGTTGGGTCAGCCTGCTCCTTGGGCACACCTATTTGTTATTATACATCAGGTAGCGTTGATGGACGGGAGTTAAGAAGCTCTGCTCTGTTCATGAAAGCCAACTTTTAAACACAACAAGAAATCAGTTTCTTTTCATAATAGTATTTCAGGATTAGTGCTTTTCTAGAAGGAACTCACCTTTACATGAAAAAACCTTACCTGTATATAAAGTAAGTTCACTGAAGTTCTGCAATTCATAAGCATTTTATCAAGGGATGGGTCCATGTACCTGTCCAACAGGGAGAGGGAAGTGGAAAGTTTAAAAGAAAAAAAGCCACCGATCCAGTGAAATATCTACAATGAGAGCTACTACTGAAATATTGTATTTCTGCCCTTCCTCCAGAATACTTATACATTTTAATGCATCTTGCTAAATTTGCTTCTTTATCTTCCTTGCTTACCACTTTCTGATCCCAATCTTACAAGGCGATTCTTTCATGCTCTGAAGACTCACATAGGGAAGTTCAAATTCTGCCAGTTTTTTCAATACTAGAGGTGAGGGGGGAAGAAAGGGGGAGGTAATTTTTGAAAAACTTTTTTAAAAGGGTGACTTTTTAAAAATATGTATCTTTTAAAGCTCACACCTGTCTCCTTCATGCAATGCATTTAAATATGTGCTTGCTAAACACACAACTTGTGAAGTAACCCCAACCTCTTCCAAAAGGAGAGAAATAAAAGGGATATTGTTCCAGCAAAAGCAAACCAAAAGTTCTTGCATTTTTATGATATGATAAAAGGTTTGTCTCCATGCGACATACAGGCTTTGTTTTAGGTTTCAAAGTCAACCAAAAACAAAGAGGAAAAACCAGAGTTCAGCCAAAACGTTGCTTCTACACAGCAGTCACCCATAAAACTTTCCCACATTGCACAAACAGAAAGGAATGTGAATGCAATGTCTAATGTACTAAACAATGCACCTCTTACCAGACAGCTCCCCATTGTTGTGGTCTTGAATAAGGAACAAGCTGAAATAGCCTATTAATTCTCTTGAAAGCTCAATCTTGTACGATACAACCTGGAAGGGGGGCAGGGAGAGAAGAGAGGTACTTTCCCATTAAGATTACGAATGAGTTACGTAGTTTAAGACAATATTTTAAAATGGCTTTTGTATCAGGGTGGATTAGAAAAATGCAACAAATAAATCTGTTGCTGCTTCCCCACAGAGGTTTAGAGAGATGAAATAGAAATATTGCAAGTTTTCACAACCTTCATAACGGTTCATCATGAAAAATGAGTTTTAAAAGGCCCTTACATATCTACCTCACTGATTCTATCCATGGGTGTGTTTGTACTGGTTCTTTTCTGCCAGAAATCACTGGTTCAGTCCAAATTGCTCCATTTTGTTTGGGCTTGGCCACCAAGAAATAAGTGTCTTTTTAAGCTAGTACTTTCCCTTGAGATATTTGGACAGACACAACAGCAACGTATTGCTTAACATGCTTGTGAATTGGTTCATGAGAGGTACTGTAAAGTACATTTGAAAAATCACTTGCCTCTAGCACTCTTTCAGCGGTATCCGATGTCTGAATATCAATTCTGAGATACCGTCCATCAGCAAGATAAACATCCAGAAAAGATTGTTGGGTTTGGATTTTAAATGTATCCTGCAAGACATGAAAACAAGGGATTGGAGTGCCTATATATGTGGTCCTTGCATCTGAAAGCGAAGATTGCAGCTTCTTCACTACAGGAAAAAAATATGGTGGATCGTTAAGCAAACTGGGTCAGAAACGGATGGTCAGTGGTTGGGGCTGAAGGGAGTTGTAGTCCAAAATATCTGAAGGGCAACATGTTTTCTATCCCTGTTTTTGATCTCCAAAATAGTAAAAATGGGCAACTGGCTTTGGTAAGATTTAAAAAAGCAGATGTTGAAGTCTGCAGCACTTAATTGATTAATTGGTTAGGTAAAATTGATTTTTTAAAAATCAATTAAAGAAGTGCACCAAATAAATTGTTTATTTTTAAGCTAAATGCTTATAGATCCAAGCCCTTCTGAGAGCGGAGGGAATATCTCTTCTGATATGGTCCTCTGTGACACAGGAATGCAAGCAGCTGAAAAACACTATTTTGTTCTGAATTGCAGCTGTTCATATACAAGTTTATGCAGATTTGATGAATTATAACTAACTGATTAAAGGTATACTTTAAATCAAGCGACAGCACTGCAATAAAATATAGTTGTGGACCCTAGGCATTTAGTTACAAACACACACACAAACTTCTTATCTCTCTTCATGCTGAGAAGCAACTATTTTTAGAACTAATTTCTATCTCATTGCTTTCAAAGTAGTTTACTTTCTACAAGATGTGCTTTGGATTACAGCCTTAGTTTATACCAAAGGGTTGTATCCAATGCTAGTCATATTTAGGTCTAGCCAACAAGGTGGCATCATCATGACCCTCACACAGCCATTTAACAAGCATTTAGCACATTGCTAAAAAAGAACCTTACTTTTTTTGCAAGTGTTAAGAGTGTTAATCTCCAAGACAGTTACTGCTGGATTATTCATTTTCCCCTTCTCCCCATTATGGGCAGAAATTGAAGTAACCTGTGGCAAGTGCACTTGGGGTTAAACCAGAGATGATGACAGCAGATTCAGTTGATGCTTAAATTCAGAACTGTGACAACGGTGTCCAATTTCTAACAAAAATGGGGTATACACAGGTGATGAGTGGTCCGAGTCTTCCACCACTTATCTCCCCGAGTTTGCTCTGCTCATGAGGAATGGGCTGTAGCTCAGTGGTAGAGCACATGTTTTGCATGCAAAATGTCATTAATTCAATCCAATGCATGTGTCTATAGAACATGAGACTCTTAATCTCAGGGGCGTTGGGCTACATGATGCTCATGGTCCATTCCAACTGCACAATTCTGTGATTCTATGATTCTAAGTACCTCACCATTCTATGATCTTGGATATGTTGAAGGAAGAGAGCCCTGTTTCACTGCCAAAGATGTCCTCAACCCATACAGAGTGGGCACGTGAAATGAGGAATGCTTGAATCTGTGTTGCCGTGCTCACAGCCCATTTCATCAGTAAACCTCTTCACCAAGCTCTGTACTTAGAATATCACAGTATATTCCTGTTTTGCCCTTCCACTGCACCATCAAATTCAAACCAATAGTCACTTCTACTGTACAGTCTCACTTACAAGGATATTTCATGCAAGTGTTAATACTGAAGAATCCTAGGAAGGAAATCATGTGCTAAATATTGCCACTACATTTATGCAGCAACTTAAAACAAATAAATTAGAGGATGTTCTCAGGTCATGCTGTACCAGTAGAAATATTACAGAGGGGAGGAAAAGGTTTGTTCAGCTGTTCTACAGCTCCTCTTGTTTACAGGCCATTGCAGAAAGGCCCTAGATCCTCTATAAAACGTTTTGCAAGAAAGCAGCACTGAGTATCAGAACATCTTTATTAAAAGCTATTTGCTTACAATCTTTCATGCTTGGACAATGTTTACTTAGCCTTCAATCGCTGTTTTATAAATGCACTTACAAGTACATCGTGAAATACAATGGACACTTGCTGTTCACACATAATTTATGGTCCTTCCCATAAATAATCTCTTCTACTGAAAAAAAATGACATATTGAGATTTAGGCTATGTGTTTGGCATCATAATGCAGCATTGCCACACTGGCACCAGCTAGCCCACAGACATTTGGTGGAAGGAATGCTAACTAGGCATTCTATTGCATGGCTCTTCTCATGCATGGATCACATTCCTGGACAAAAGCTCTGGGTTGGGCATGCGAACAGCCTGAGTAAAGTACAATCTAACATTTGTGATGTTCATGAACTACACAGAGAAATGAAAGTAGTAAAAACTTGGGAGTTACTTTATTTGGAAACCATATACAACATGGATACATTGCTGCAGGCCTGAAAGTTGCTCTCTCCTACAGAATATTAAAGTGTGTTGGGGGGGCCTCCAGTACAAAACTGCTGAGCTGAAACCAATAATGAAATTTGATTCTATTTGTTTGGACATGAACAAGGTAAGGGCACTGTTTTCATTTCCCACTACATTTAATTAAATCTTATAAGTTATCACTTACGTCATCAATTCAAGTGCATACCAGAACTTTGGGTTTGTGCACATAAAGGAGATTAAATGACTGTCCCCTTAGAGCAGGAATGAGGAACTATGGATCTCCAGGTGTTATTTGACTCCAAATCCCAACAGCCCTAGCCAACATGGCCTACGGCAGCATAGTCAAACTCAGCCCTCCAGATGTTTTGAGACTACAATTCCTATCATCCCAGACCACTGGTCCTGTTAGCTAGAGATGATGAGAGTTGTAGTCCCAAAACATCTGGAGGGCTGAGTTTGCCTTTGCCTGGCCTATGGTTAGAGATATAGTTGGTATTGTATTCCCAATGGGCTACAGTTCTCTGCTATGCAACAAATGCACTTTTTTAAAAAAATAAAAAAGAACCTAACTTTTTGCAGTTTGGAAAGGGATGGGGAAATGCATTGAATGTACGGAATGAACAAATTATTAACGAGAAGACCCAAGGGCAGCTTGCAAGCAAATCAGAATGAATGCTGAATGAAGACTGGACATAATTGTAAGTTTTGTAAAAGCAAACCAAGATCAATACTTAATAAGTAGGTGATCTGGAGGTGTCCTGAATATAACATTTCATGCATCTGATTTCATGGCTCTAGTCCACGAAAGTTTTATGCCATACTAATAAAACGAACTCTTGTCACATCATTTAAATGTCCTTGCCATCTGTGTCACTAAAATGGCATGATATTAACTGAAGGCCAAAAAATACAGTGGTACCCCGCTAGACGAATGCTTCGCTAGACGAAAAACTCGCTAGACGAAAGCATTCGTCTAGCGGGAGGCTGCCCCGCTAGACGAAAAAGTCTATGGGGCTGCCTCGCAAGACGAAAAAATTTCGTCTTTTTTTTTCCGTTTTGCGGAGCGCGGCTCCCATTGCCGCTCCGCAAGACGAAAACCCCGCTAGACGAAAATTTTCGCGGGACGGATTATTTTCGTCTAGCGGGGCACCACTGTATTGAGAAAATTACTGAAACTAAACTCTGCCATCATCTTTCCAACCTTGCAAGGCCCCAGGACACTGCACCTCCATGATCATACACCATATTCACACTGTTTCTACTAAGGAGAATATAGGCAGAGAGGCTAGAAGTTCAAGTTGCAACACTCTGGAAGTACGTGCCAGACTGCAGCTGTCGCCACCATTACAAGATAAAGAGATGTTGACATTTTCACATCAACACACTTATCGTTTCTTGTCCCGACATAACCCAAAGCTATTTTCTTGAAGCCAAGTCCCAAGGAGCATGCTTTCTTTTTTTAAAAAAAGTGCTCACAGAGTTTTCTGGGAATCATCTAGTGACCGGAAAGTCATCAGATCTTTCCTCAACACCTAAATAAATAAATAAGCAAACCCTTTTGCCACACTTAAAAAAACCAACCAAAAACATTAGAGGCATGAGAATAGCATTAGCTTTTAAACGGGTCAGCTTATATCAAATTGCAACTATTGCCAACTTGGTAGCTAATGCAGCAAAGTAGGCAAAGTTAAGCAGTAAGGATCTATTTATCCTGCACACTAATTACCAAACTCAAAGTGTAGGCCAAAACACCACCATCCAAGCATGAGGAGGAGGAAGCAGCAGCAGCCTTGAGGGAACCCTTAAGGTTTGCAGAAGTACCAAAATAAAAGGGGAGGGTGGGCCCTAAGGGGAAGGGGGTGGGGCCAAAACATTGCAAGGAGAACTGAGCATGCTCATTGGCCATGGAATGATGGCCAACTGTTGGAAGGGGGAAGGGGAGGAAGGAAAACTCAGAGGGAAGGACGAATGGAACAGAGTCCCCTGGATATGGCCATGGCTTCCGAACAAAGAGAAGTTCACACTATGGTATTTTGTCCCAGGGCCCATTTGTTACTTTCTAAAAACAAGCTGATTTTTCAGTTCGTTTTAAGACAGAATAAGGTGCAGAGAGCAAAAGGCAAGCACTTTTTCCAATAGGTTTTCTGTGAAAGACTAGAGTTTACCTGCTGCAATTTCCTAAAGAAACTAATAAAGACGTCGCTGTTCGTAATACTAGGATCAATCGACACTGAAAAACAAAAGCATAAAAATCAGGACCGAAAGCTTAAAGGATTATCTATATATGTAAGCTTTCAGTCATTTTACAACTGAAAGGGAAACTAACAATATAGATATGAGGACAGTACATGCATATTCAAGACAAACATGGTAGAAAATAATTATTAAGTGTGTATAATAGAATGTGGATTTTTTAAACAGTACATTGGGAGGATCCAGAAAGGATTGTGTAGAATGGCTTTCAGGAGTAATGATCATCACATTTCATAAGCTCCTGATGAAAAGTCTTATAACTCAATATACACAATGATGTTTTAGACGACCGCATTTTCTCCTCACCCTTTCATTATTAAGTAAGGATTTAGGAAAAGAGATTTAATTTAGGTATTGGATTTTTTAATGTATTTTTTATGTTTATATCCCATCTTTTTCTCCAAGGAGCTCAAGGTGGCATAAATGAATTCTCATTCAATCCCCACAACTACCTTGTAAGGTATGTTAGGCTGAGAGGCAGTGACTGGCCCAAGGTCACCCAGTGAGCTTCACAACCAAGTGGGGTTTTGAACCCTGGGCTAAAACTCTTAACCGCTACACCGCACAGTATCCAATGCAGCTCAAGCAAGGGGCATTTCCTACCCCCCATCCCTCCTGAACCCTCCAGTTCCCCCTGCCCAAGGGTAAGAGAGTCCATTCAGGCAAGCTGCTTCCATGCAATTCCCCCCAATCTTCCCTCTCGCTGCATCCATTCACTCCAAATCCTATGCCTTTCCTGAGAGTCCCCAATGGAGGACTACAATGGGTGAGAAAACAGGGGGATCCTCTTTCTTGTGCACCGCATCAGATGCAACTCATATATATAGCAATTTGAATTGTAGTGGTGGTGCTTTTGGAAAGTTGGCCTGAAGGCCATTGGCTAATATGAGGAAATAACAATACTTTGCAGGTTTTACTTAGCGGACGTTTTAAAGAACAAGACAGACCAGCAGCAGTAATAAATAGTTTGGGGCTAAATAAACATGCTCAGCCCATGAGAACAGATGAGATACCATCTAACAGTTTATGATCTGATAAAATCATGTATAAAATTTACATTTGCACCATGTGTCATGAACCACTATTGAGATATATATGTGTGTGTGTGTGTATTAAGGATTCACTGTACCATTCTGTAGATATTGTTCAAGCTGAGCTCTCCTTTCATCAGCCATTGACTTCGTCATTGCGAGGTAGAATTTTGGAGGGAACGCAGGCACACCTTTCCCAAAGACCCGCCTTAACTGAAAAGACAGGGCAACTGGATAGAGCACTTTACTTGTTAGAGACAAGAACGACACTTGCTGGACTGGAAGAGCAAAGCAATTCTTATATTCTTGAAATACCACGGGCTGTACGTCCCCTATTGTGTCAACCTAAATGTTCCTGTGAATCTGGAGAGGGAGAATCGACAACTCATGTTCTTACGCATTGCTCCTTTTATCATGATATATGTACGGTTTTTACAGAACCTGTTGCGTGTAAAACTTGTCAGGGACTACTAATTTTAGTAAACTTGTAACTTATGCATGGTGTTTCACATTACCATACAGTTACTAGTAATTCACTGTTATGGTTCTCCATTTCAATCAATCAATATCAGTTTACTGTTCTAGCCAAAGGCCATGACAACAACCGTAGCAACCATACGAATTAAAACAATACAGATCATAATATGACCCAACATAGATGATGCAAGAGAGAGGTTGCCAGAAACACCAAGGAATGCAAATCCAGCTTGATTTCAAATTAAACTCCAAATCACCACAACAATTTATAGTGATTTTATCCAACTCCTTTTTCCTGATTTTTGTTTGTTTGTTTGTTTTTGCAGCCAGTGTATAGAGGGCCACTCTGGAAGCTTTTACTAGAGGCAGAGTATTACAGCAGCAGAATGCCGATGCCTCACATGGTTCAAATGGAAGAAGGCTGTTGTAATAATGTTCGTGGACGTGGTGCAATATGGTTACCTGGATCTTTCTGGTGAGGGTACGCTAGGAATCTGTATCAGTGATAGCATCTTTCTGACAAGAACATTGAAGCTGGGTGCTGGTGGCTAACACAATCTGATTTTTCTGAAAGATAAACACTGAGAGGCCATTGTCTCTCATGCCCAGGGAAGGTATTTGACATAGTTTGTTTTATATTGCTGGTTACAAGGTGTTCCCGTTAAAGGCACCTGAAAAATGAGAGAAACCTGTTCTTCTCAATGTTACTCAGTTCTCCTTTGGATATTCACTAATGCCAGTTGGGATTAAAAGAAGAAACTTTAAGCCTTTAATGGGGAATCTGAGTAAGCAAAAAATCAGCAGAGAGGAACAGGAGAAAAAAGAAACTTTACTTCAACTCTACACGCCTTTTCCCCTTTGCCTTTTTACTTTGACTTGCCCTGAAAGATATACCCGCCATCCTGACATTAAGCCTGAGAGATCCACCACAGTTCAGTCCATGTTATGTCAATGAAGTCACTCTGGTCCAAACACTCGACATATTGCGATACATCCAATTTAAGTTCTACTCTAGAGTACACCAAATGAAGTTAATGGCTATGATTAGGTCCATTAATTTATATGGATCTAGTCTAAGTGGAACTTTCCTCTCCGTCCTTACATTCTATTCAAAACCACCACGTCCCTAAGCTCTGGCAATACAGTATTTAGTCAGTTGAAGTAGGATGCTGCCTATTATCTTAAATTACAGTCGTAACTTGGAAGTCGAACGGAGTCCGTTCCGGAAGTTTGTTCGACTTCCAAAACATTCGGAAATCAAGGTGCAGAAAGCTCCTGCAGCCAATCGGAAGCTGCAGAATCCATGTCGGGCTTTCGGGTTCCAAAGAACGTTCGCAAACCAGAACTTCCAGGTTTGTGGCGTTTGGGAGCCAAAATGTTCAACTCAAAGGCGTTCGACTTCCGAGAAGGATTTACACTTGTGTAATAGGACTTTCTCCTCCTCTCCCATTCCCACATGCACCCCACACCCTTTCCAAATCTGTTCCAGAGGCTCTGGAGAACCCCTAGAACAGGTTGGGGAGCACAGAAGGCGGATCTCTTAGCGCTACTTTGGATTCAACCCAATGACCCAAAATAATTAAAATTAACAATGGCAGAAATGAGACCCTTTGAAACAATGACAGAGAGTAATAAAGCAACTAAACAGAGCTATATTTTGGAACATATCTCTGTAGTTGTTTGTGTGAAAAGAAGTTATGAAAAAGAAACACACACAAAGGACAATGCCCATTACATATCCATACCCTCTCTTATAAACTACAGTAAGGTAGTTTATCCCTGTATATACCTCACTTATCTAAACCCTAAAAGTGATAACTAGCCTTATAAAATTCAACTTCGCCAGTGAATTACAAAATAAACTACTGTACTAGAACACAGAGGGCATATCACGTTACAAGAACCTTTGCAGGTTTCCTACCTGTATAACTATCATAGCTTCTCCTTTAAGGATCCTGGGAACTGTAGTTTGGACAAGCTGCTGCAAATCAGAAATCCCTTGCCCCTTTACAGAACTACAGTTCCCAGGGGAAAATAGTATCCAATCACTTAAGGCTGCAAAGCAGATACACAATACGTACTGACGCTATGAATTCACCTTGTCAGAGTCCTGAGGTTTGACACTGAATACAAACATTCCTCCTTCCTCAACTAGCACCAGCACTGATATTTGGCATGTAATGTGGTTGTGCAACTGTTATGGACACTTAGTGGAGACTAATCATTATATTTTCTCTTTCTATCTCTCCTCCCATAATCGCTCGATTTTTAAACCATTTTGGGGATAGGGAATTTCCCCCTCTGCAGCAAAGCTCTTCCATGCACATTTCTATTTATAACTCCTACCCACCACCCACCTTTTCATTGGAACAATTAGCACTGCACATGTGCTGGTATTATTTGCTCTTAAGAAGTACTGGCTGCATACTGCCTAATACTTACTGTCCCTGACCTTTGTATTTGTAAAGGCCAAACTAATTATCTATTTCTAATTCTGAGAATATTCTTGGGGAGGGAATGTTCCCCAAGTGCAGGAAGGGAGAGCAAAAATGTAATTAAACACTTTTGAGGCATACACACACACAAAGTTTCATTTGACAGGAAACTGCTAGCATGCAGATAATCTCATTCATTTGTGTAAAAATTCAGATGGATATCAAGTGCTCTGAACAAAGGGAACATTTACATAGCTACCTATTGAACCTAAACATTAGAACCATATGTTCCAAAATTTAGGTGACACTCCCCACTCACAAATCAATCAATGTCAGAGAACAGGGATGGGCGGAAGGCAGATCATGATCTACTGGGTGATTTGTGGTAACCACAATGATTTCTGACTCCCAACTGCGTAGCTATAGCAATAACAAAATGAACACTTAAAAAGAATTAAGACTGCAGAAATGAACAAAACTTGGAATAACCAGGGATTGATTTTTACATGGGAAAACTGAGTTCATCTCAGTTCTGGAACTCAGAATAAAACCCTGTACTCAGCAGTAGCTCAGAGGCACCATATTCTTTTGTTCTAAGTGCAAATCTTTTGCACCTTGCTCCAGCTGGTAGATCTCAGGACTCTTGGAAAATACAAAGTAGATTCAACAAGGGCTGGAGTCTGACCTTCCCCCCGCTGTAGAATGTACCCCACTTCCATGTAAAACATATCCTCTGAAATGTTGTCTGGCAGAACATGAAAAAGGAGCAGCGATAAGCGAAAGGGGAAGGTGGCCAATGAACCGGAACATCTTACCTGTTCATTCCAGTGGTGCAACTGACTGTAACGCACTTTGCAGAAAAGGAAGCCTTCAAGATACACGGAGTACAGCTGAAAATACACAGATTCTCTAAATAAATCCTCTTGGGAGAGTTAGGGGAATTTATCACTTCCTATTACAGTATCTGCATTTCAAACTTTCTTGCATAGAGCCCCACAATTCTTCTCATGCAGTTCCTGCAAATTCCGCAGACCAGGGCATCCTCCTATTATGACTGCACACCCATCATGCCTCCTCATCCTACAATCAACTCACAATTCCCATCACACTGCTATTCATTCCCATGCCTTCCCCAAGTACATTTAAAGTACATTACACCCCCCAAAGAACCCCCTAACAGAGCTGCAATCCCCAGCAACATCAACCAACTACAGCTCCCAGGATTCTTTTGGGGAAATAATGCACTTTGAGGGTGCATTAAAGGGTGTATATGCAGCTCTCTGCCTACCCTAGGCTTGCCAGATATTTATTTTAAAAGACTGGTAGCTCCAGATCATTTGATCATTTCGGGTATTGCAATGGGGTGCTTAATACAAATGAATATGGGCAACCGTGATTTCTTCAAATACAGGGCGAGAATCATCGCAGTTTACTTGAGAAGCAGGGCACAGCAGCATTTTATATTTCCCCCTTCTTTCTAGCCGTTGTACTGTATAGTCTGAGCCTGCCCCCCTCCTTCTCTTTCTTACACACACACTTCCCCCAACCCCGTGAAACCACGTGCCAACCACATTCTACTCTCTCAAATGCTTCTCTTTCCTGGCGCATCAGTACAAATCTGTGCCATCCAAGCACAGACCCCTCCAAATCTTTACTCCCGCAAAGCCCACGCTCCTTCCCTACAGACACTATTCAAGTTATTTGCCTCTGGCAATCACTCCCCACTCCCAATTCCTTTCACACAGAGGCTGTGTGTGCATCCCACCCACCCTCACCCCACATGTCACGCAACCCTCCTCCTCCCCTCGCATACACACACGCCCCAATTCCCCCACCTCAGCTGCGCATAAAGCATCCCCCAACCTCAGCGCCAAACGACGCGGACGGATCCCTCAACCAATTGCCTGCAACGGGCAGCCAAATCCACGCTCTCCTTCACCGTGGAACCCTCCCCCCTCCATCTCCCCCTCTCAGACCCTCCCCACCGCGCCCCACAACAAGCAGCCCTGGAGGGAAAGGCGAATGATGCAACGCGGCTCTTAACACCGCGTCAGGTGCGCGCCTCGCGCCCTCTTCGGTTGTGCTCCTTCAGCGCGCGCAGCGCTGGGCAAAAAAAAGGCGCGGCTCCTGCCAACTTGCGGGCAAAGTGGCGCTTGCAGCGTCTGGTGCAGACGCGGCGGGTCTCCGCCGCCTCGCTACTTTCACACACACACACAGGCGCGCGCCTCCTCTCTAACCCGCCCTCCTCACCGCAAGCGCGGCCACGACGGTCGCCCATCCGCCCTCCATCCCTCCCGCTTCCTTGCTACTTCACCACATAGCGGCCGCCAAACTTCTCCAGCAGCTCTTCGGAGAGAGGGATGCTGAAGTGCATCTTCATGGTGCCGGCGGCGCGAGGGAGACGGAGAGCAGGAGGCGCGCGCCGCCTCGCCAGCCCAGACCCCGCCGCGTGCCTGGCCAGGCTGTGCTAATGAGGCAGGGCGGCCGCGGGAGCATTTGTTTTTCCCACGTGATGGCGGAGCCGGGACGCGGCTGTCTCCTCCCTCCGGAGGGCGGGGAGCAGCAGCAGACGAGGCGAGGCGTAGCAACAGCAGCAGCAGGTGGAGGTCGTGGGGCGGCCGGGCCAGGGAAATCTCTTGGCTGGCTTGGTTTCCCTCCTTGAGAAACAAAAACCGGGTAGGGAGCCCTCACCATTACCCAAAAGGTGAATTCCCCACCATGTGGCAGATAAGTTACTACGTGGTGTATATTGGATTTTAGAAAATAAAATAAAATGAGAGTAGCCTGAGCAAGTGTTGCCCCCCTTGTTGCAGGGCCGGATTTAGGCTTGATGTGGCCCTAAGCTACTGAAGGTAATGGGGTCCTTTCTAGGTCGAGCTGTCCTTTGTCAACAACAAATTGTCGCTGTTTTTTGTGTTGAATATTTTAGGGAGCAGGCAGGGGCCCATTACTTACATCATAGGAGCCTACACAACACAAAACAAATGTTGCTGTATGTAGGGTTTTTTAATTTGTTTTTTATCTTATAGTTTGGAAATGTACAACCATTTTTTCCCTTTAAATTTTTTTGGGGGCCCCAAGAGAGTGGGGCCCTAAGCTGTAGCTTGTTTAGTTTATACGTAAATCCAGCACTGCCTCATTGTATGAAGCCTCCCACGGAAGAATTTGCTAATCTATCCTTTTTATCCATTTAGTACATTTATATCTGGCCTTTCCTGCCAGGGCTGCGTTGGCTATTAAACCAGTGGTTGCCAGCCTTTTTGTGGCAATCCCCCACCTAAGCATCTCTAAAATCCTGATCCCCTCCCTGACATATACTGTAATTCTTATTTTAGTGGTACCTCGGGTTACAGATGCTTCAGGCTACAGATGCTTCAAGTTACAGACTCCGCTAACCCAGAAATAGTACCTTGGGTTAATAACTTTGCTTCAGGATGAGAACAGAAATCGTGTGGCGGCGTGGTGGCAGTGGGAGGCCCCATTAGCTTAAGTGGTACCTCAGGTTAAGAACAGTTTTAGGTTAAGAACGGACCTCCAGAACGAATTATGTTCTTAACCCGAGGTACCACTGTATTCAAAAAGTGAATAGTTCACGTGGAGGAAGCCTAAAAGGCCATTAACTGTTAATAACTCAATTCTCGAATTGCCCCCCCCAAAAAAAATCAATTTGCCCCCCTGTGGTGCATGTGCCCCACATTGGGAACCACAGCATTAAGCAAAATAATGAAGCACATGCTAAAGGCATCAAGGGAAGGGGGCACAATATTGCTGGAAAATTTCCACACACCATGTGGTGCAGCTGAACAGGTTCCACAGAAAAAGGCTCCCACAATATGTGCATCATAGTGCAGCAAAAAATGCAAAAAGATTCAGTCGTGCTGAACTTTATAAAGTGATTGCAGAAGACAATATTTTACGGTTTATTATTGTTTATATTTTGAATTAGATCTACATGGGGGCATCAAAATCTTTTAAGTGCTATGGGCTTCTAAAGGTCTTAATCCGGCCCTGTGAGTTGCTCATAAAATCAAAGAATTGGAAGGGACACTGACTATCATCTAGTTCAATGCAGGAGTCCCATGCGGGGACAGAACCTGCTCAAGGCATTACACTATGGTTCTGCCCCCTCCATTTTATCCTCACAACAACAGCCTTGTGTCTGCGGCAGCTTCAGTAGTGAAACAGTGGGTGCTTCAAAACTGTCTGGGTGGAATTCAATCAGATACCAGCAAGTTTAGGACACACAAATTGGGCTGGGAAAAGGTCTTGCACAACAAACCTGCTCGCTCCCACCACCACCAAAATTGGACTTTTTTGCAATGAAAGCAATGGGAAATTGCACTGGGAAGTGTGGATTAGCGCTTGCTTTGATGCAACATCATCTATTGACCCCCGCGACCAAATCTGCATGAATGGTCATTAAACAGCCAACATCATCATCTAATCTCTCTGCACACAAGGATGAATGTGCAGTAAACAAGTTGTCTGAAAGCACTCAGTGACTGGCACAAGGACAAGCAGAGAAAAATATGAGATAAAATAAAGGGGGGAAGTACCATTTCATTTTCTTACTGAACTGTTATTTTAACTTCATAATAAAGTCCTGGGGGAATTTTCTTTTTCAAAGGACACCCAGAGAGCTTCATGGCTGAGGGGGGATTTTATGCTGAGAATTGCTGTTCTCTCTCATGTAACACTCCAGCTTTGGGCATGGAACCTGTGACCATCCAGATATTTTAGAATATAAGTTTCATCATCCCTGACCAGGTAGACTTGGACTGATGAGAATTGGAGTCCCACAGCAAAGTTTCCCTTGGGCAGTAAAATGTCCTGGGTCAGCCTTGACTTCTGAGAAACTAGTAATGAGGTGCATGGACCAATAACAGTCTGTGTCAGTATAAGACAGTTTCCTACATTCCTGGGCTCATTTAGATTATATAGATAGTAAGGTTATCACCTTTTGTTCCTGAGTCTTTAAAAGCTGCATGACGGAAATTCAGCAAGGGAACAAAAACAGAGAGTTGAGACTCTGGTACACAGGAAGGTGGTTTATTATGCCCAACACATCTTGACAAAGGACTTCTTCAGGGGAAGCATGAGACAAAATTGTAGACTGACACCAGTGTGCTTTCTGTATCCTATTTTCAGCTGGATATTGATTCTTCTTCCATCTAACATTTTGTTTCACGCCTGAAGACACTTTATCAACATACATTTGGCCTAATAAACCACTTCCCTGCATACATTTCTGTTGTTTTAACTTTTTTTCTGAATTGGATGTTCTTCCACCATATATTCTTCTGTCTGCTGTCCTGAACATGTTGTTGTTGTCCCAAGCATCCATAGTGGATGAAGTGACCATTTTAATTTCTGTGTAAGGTGGTTGTTAAAGGCCTGTAAAACACAACCATTGAACCCCTCACCAGCTGCAGTACATGTCCATCATATTTATTAATTGTAACATGGATTGTGGTTGCAGGAGTGGCATCCCTGAGACTTTGTAAATATAGCTTAGGCCATTGTTTGTGATTAGGAAGGATGTAAGACTCTTCCCCTCTTGCTTAACCACATTCCATTACTTGTCCAAGCAGGCAGTGCAATTTTGTGATATATATATATATAGTGAGTGAGTGAGTTGTTGGATGTTGTACACACCCTCATTGCCTGTCCGGGTTTGATCTCTATTTGATGTACAGTGGGGTACAAAATATGGTCTGAAGCTCAACATCAAAAAAACTAAGATCATGGCCACTGGTCCCATCACCTCCTGGCAAATAGAAGGGGAAGAAATGGAGGCAGTGAGAGATTTCACTTTCTTGGGTTCCATGATCACTGCAGATGGTGACAGCAGTCACGAAATTAGAAGACGCCTGCTTCTTGGGAGAAAAGCAATGACAAACCTAGACAGCATCTTAAAAAGCAAAGACATCACCTTGCCGACAAAGGTCCATATAGTTAAAGCTATGGTTTTCCCAGTAGTAATGTACGGAAGTGAGAGCTGGACCATAAAGAAGGCTGATCGCCGAAGAATTGATGCTTTTGAATTATGGTGCTGGAGGAGACTCTTGAGAGTCCCATGGACTGCAAGACGATCAAACCTATCCATTCTCAAAGAAATCAGCCCTGAGTGCTCACTAGAAGGACAGATCCTGAAGTTGAGGCTCCAGTACTTTGGCCACCTCATGAGAAGAGAAGACTCCCTAGAAAAGACCCTGATGTTGGGAAAGATGGAGGGCACAAGGAGAAGGGGGCGACAGAGGATGAGATGGTTGGACAGTGTTCTCGAAGCTACTAACATGAGTTTGGCCAAACTGCGAGAGGCAGTGAAGGATAGGTGTGCCTGGCGTGCTCTGGTCCATGGGGTCACGAAGAGTCGGACACGACTGAACGACTGAACAACAACAACAACAACGGGGTACAATGCCAATCACACAGGCATTGTTAGGACATGCTTTTTTTTTTTGCTCTCACCTTGTAAGTATTGAAAAAAATCCTTCCTCTAAAATTCTGTATTTCTTTCTGAATTTTAAACTACATTCAGCCTGGTAGCATCAGAGATGTCTCCTTCTTCTTTACTTGTTAGGCTATGCACATTAGCGGTTTGAAACACAGCAAGGTCATTTCCCTCCACTCAAGTATCGAGTGGCATTTGCATGTTGCTGTACACACCAAAGAGGGGTTGGGAATGTCTTCGCCTGGTGCATATTACCCATTTGCTTTTCCCAAACCTGAACCCACCCCCAAAGCAACTTCTGTTCATGCAGCCGTGATCTGCACATGCGCAGTGGCTACCTCATATGTATACACCTCAGCCAAACTGCAGTGAACGTGGCTGACATTTTCAAATCAGATGGAAGCTGGTTTGAGGAGGGGCACATCAAACAACAGTGTGTCTTAAGAAACTGCATTGCGGCTAACCCAGAGGTAGATAATAGGGTGGATATAGGGCTGGGCGACTGGTGCACATGTACTGAGTGCTGTGCTGAGGCAGTACCATTTCAAAGCCCAGGAAGTGTAGAGCTTTGGGAAGGAGACGGGCTCTGACAGGGTCCTAGAGGTCTTCCACCTCCTTTCCAAAGCCTAGTTAGTGCTTTTCCAGCTTTGGGAATGGGGTGGGAGGGCTCTAGCATCCTGCCACGGCCTTCTACCTCCTTCCCTGCCGTTGGGAAGGCAGCAGAAGGGTTGCCTCTTACAGAGCATCATAGTACCCAACTCTGCCACATGGCTTCAGACCCCTCTAGTGGGAGCACACTGGAACAAGAGTAAATAGTACTTAGTTAATTCCTCTGCTTAGGTCTGTGTATATGCTGCAGTTCCATGCAGACAAAAGAAATGCAGAATGCAAGAGGCTCAGCAGATAGGCTTCCAAGTTTACGAGGAATTCCTGGTGAAACTGCCATAATTAGAGAGAAACTCAGCAGGATTTCTAACTGCCAGGGTCCAATTGGACCAGATAGTGCAGCTATCTGAATGAAAAAAGCAACATTGCATTATTTTTAATGGTGCTTTACATTTTATTGTTGAACACCACCCTGATATTTTATTATATGGTGGCAGACATACTTTATTAACAAACAATGTAAAATAAGGCTAGATTAGAAGGCCCTTGTGGTCCCTTTCAATGCTACAGTCCCTTCCAATTCTATGATTCTATATGAGAAGTACTGTATGCATCATTTGTTAGGGTTTTTGAATGAAACTTCCTTGGCGCAAATTTCAGATAGATTTTGTTACTCTTGGTTTTTTTTGCCGCAGTGTACCACTGTAACGGAGTTAAGAGTGTGTTGTTCTCTAATTACAATGACATCCTTCAGTCTGATGCAGCTCCCTATTTCTGAACAGAGCTCTTAAATTATCATTGTTCAGCCAGTTTAATTTGAGTTGGCTACATTTCCCCATCCCTTTAGTACATGGAAGAAATGCCCAGCAGGTTGTAAAATGAGACTGATAAACTAATGCTAGTTTATTTTCAGCACAGCTTTCGATTATCTGAAACCATTTCACAATTTGTGGAGTGGGCAAGGAGGTGGGAAACAGAACCTCTCAGTGCTTCTGAGTGTGTAGACACAGAGCTGTTTTATAAAGAACAAGGATTAATCCAGGATATATGGGATTAGGGAGAAGAGCTTCCAAATTATGCATGCAGTTGTGGGCTGGTGCGCCCAATGGCACTGTTAGGGCAGAAAGCTGGAAGACCAACAATGGGTGGAGCCAGAGCCAGTGACAAACAGACCCCCCCCCCAAGACTGCAAGTAAGATGGCTGAATCCAGACTGAGGTTGGCGGGGCAGTGCCCCACTTGCCCCAGTGGACCGGCCTCCACTGTATGCAAATGAAACTTCCAGGTATGGTTTAACTCTAGCATCTCTCTTAAAAATTATGCACCGTGGTCAAAGGACTGGATGACTAGTAAAGCAAGCATAATTGGTGTAAGTGCACATACTAGCAAGTGAGTCAGCTCTCTTCCAGCTGGGCTAATATGAACCTTAGGAAATCTATTTATTTAAAGATGTATCCCACTCTTCAGCCTGAAAAAGGTTCCCAGATGATTTTTATTTTTATTTTTAAGAGCCTACCTTCAGGGTTACAGTGTTAGATGACAAAGTAAAATGGGAAGGAGGAAATAAGCAAATTTAGGCACAAGTTTTTACTTAGGAATGAAATGTACGTTAGTAAGACACGAGACAGAAGAGAACCGCTGAGCAAGCAGGATAACACGCAGAAAAGAAAATGCTGACTGTTACACACAAGCAGCAGTGAAGGGAGCTGCAGCAGATTTTTCACAAGCTCTGTGCAAAAAACAAGACATTCGTAGACAAGGAGAAAACCTTAATGAATGCAAGGTTGTCTTGGTTTGATATTGTGAATGCGAGAACACAAATGTTCCGTTTGTTGAAGTTTACTGTTGTAACAGAGAAAAAAAAATTAAATGAACGTGAGGCTGATACATCAACATAATTATGTTTGTAAAGTGAGCATTCTGCCGTACCACAGTAGGTACCAAACCAGAGGAAAGGACGGATACATGGAGGAAGAACTCCTGTTATATGCAACAAATCTCTTATTTAAAAAGACCGGCCCCCGCACCAGCATGGACTCACATGCTGCCAGAGAAGGGTTGCTGATGTAAGGTAACATGTTCTCTCTCACACTTCCTTGACTAGGAGTTTAGTAAGAAGAGGGTTGTGCATGGAGAATTGCATGTCCTTGCGTGGACTTCTGAACCCAATTTCTCCCTCGTGCAAAAGATTCTTTAAAGTAGAAAGGGCAACACCACCTTGAATGGTGAAGGACTTCAGAGGTGAATCAGAAGCCTCACTGAATGCACAGCAACTGAAAATGCATCTCGTTAGTTACAGCATGGTGCTGATAATGCAAATGTTGAGAGTTCGATCCCCATATGGGGCAGCTGCATATTCCTGCATTGCAGGGGGCTGGACTAGATGATCCTCAGGGTCTCTTCCAACTCTAAAATTCTATGTTTCTATCATTCATCTTAATGTGCATTCATTGCTTTTGCAATGCGATGTGCCAATAAACAGCATCTACACTGGGGTGCAAGCCAAGAACCCATATACTGTATGTGACTGCAGAGATGATGGGACATGAATAGGACATAATTTTTAAAAAGCTGCAAAGCAAATTATGGTTTGCTGGACCTCCAAGTAGAATTCAAAACTATTATCTTTAAAAATGTGTCTTAGTTCTTCAAACATCCCCCTTTGTTGTTTCTTTCCCCTTTCCTGTCGGCTTTAAACTTAAAACCTTTAGAAAATTTCCCCACCTTTACATTGTAAGTCCATCCTCTCCTGTTTCAAAATCCTAAGTTATAATTGGAGAAAAGGGAAACTAAGGTGGTGTACACACACACATTTCCCTCAATGAATTCTGGGCGTTGTAGTTTACTCCTCACAGAATTGCAAGCTCCCTGCAAACAACAATGATCAGAATTTTTAGAGGCAAAGAATGCACTTTAAATATATAGTGTGTGCACAGCCTAAATCCAAAATATATTATTGCATTTCTGAAAGCATGTGCAAGGGGAAACATGAGAGCTGCCAGAGCTTGCCTACTCCAACATTGCATCAACTATTCTACTATTGCTTACACAAGCATTTGTAGATTACTATCGCTGGCTATTTTCCTTATACTCCATTCTTTGGATCGAGCAATCTGTCCTGCAAATTATGCACGGCTCCCAGCCAGCCCAAGGGCCAAGTCTTGGCACATTTTCTTATCTGAACTCCCTGCCAAACCACATCCATTGGCCTCAAAGTCTGATTTCTACTTGCAACAAGCAAGGCTACATAATTCTTTCTCACCTCAGCATTCTCACACCTTGGTGATGGGAGGAAACAAAGGAGAAAGGAAAACCACAAAGATACCCATTGCTTAGTGTGAACCACCCATGTCATACAACAGTGCAAGAATATGAAATGAACTCAGCTCAGACAGATTCAAAATTGAGCAAGTTTCATGTGTAGGCAAACCTCGCCAAGGAGTTTCTGAATTCCTGACAGCTCAGGATAGTTCTGTGCTATAAATTAAAAAGCACATCTCAAGTGTAGAAGCATACAGGTGACAAAGCAGCAGTTATATTTTTTTAAAAATCCCAAGTACACCTTCTATATGGAAATTTCTGGGATAGCACCACCCAGTGGCATATACTCTCGCACAAGGTGCTGTGTGCCAACCTTTGGGACCTTCAAATTTGCACTACATTGTGTTCATGTGACTAATTCCAAGGAATTATTCTGAAGGCTTGATCAGCATCCTTGTTCCTTGACATACAAATGACTTACAAGAATACTGTGAGTCAGCTACTCTTAAGCTAGGAAACAATCTCATATCCATAGTTTACCCAAGCTCTGCAAACTGATCTAGAAAACATTGAAGGTTCACCCGAAAAGCAGCCTTATTTTATTTGCAGGGCACTGGGAAGGGGGGTGGGTACAGACCCAGAGTGGCATTCACCTCTAACTGGGGTTGGCTTTTACAGCACAAGCCAAAAACCCAGGGTTTAACTGCAACATTCTACTCCCTACAGTTCTCTATAGTAAAGGTAAAGGGACCCCTGACCATTAGGTCCAGTCGTGTCCAACTCTGGGGTTGCGGCGCTCATCTTGCGTTACTGGCCGAGGGAGCCGGCGTACAGCTTGTGTGTCATGTGGCCAGCATGACTAAGCTGCTTCTGGTGAACCAGAGCAGTGCACGGAAACACTGTTTACCTTCCTGCTTGGAGCGGCACCTATTTATCTATTTGCATTTTGACATGCTTTCAAATTGCTAGGTGGGCAGGAGCTGGGGCCGAGCAACGGGAGCTCACCCTGTCGCAGGGATTCAAACCGCAGACCTTCTGATCAGCAAGCCCTAGGCTCTGTGGTTTAACCCACAGCGCCACCCGCATCCCTCACCTATAGCCCGTCTCACCTATAGTCCCTTCTCTATAGCTTGTGTCCAAATGGAATCCTGATCCTGAGCTTGCTCTAAAACAGTAATTGTACTCATTCAGATGTCAATATATACACAGGGGGAAAAGACGCAGGATAGAACCCTACAGCAAAATGGATCGAACTCGAAATTGTAAGTTACAGGCAGGTAGCTGTGTTAGTCTGCCATAGTCGAAACAAAATAGAAAATTCTTTCCAGTTAGAACCTTAGAGACCAACTGAGTTTGTTCTTGGTATGAGCTTTCGTGTGCATGCACACTTCTTCAGATACACTGAAACAGAAGTCACCAGACCCTTATATATAGTGAGAGAGTGGGGAGGGGTATTACTCAGAAGGGTGGTGGGAATGGGCGATTGGCTGATAGATGTGGAAAACCTGTTAACGACTGCAATTGGTCTTACAGGAAAAGGCAAGGGGTGAGATGGCTAAAGATAGCTTTGTCATGTATAATGAGGTAAGAATCCAATGTCTTTGTTCAGACCAGGTCTCTCCATGGTTTTAAGTTTGGTAATTAGTTGCAATTCAGCAACTTCTCTTTCCAGTCTAATAGATTGGCTCACGTAGCCAATCAGAAGCTGTGCATTGGAAGTTGAATGTTTTGGAAATCGGACTTTCGGAACGGATTCCGTTCAACTTCCAAGGTACGACTGTACTTACAAATGCGTGCAACAAAGCAGCAAATTTTTATTGCTGTGAAATGCAGCCTCAAGAGGGCAAGTTTGAGCAGGAATTGAAGGGGGATTGACTTAATCCTTTCCCTTACAGTTGATTTCAATCTTGAAGGTCATTTTGAGATGCTCCCAGTCTCCAGTTCAAAATATATATACTTACCTGAGAGTTGTCCATTTGAACTCAATGGGGATTGCTTCCTAACAAACATGGTCTGCATCGATGGCATTGCTAGCCATTGTTGAAGGATAAAATGTCCACGCCTACTGTCTAGAATTCTAAGAGCATGCACTTATCCTGTATATTTTAATTATGGACATTTATATTGTAATGTTTGTGTAAATGGTTTTTATCCCTGTAAACACTTAGAAGTCCATTTTAGGTTTAAGTGCTATATAATTTCTTCTCAATCTACTAACTACATACTGTGCTGCTGAAATGAGCAGCCCTTTTGTATTCCTCCCCACGTCCAACACACATGCTCCAGCCATCACTGGGCTCTTTTTTTGGCAGGGTCCCCTATTAATCTGCAAACCTTTGGACCTCCCTCCCAAACCTATTGATATCTCCCTCTTAGGCATGGATGGTGTCACTTTGGATATTTCAGCATGGAACTCACTTCTGAACATTGAAAATTGAGGTGGTGGGTCAGAAAAACCATCTGGGCATGTGGTAGCAACTAATGTCTGTAGAGGTCAGTCACGTGCAGGACTGCACTTTTATGTCAATGGTGACCCATTTAGAACACTGGTAGCGAAGCTCAGGCCTGGGAGCCAAATGAATCCTGTCTCTCTCCCCCCACCCCTGGAAATCCTTCAAGTCACACTCCTTTGGGAACAGCACATAATAGGGTCACCAAACATCACTCCTTCCTCATCCTCCATTAGTCATCAGGGTTGGGTTGTTTTAAACGACTAACAGATAGCACTAGTTTCAGGTATCAAAAATATCTCATCTGTACCAATGAACTTTCCTGTAAGCTCCTCCCCTTTCTTGTTCAATAGGTACTCTCACCTCCAACACTCAACCCCAGCCTTGCAGAATACGGTACAGTAAGCCCCCAAATTATGCGTGGGTTATGTTCCAGGGATCACACCTAAAGCCAAAATTGCATATGGTCAAAACACACTGGCTGTCCCACCCACCATTGAAACCAAGGTTCCCCCCAAACACCTTTTTTTTGGGGGGGGGCAAGCGCATAAAGCTGAATGTGTGCAAGTTACAGGCTTACTGTATTACACTTGCTCTCAGGTCCAGCTGTCCAACATCCACAATTTGTTGACACTGAATCAGAGGTCCTTCTTTCTTGGGGAGACTCATTTTCTTCTCCTTGTTGTGCTCATTTATTCCTGTTCTCTCACCTCAAAATCTCACATCTCCCTAACCTCACTACTTTCAGCCATTGCCCCAAAGTTTCCACCTGTCTTGATTTTCAGCTAAAAACTTTCCCCAAAGCCCACTAACCATACCTTGCTTATTTTACAAGAGTTGGGTTGCAACTCAGCTTGCATTGTAAAGATATATCTGCAAGCGAAGGGCAGAGAAAACTCCAAGCTTCCTAGCAGTGATTCAGAATTGTCAGCATTTTAACTCCCTATGCCAGGCATGGCCAAACTTGGCCCTCCAGATGTTTTGGGACTACAACGGGACCAGTGATCAGGGATGATGGGAATTGTAGTCCCAAAACACCTGGAGGGCCAAGTTTGGCCATGCCTGCCTTATGCCAATATCTTACACCTCAAACTCTGAATTCTTTTTAAAAGCAACCAGTTCTTATCAGCATCCATTTTTCTCTTGCAATGCCACTTTCTGCCCTTCAGCCAAACCTCCTTCGACCGCATTCAATTCCACTCCCTTTCCCTGACCACATTGTTTTTCCCCACGTGTTCCTAGGAACGCTTCTAATAATTACTTGTACTGGCTTTACACTGCTAAGATCAGACTATATTTAGTGTGCTGTTTTATTGCTTAATTTTTTTTAGTAAATGTGCTGCTTCCCTTTTGAGACAATAAGGTTAATTCCCTTCTCATTTCTGCTGCCTATTAATTCTATAGGTGATGGAACACTGGTGTGTCGTTCTCTATCAAAAGATCCCTAGAACTGAGTATCAGGATTGCATGTGGGTCCTGAAGCATACATGTAAACTGCATACCTAATAGTAATATATGAGAAGCTGGACCATGCTGATTTGCAACAAAACGCAAGCACGGTTCTATTCACTCCATTACTGATTGTTAACATATCTTGTCTGCCTACTCCCCAAATCTACTCTGCTCCTTTTTGTTAGGCCTTTGAATGTACCATTAAAATTATCTATTTTGATTTCCAAGCTTAATTCAAACCTACTCATATTTACTTAACTTCATTTTGCGCCCAGCTCAACAGAAAGATACATACCAACGCATTACTTCTATTTAAATTTCACTACAATAAAAAAACTTTGCATATTCAGCTCTAGGAAATGCTGGCAAGAATTTTAAACTACAATAGAGATGAATCCAGTTGTTCATCCATTTTAGTGCTTACAGATACCCCATTAACAGGTGGCTCAATGTAGGTTAATCTCATCCACAACTGAATTTGCTGTATATCTACACCCAAACTCTATTGTTGACATCTCATTAGAAGCACAGAAATAAAATGGCAATTAGATCAGTGTTTAAGGAATTTTTATTAAAGCAAGAATTTTATAATCCAAATTATGGTTCTTTGCTCAGCTATCAATTCCTACTGTTAACTACAACAGTAGTGATATTCTGAGCGTTTTCCACAGTAAATTACAAAATTAAAGAAAGGAATGCTTTAAATTTTTGTACTGTGCTGAAAATTCTTTTCCTGGGTTTATAAAACATTAATTTGTTTTTTTAACTTTTGCTATTTTTTTGTATTTTAAATCAATAGGTAATCTAGGACCAACAGTTTTGCTAGTCCTGGCTTTTGTTGTGTACATAAGCTTCAAAGTTTCCTTTCCTTTTTTTATTTATTTTATATTTTGCAATGTTTTTCTCAATATTTAGTAGTTTTTCCATGTTTAGATATTTTTCTTCGGTGAAGCGAAATTATAATGCGTAGTCCCAGATCTTCTGTAACCAAAAGAATTAAAATATTATTACTGAAATATATTTCCTTTAGAAAAACAGATTTGTATTATATTAAATATTACTAAAACCAAACAGCATACTCTGACCAGGATCAGGTTTAATATGGGAACATGCCATGAGCCTGCTTAATCTTTTTATCAAGAGGGAACTAACTGTGTCAGCCCACAGAAATCTTGCATTAGAATTGCACCAAAGTTACTTGGACAAAAGATATGAAAAACCATCGAAATACATTCCTTTAGTTCTGAAATCAACAAACTTAAGGTTCATGGATTTTAGTGGTTTACATTCAGTGTGGATATCACCCAACCTATAGTCAGTAACGCTGCACAAGGGCAAAAATTCAGCTAACATCTTTTCCATTTGCTAAGTTACCAGTCCTTACGACTATCATGGATAGCCCTAGTTTTGGTTAAAAATAAATGCAAGTTGAATACTAATCTTTGATCTAGAACAGTGGTTCCCTCCTGCGGTCCACAGAACCCACTTGACGGATATGTGCCATGGACCCCCTAACTATCCAGGACATCCCATTTTAGAGGGACTGTGTCCAAAAACATGCAAGATCATGGCCAGACACATGTCTCATGTGAGATCACAGCACCCAAAGCTACATGTTTTGGGGTACCATACTCACATGGGTCATGTGACTTGCGTACAAGCGCAGCCTGGAAGACATGCAACCCAGATTTGTACTGGGACATGTTGGAGGGTATGGTGGCACCATAATAAAAACTACCACAGAGATATCAAGGTTTTCAAAAGTAGGGGGTCCATGTCTTGGCTTTTGAAAAACATGGGGGTTTGCAGTACTTACCTAATTGGTAACCTCTGATCTACAATATCTAATTTTAAAAAAAACTGTACTCCCTGACAATAAATGCTTCCCCACACTGTGAAACTGAAATCTTCATTCATGGTTGTGTAGGATTCAGACAGGGGATACGGTAGTAATGTATTTAAGGGCACACACTGCAAGTTAAGGAAAGCATCAACCCACAGTCCAGCATGACAATCTCTGCAACAGAGGTGGGACTGTTAGTAATTATGATGCTCCAGTACCAACGAACATTAAATAGGAATCACTGTGAGCAGAACTTTGGTACATCACCTATAGCTTGTCATCCTCCCCAGACATAAGATTTATTTCACACACACAGGTGCATCTATGCCTGCATTTGAAGCCGTTTTTTCCAGAATACTTACATTAGACACTTGGAACACCTGCTGGATTGTTAACTGCTTTTTGAGCAGCTTCTTTAGCTTGGTGGGCTTGCAGTACGGCTACAGCTTCATCAACCTAGTTAAGATGAAAACAATGTTATAAACATTGTTATAAAGGCAAGCTAGTTTAACAGATAAGCTGTACTTAAAAGAAAAGCACTTAAAGGAAAAAATACCATTGACAAAAGAATCCACCTACCTTCGAACGAAGAGATTCAGGAGACTCAAGCATATGGAGGAGTTCAGAATTGTCAATCTCCAACAACATACCAGTGATTTTACCCGCCAGAGTAGGGTGCATGGCGTGAATAAGAGGGAAAAGACGTTCTCCTAGAAAACAGTTGAAAAGTTTGCAAGGTTTATATTTGCCTCTTAATACCATTCCAAATAGATTTTCTTTTAACATGCCTCAAAATAAATACATTAGCCATCTACATATCAATATTTTTTACCCCTTTAGCTGAATAGCAGAAGTTTTTTTTAAAGAATAAACCCACTTAAGTTACTAGAACTGAAAAACTGTAATAATTAGCAAGCAGACATTGCTTCATAATTTGTAAGGTTATGAAATCACATCCCTTTCTCCAATTATACCCTAACACACTCAGGCAGTTTGCTCACCCAGATTCTAAACTCTTCAGATTTATTCTTTCTCCACCCCCCTGGATCCTCAATACCCTCTTTTCTCTGCACAACTTCCCTTCAGAGTTAACTGGGCCCTCAGTAGTAGACCCACTTTTCCTAAGCAATCCCAGTGGGAGCCACATTTCTAGAAATCCTGGCCCTGTAGGGTTGGATCCAAAAGCGCACTACACTGGGGTAAATATATAAGAAAAACAAAGCTATAACCAAAGATGATTTCTGATTGTGCAGAAGAGGAAAAATAAGAACTGCTGCACAGCCCACCTATCACTGCGTGTGCTACTGCACAACTATTTGGAGGAAGCAGCAGCAACCACTTCCCCAGCACTCACGGGTCATTGGACTCAGCCCTAACTTTTTGGACTTCTCAGGAAAACATGCCAAATGGTGCTGCTGCTATCTGCCCTCCCCCATGCATGGACACCCCAACTCTTACCACATGAGCCCCACCTCTCTGCCAAATATGGACTTACCCAACATCTGCTTTTGTTCCTGTGGAGGGGCAGAAGCCAACATGGAAGCAGTCAAAGGTTCCTGACCTTGGACATGGACAGCAGGCTAGAATTTGAGACGATTTAACAGGATTAAAATGGAGAACATAATTTGTGTAGTATGTTCCAAGTTACATTTGCATTAATGTCACTCAGAAAAACTATTTCTAACCCCATACAAGTCCACCTAACCCTATTGTTTTCAATAGGCTAGGGCATGTCCAACTCTGCAAGTGCTCATGTTATTAATATAACCGACCCCATACCAAAGTGCTGCTGTAACTGTTACGCTTACCTGCTGCATAGCAACCTGGGGCTGTGTATTAAGGTGTTGCTGAGGATTGCGAACACCTGCCGCATACTTGTACTGAGGAACCGTGCGTACGGCTGGAGTAGCAGCAGCAGCAGCGGCAGCTGGACGTGGACCCATTGTTTGTGTTGATGTGTTTGCTGGGAAAACAAAGACTCTTTTCAGGCCAAGCAGCATATTCTATTCAAACTGTTTCAGCAGACTACCTTTCACAGTCTAGCTTAAGACAGTCTTTTAAATACACAATACATTCAAATTTTCAGACAATTAATAGCGTGCATTAGCTAAACCAAGCCAGTATACTTAAAATAACTGATCTCCAGAACTCACCAACACGCTGTGTTGACATTACTCGTGGAACCTGTGATGAAGCTGGCCTCATGGTACTGAATGGTGGTCTGGGAGCTGCTGGGCGGATGGCACTTGGCATGTTCTGGAAAGCTGCATTTGAAATTAATTCATGGTAAGTATGCATTTCTGAACCAACACAAATCAAGCTTTGGTCAAATCCAAACACCCCCCAAATCCCTAAGAAAAGCAAGTCACTTACGATGAGGTCTGGCACCCTGAGTAGTCCAGCGAGGACTTGGTCTGAGCTGAGCAATTTGGCTAGTAGGATAGTATGCAGCACGGTTTTGCATCTGTCAAAAAATAATAATGTATTTGTTTCATTCATCAGCTTCAGTGCTTTGCTGTACCAGAAAAAAATGCTTAAGGAAATTAACAGTTATTCCATTCAAATTAAAATGCCTGATTATTATTTATTAAAGAATAATAATAATAATCTGGGCTTTTTAAATCTTCACACTCAAAGCTAATTTAAAACACACCATGTGTCTAGCAAGTCCATTGCAACCGTACATGTTTGTACTCAGTAAATATAAGAGTAAATGTAATAGGGAACATAATGTAAATCATACCTGTGGAATAGCTGCCATGACATAACCTGAAGGAGGCGCTGGCTGGTACGGGTTGATGACTGGATTCGGCACTGCTCTCACACTTGCCATTCTCTGCATGTACTGGTTGGTGAGGTGAGCTTGGCGTTCTTCTTTACGTTGGGCTAAGGCTACATAAAGTGGTTTGGTGGCCACAATTCTACCATTCATTTCTGTGACTGCTTTGGTTGCTTCTTCTGGTGAAGAAAAGCAGACAAACCCAAATCCTTTACTGCGGCCCCCTTCCATCATAACCTGTAAAAATAAAAAATGCAACCATAAAAATGCAATGTAGAGAACACTGGACAATGTTATTTGCACAAGCTGCAATAGAATATAGTGATTGAACATAATCTAACTAATTAATCGTGTGTAACGTTTCTTTTTGCTGCCAAAAGCATACCTAGGAATTTTCATTCAGGGGATGCATCTCTCAGCAGAATTCAGGAAACTTTTGCAGATTCCCCCTTCCCCTCAGAATCCCCTGCTTTGGAGGGTTAAGGTGTAGAAGATGGTGCTGAGAGGAGGAGGGAAGAATCAACAAAACTCACTTCCCACTTTTCCACAGTGGAATAATCAAAAGCCTCCTGTAGACAGAATGTGCCTTTTTGTTCACAATAGTGAAACCTGGCTCTACTTTCATTTCTCTTAAGTTTTAAAATAAAAGCCACTCAACAGCTTTTGAAAATCTAACAGCATAGATTTTGTTCTGCTACAGACAAATCTCTATGTATAGATATAGAATTTATTTTATCTACTGTACTGCGGGGTACAAATAAATTATTATTATTATTATTGACAGTTACTCGCCCTACAAGTCACTCTAACAGCTAATTAAAATGCCATTTACCTTTGCACTAGTGATGGTACCAAATGGTGAAAATTCTTTGCGTAGGCGCTCATCATCAATTCCATCATCGAGGTTTTTCACATAAAGGTTTACACCCTGAAATATTGAGTAGTTGAAGCGATCAGTATGCAGAACATATAACCCATTGAAAATAGTATTTTTTTTGTATTTAGTCGCACCTCATGTTGCGTTCACTGCGGGTTGCGAACGGCGCAGGTTACGAACACGGCAAACCCGGAAGTGTTTACTTCCGGCTTTCGCTATGCATGCATGCACAGAAGCACGATATCGCCGCTCAGGTTGCGAACTTTTCGAGGTGCGAACAGCACCCCGGAATGGATTGTGTCCGCAACCCGAGGTACCACTGTATTAAATTTGTATACCACTCTTCACCTGTAGATTTCAGGGCAGTTCACAACATAAAAATACCATATAAAGAACCCCACCACCACCACTAAACCTCCCCTCCCCCAAATATTCAGTTAGCATCCTACCTGGTATCTGGTGATCCTGTCCTGCTTCATTTGTTCAAATTTGCGCTTCAGCTCTGTTTGTCTTTCTACTTTTTTCTGAGCTCGACCAACATATATTTGTTTTCCATTGAGTTCCTTTCCGTTCATCTCATCTACAGCCTTCACAAATAAAAAAGGTACTTTAACTTGTTTGTCATAGTTGATTCCACATGGCATTAAGTCAGGTCCCCCAATCAAAAAGCTAGAGCAAGTAAAAAAAACAAGGAATCTAAACACACATAAACTAGGTGGATGGAATGCACAGGTTGAGGCAGTGTGCTTCTATCTTCCTAGCACATGAGAGGGAATAATACACTGTAAGAACACTATATGAAGAAGTAACTTGGCAACAGATTTACAGCAGGACTGGGGAGATGTTTTGGTTCAGTAGGCCAGATCTGCATCTCACTCACCCTGTGAGACAGGTGGGTGGGACTATATATCTATAATCTGATGTCATAATGCCCAAATTTGACCCAAATGAGTGAGGAGATTGGTCAACCAGGATCACATTTGACATCAGGTGTGGGGTAGATGGGCAGTTTGGGAAAGGTTTGATGAGTCAAATGAAAAAACTTGACAGACCAAATTTAGTTCATTGGTCAAAGGCTCCCTAGCTTGATTTAGAGGACAGATTAATATTCCTTGGATCACTATTAGACGTATTTTAGAAAACCTATCTATTAAGAGAATCAATTAATATAAAGATATATAAAAATAAAAATTAGGCATATTCTGTTTTAGATCCGGTTACACTAAATAAGAGTGTCCAAAACCATTAGTATTAATTAGTGACCACCCACAACACTTATTCTTATAAAATGTATAGACTTACTTTCTGAGCATCCTCGTGTCTTTCAAAACTGACAAAGCCAAAGCCTTTGGATTTCCCACTCTCATCAGTCATAACTTTCACACTTAAGGCAGGCCCTAAAAAGTACAAAGATTTAATTTATTTTACATTTTATTTATAATATTAATATACACCATTAAAAGATATCATGGCAGTGTATAATAAAAGCATTAAATAATAAAATACAGCACAAATGACCAACACGGATTCAAATTAATTCTCTAAAAAGGCTTGTTTTCAGCAGACAACACTTTTTACTTAGAATATTTGTAAACTGACTACTTGTAAGGATACATGAATACCCTGTGTTTAGAAAGAATGCACTCTGTACAATATACAACACACTAATTATTAACTAAATCTTGGCAAAATCATTTGTAGCCAAGGCAACCCATTTGGGAGACTAATTTCCCAACTAGTTATAAATTAGTAGTCTGACAAATTACATGGCCATGTCAGACTCTGGTTGGCCTTGTGGATCTCATTTTATAATGAATGCCTTAATTTCTTGGACATGCTACAATATTAACTCCTTGAAGAAAATTAACACTGCAATCATGGACTGAACAGACTATAATTTACAATTATTACTAACCCAACAGTAAATTGGCTTTTGGTATTATACTAGATTAAAGTAAACACATTAGAGATTTTATTCTGCCCTACATTAAATCACTTGGCTATTTTCAATGTAGAAGAATGGAATGATTTTTCTTGTTTTATTTAATGCTAACTTACCAATTGTTAAGATGACAACAAATAAGCAGCTGTGTTATCACACATATTCCCCTTAATACTTCTGTTCTTGAGAGCAAACTATTGTCTTTGGCCTTATCAGAGCCAGCTTACGTTACATTGCCAAGACCTTCAGATTTCCAAGGATCTGAAGTCAGTTTGGAACCTTGGTTTCAAATCCTTAAGTGGAAGCTCTGGTTGGCTCCAACGGCAATCAATAGTGCTGCGAACCTAACTCATATAGGTTGAAATCAATGGCAGGAATCTGCACTCCAGAAGGGAGTAAAAGGGCACAAGCGATTGCAGAAGGTGCCTGTCTCAGTTCCTGCCATCTACAGCTAAAAGGTTAATAATAGCCTGACTGTATAAAGCAGGTTATTATCAGGAGTTGGGGTAGGCAAGCTGCAGTTGGGTGCAAGCACTATGATCACACCAGGTCCTAAATCATTTTCGAATACATGAAAAGGAAGTGACATTACCAAACTTGCCAAAGAGTTCCTTAAGTCTCTCATCATCCATGTCTTCTCCAAAATTCTTGATGTAAACATTAGTGAACTCCTTAGCACGAGCCCCAAGCTCTGCTTCACGTTCTTTACGAGATTTAAACCTTCCAACAAACCTAGTTAAAAAAGCAAGGTGAAAAGCTGCTTAGATTTGACAAGATTCAGGGCATTATTTTCTTTCTATTAAGGAGGTACTTTATATAGTAAAAGCCTGGTGCTTACCCATACCCTGTGTCAGCTCCTGGCAAGCGAGCTGCTGCCATAGCACACTGCAATATTCCCCCGGTAAGGGAAACAGCAGAGTAAGCTACTCCCAGCCTCTCTATCTGTCATGGAAGACAGATTGTTCAGAATGGGGCAGCCATACTACTCAAAACATGGCAATGTGCTATGACTGCCCCCAATTGTGACATACTGTCGCTCTCACAGTTCATGTACAATGAATGAAATAATTCCCTCCCTTTTGTTTTCTGAACATATTTCCAATTACTGAACAAACACTAGAAGCAAGAAGTTATAATTGATAAAATCTCTCTTCTAAATTCATTTCAGCATTAAAATTTTTTATAAAGCATTAAGGAAACTCACACTTTACGATCATTAAGCAGCATTCCATTCATTTTTTCAATAGCTCTTTCTGCAGCTTCTTGTGTCTCAAAGTGTACAAACCCATAGCCTTTGGATCCATTTTCATCACATACAACCTATGAAAATTATTAAGATACGTAAGATGACTGGAATGTAATTATGCTAATTTCAATGCTGAATCACTGTCCTAGGTTCTTTTTCCTTTCAACTCACCTTACAAGAGAGGATGTTTCCAAAAGCAGAAAATGTATCATACAAAGCTTTATTATCAATTGACTTATCCAAGTTTTTAATGAAGATGTTTCCAACACCACTCTTACGTAGAGATGGATCACGCTGAGACCACATGATACGCACTGGCTTGCCTTTAATGACATCGAAATTCATAGTATCTAAAGCTCTCTCAGCTGCAAAAGAAGTTAGTAAGTGTTAAAATTATTTAAATCTTTAAGGCAACACAAATATCACATAGATACCACTAAGAAAATTAATTGTTAACGTCTTTGCACCCACTTACAAAATTTAGTTTGATCTTGGCTTCTGGATCACCACCAAAATCAAACACTGTTCTAATTTGTGATGTCCCGGAAAGGCAGTGCAATTCCAATGAATGGGGTAAAAACTGGACCCAGGGTAAGCATTCCAAGGAGAAGACAATGGGCAATATTCAGTAAAGTAGTTTTGCTAGTACAAGGATTTTTGTTTGTACAATGAACCTCTCTCCCACAAGCTTTCACTTTTAAATGTATTTCAAATGTGAATTTCAGCACTATTTTAGCACAGTCCCATACACACAGCCATCAAACCTCTTTTTCTATTCTTGTGCCTCTAGGCTTTCTGCAGTTCTGTTGCATGGTCCCAAAATGATGTTAGCAAAGAAATCCTCAGCCCTCAGCCCCAAATGATGCTGCACTTTTCAGAGTGGAAGCTCAATGTTTCGACTTACCCATGAGAATGTTCCTGAGATAAGAGTATTATGGGCCAACAAGCATATCAGACACATGCATTGACTCTCCCCACCCAACACAGAAATTAACCTGGCAAGGAAGGGGCAAACTGTCACTTGAACAGGAAAACTATGTCTGGTTAGGCACTATGAACCAAGTGGCACCTTTCTTCCCTACCCACCCATTTCCCTGCTCAGAGCAATGAAACAACTGGAAAGACCCACCATTTCCAAGCTGCTTTTCTGCCCAGCAGCTCATTCAAGCATTACCAGGAGCTTTTGGCAGCCTTAGGAGCTATCTGTAGAAGTCAATGCTGTTACAACCATTTCCATGTATTTACTGACCTTCCACAATTACTGCAAGCAGTTACCGGTAAATCATAAATCCTATGTCATGATTCCTGGATATGATCCTGTAAATCAACTGTCTCTAGGTAAGCATCTGAATGAGCCAAGTAGTACCACCAAATACCTGTGCAGACTGAAAAAGCTTGAGTGGAGACTCCCAGTTAAAACTTGCATTTCTGTCTAAGAAGCTTATTGCTCTGTAAAGAGGCAGAATCTTCAACTCAGATAGCAAGCCCCAGCTAACAACCCACTGGAAAAAATAGCCAGGCTCTGACCGTTGACTATTCCTATGGTGGAGAGAGAGATGCAAAGGTAATGGCTCTGCAAAGCTTTCTGTACATCGGAGCCAGCCAAGGCTGTCATCTGTTTTGTACAAAGCAGCACTGAGACAACAGCTCTGCTTGTCTCTCTCTAGGCACAGATCGCACTGTGTGAACTGCTAGCTCAGCACAGCACTGCTGTAACACAGCCCTTTTCTATGCCTACATAATCTGCAATGAAGGGATAAGGAGCTAGAATTCAGCAAAGAGCAAAGCATGGGTGGCTATTCCTTGTGATCCTGTTTGCAACACTGCTTTAAGTGTGTAGTCACTATAAAAGTGTAAAAATTCCTCCCCACTGGAATGCTTATGCAAATTATTAAAAAGCACAAAAGACAGTGTCCTACTCTTGTTCATTCTAGCATTTATGTTGGAATAAAGTGAAAATTGTTGAAAAGCTCTCCCCTCCAAAGGAGGTTTATTTTGCTTAAACAAGTTTTCTGTGAACTCAGAAATATTGGTCATTGAAAACATGCTTCTTCACATCACTTGAAGAATTTACAAATGTCATTTTTTACTAGAGTCTACACAAAGACAAAACATGCTGCTCCATCTCTGTAGAATACTTCTTACAATGAATTTACTAGAACTGGTTGAATGGATCACCCACCAGAGAAAAGGTCAAATTATTCTGCAGCTGGTAGAAAAAAATAGCAAAATACCTTAGAGAAAAATACCTACAGGTAAGCTCACTCCTGGTCAGTTTAGATGTGTATGTGAATTGGCTTACTCTTGTCAAGTGTATAAACTTAGGAACAAAGGACGCAGACGCTCCCATTCTTCTCACTTAAAGATAAGAGCTCTAATGCAACTTGGCAATAAGCTGTCAAGACAGACACTATTTGGTGTAGGACCAATGTGTCCACAGAAAATTATCACAACTGTCTGACATTTAATAGAAACTAAACTGGTTCAAGTCATCAAAGGTACATTAAAAAAACCATTCTTCTCTACACATCAGTGCAGGCCACCTGCTCTCAAAGTGTCAGCCTTAAGGTAAGACTAGCAGACGGGCTTAGGAAAGAGCTTCTCAAAGACCCCACTCCCTTCCCATTTCTGGTGTCTTGACTGGGCAAATGCTCACCTGCCCCTCATCAACCAGGAATGGTCAACAATATTGGCCTCTTAAAACCCTGTTTGCCAGCAAGAGAGATGGTTTTGGCAACTTCCTGTCCTGTCTGTGGGGAATCGACTCCCCCCCCCAATACACCAATTTGATGGATTTTTCATTACATGCAAGGTTTATAAATTAGTACCCGCGACCAAAGGGCACCAAGCAGCCCAATTCAGAAACTTATAATTAAGCGTGGCTTGCCCTAGTTTTATTTCGCGCGGTCACACGACCCACTTGCGCCCGTTCCTCCGTCGCCATTTAAGGCCCAAATTATCGAGGAATTTCCTTCAAGACGCCTCTCATCTCGGACTTCCTCATTGAGCCGGCGGAAGCGAGGCGACAGGCCCGCCCTGGTCGCTGACTCCCTCCCCCCCCCCACCCGCGCCAACTTAAGGGCCCTGCCTCGTGATCCGAGAAACTTGGGCCGGTTCCGAGATGCCAACCCAGGCCTTTTCGCGGAAGGAGGCCCCGTGGCAAAAAAGCAGGCCCTGCCGATGACGAGGCCTCCTTTTTTCCCTCCCGTTCAGGTGCCGCGGGGGCCCCTCCCCGCCACGAGGCCTCTCCCGGCTCCCCGACAACGCGGTGGGGTCGAGCGGCGGCAGAAGCTGGCCTCGCGCGTGTTTCCCCCCCCCCCGTTATTCCCCCCTCTGGACAGAAATGTTTGATAATTTCACATGGAGGACGAGTCCTTGCGGGGTCGGGGAGAAAATATTTATTGGGAAGCGCCGCCGCGAGGCAGGCCCAGGACTCTCCGAAGGGGCCGCGTTTAATCCGTAAAATGGATGCTCCGGGGATGACTCGCGTGGAGGAGGCGGGGAGAAGCGGAAGGGGAGGAATGCGCGGCGGCCCTCGTGGGGGTGCGAGAACATGGCTCCGGGAACAGGAAGCCAGAGGCCGGGAGGGCAGCCACTCCCAAGCCCCCACCCCCAAGATAGGGCAGATTCCGCCTGGAAAGTCCCTGGAAATGCCTCGCCGCCGTCCCCCTCCGGCGCTCCTAGCACGTGTCCCCGTCCCACCCGCTCCTTCCCCATGTGCCCGCTCCTCAAAGTGTGGGGGTAAAATAAGATAAGAGAACCAATCGCCCGACCAGCTATGGCAGCTTCTCTGCCCTCCCCGTCCCCCCCCCCCCCCCTTTTCCCAATTCCTCACCGTCGGCAGGCTGCTGGAAGTTGACATAGGCGTAGCCCAGGGAGCGCCGGGTGATCATGTCCCTGCAGACGCGGATGGAGAGGATGGGCCCGGCGGGGCTGAACTTCTCGTAGAGCATGGCCTCGGTGACATCGGGGTGCAGGTCCCCCACGTAGAGCGAGGCCATCGGGTAGCTGGGGGCGCTGGGGTTCATGCTGGCGGGGGGACGGGGAGGGGGGGCGAGGAGGCAGGGCAGACTCGCGAGCGCCGAGGAGGCCGCGACGGGCCGCCGGGTTCGATACTCAACGGCTCCGCGGAGGCGGTTGGCGACGGTTGGCGGGCCGCTCGAGCGCTCGTTGCTGCCGGCAGCAGGAGCGGGTTGTTGCTGCTGCTACTACTGGAAGCGGCGGCGGCGGCGGCTCTTCTTTTTCTTCTTCCTGCTGCTCTTGGTAGTGGCTTGGGCGGGTCTCCTCTCGGCTGCGCCGGGTCTGGGACTTCGCTTCGCTTCGCTTCACCGGGTTATTTTATACCAAACCGGCCGGTTTCAGATAGGGGCGGGTGGTAGTCGAGGGGTTTTTTTTAATGGTTTTTTCGGGCTTTTAAGATTTTTTTGGATTTTTAAAGGTTTTTTTTTCTTTTAGTAATAAATGGTGCGGCGGAGCTGGTGTGCCCGGGGAAGGCCGGAGCACACACACTACGCACAACAGCACCTTCAGCGGCCGGGGGACAAGGGGGAGGCCGCCGCCCCGGCCGCGCACTATATATAGAAGCCCCGCCCCCAGCCGCCTCTACCATACAGCACGCCACGCACTGAAAGGGCTCGGCGCGCACGCGCCGACACAAAAGGGAGAAAAAGAGAAGGAGGAAAGGGGCGGAGCAGAAGTGCGTGGCGGTTGCGTCTGACGCCATGGCTTACGAAAAGGTGCCCGGGGTTGGGCAATAGGTTGCGCATGGGCAGTTGGAAGACGCAAGAGAGAATAGGCGGCTAGATCACAGGACTATTGTGGCGGTGGGGAGAGCGGCGGTAAGGAGGGAAAAAGGAGCGCATGCGCTGCTGGCTTCCTTGCGGTTAAAAAAAACACCAGGCCATTAACCTTTGTAAACGACGCATGCGCAAGGGGAATGGCAGGCTATTACAGGTCTACGAATAGCAAGCGTTTTCGTAAAGAACGCTTCAGACTGGCGCATGACAGTCAGGTTTCATGAACGCATGCGCAGAAATGGGTGTGTTTTTTTTAACAGAAAAAGCTGCTCACACAGCTTTAGAGAAGAAATAATTGTTTAGTTAATAGGGAGAGGGAAGAACTGGTGGTTGTTTACTGTGCTGCTGGTAAAAAAGTAAACTCAAGGAGGGGGGATCTTACTCTGAATAGTTTAGACTGTCATTGTTTCCACCATTAAAATGTCGATCATTTGTCCTTGTTGCTGTCATAGTTAAGCTTTTCTGCTAAGGTTGGCTACCAAAATGGCTTTGCAGCAGTTAAAATCCAGAACAAAAAAATAGTAGATTTTCAGACTGTTCTGTTGAAAATACCATTTCTTGGATAGCCCTACCCAACAAAGGCACACTGCTCCATTCTCTTCTGAGACTGACAGATGCTAGGATAGCGCAGTTGGTTAAAGTGCGCTGCTAATAGCACAAAGGTTGCAGGTTCAATCTCCATATGGGACAGGTGCATATTCCTGCTTGCAGGGGGTTGAACAGGGCAGGTCTGTGGTTGTTTCTGCCCTCCACCCCCAATTTCAGCTCCAAATCTTTCTGCCCTGAAGTAGGAAATTCTGTGCATCTGAAGTTTACCATCACTGACAGATGCTTGTGATGGGATCCTGACATTATGGCTGGATAAGAAACTGGATGAACACCTGTTTATTCATTACATTTGTATCCCAACAATTCAATATGGTACAGTAAACGGAGAGCTCCCATCTAGCTGCTGACCAAACCTTGATCTGTTTGGCTTCAGCATAATTCTACTTTCTTAAAAGAGATGAGTTACCTCTTATTTATTTGTTTGTTTGTTTGTTTGTTTGTTTGTTTGTTTGTTTAATATCCTGCCTTTCTCCCAGGACAAGACCCAAGATAGCTCACAACATGAATTAAAAAACGTGAAATTATAAACTAGACATATTAAAGCTAAAAGCACATCGATCAATATAAATATTTAAAAGCACACACAAATAAGTTCCCTATTAAAACAACACTGAATTCAAACACCTAAAACCATTTAAAAATAAACCAAAAAGGAAATGTATATCACCCACGCTCAGAATACTCTGCCACAATAACCTGTTAGTGGCCATAGGCCTGTCCTAAACAAAATAGTCGTTGTCAGCTAGTGAAAGAAAAACAGAGAGGGGGCCAGCCTAGGCTCTTGGAGAGGAGTTCCACAATCTGGGAGCAGTAGCTGAGAAGGCCCTTTCTCATATCCTTAACAAGTGTGCATGTGAAGGTGACTGGACCAAGAGAGAGTCTCGCCCAGAAGATCTCAAAGCCCAGACAGGCTCATGTAGGGAGATATGAACTTTCAGATTTTCATGGCTCTTGTAAAAAGCAGTAGAAATCCTGCCCACCCTTGTAACTCATGCTTATGAGCAAGGTGGATTATCATCCCCTTGTGAATAAAGTGGGCATGCTGCTTCTGGTTGCTGGGTGCAAAAACGGGGGGGGGGGGCGAGTGAGCAGAAGCTGATCCCCCAAAGCAGAGGGAAGACTCTTGAGGTATGAAGGGAAACGCAGCATTTTTTACATGTCCCACCTCTCCCTGTTAACCTCCACCTTCAACTAGGAGCAGGCTGAGGGGCCTAAACAAGTTTGCTGCCACAAAACATTTATTTAAATGCTTGTTTAATTAATTAATTAATTAATTATTAGTTTGTACCTACCCCACCTTTCTTCTCACAAAAGCCCAGGATAGCAAACAAACAATGAAACAATTAAAACATCTGAAAACAATTCCAATGCATATGCAGACTGAGAAAGAGCTCCACTGCCTGTCTAATATTTAACGGGAGGGAATTCCAAAGGGTAGATGCCACAACACTAAAGGCCCAATTCCTTCATTATTAAAATACTGTACATCTATTCTGCTCTTCCTGGCCCAACAACAGAACCTGCAAGAGTACAAAAGCACTAAATCCCATTTGGAATCATCAAGTTGGAAGGAACTTCAGAGGTCATTTATTCCAACCCCCCTGCCAATGCAGGGGACCCACTATGCCAGTATTCAAGTTAGGTGACTGCCCGGCCTCTGTTTAAAAACCTTTAGTAGAAGAGAGTCAACCAGCCTTTCAAGACAGCCTGTTCCACTTGCAATCTCCGTCACTGTGAACTAGGAGTTATTTTGTTATTTCAGATGTATTAACATGGAAAGCCCAAGATTCACGTCTGACTGGGATGAGGGACAAAGCAATGCTAGAAACACCCCGCCTAGAAAAGTCCACCTCACCCCTTCCCTTATGTTCTTTTGTGGCAATGCAGAAACTTTCCTTTCCAGCATGGCTTTTGGCTTTTAATAGTTGAGAATCTTCATTGAAGACTTGCTGTGTTAAACTGCTATTGTCATTGTTTTCATCTGCTGGGCTTCCACCTCTTTCTTATAAACAATGGTACTTTTCAATAAGGGTTTAAAAAAAAATGTAACTTTTTGTATTTTTTATACTGTTTGTATATTCCTTTCTTTTTCAGATGCCTTGATTTTTTTCCCCAAAGGGAGGGATTTAAATGTTTTAAATAAATAAATGCAACAATGTGAACCTGTGTTTGTGGTGTTAATAAGATCTGCGTTGCATTCCTGCTTGTCAATCATTTCTGTATCATGTGAAAAACTCACATACTCTGAGCTTGCTTTTCCTTCATCCTTCTGTCATTTCTCTTGCATCAGGAAGCCTCATTCACCTTTTCCTCCTCTGGCTTGAACTTTGCCTTCTGCCTCTCGTTACTATTTAAATTAGTGAGCACTAATCCTGAAGAAACTGCTGAAGTCATCAGTCCTGTTTGCCAGTTACTTCTGTTTCTTCTTCTTCTCACTGAATCATAAAATCATAGAAATGTAAATTGGGAAGTGACCCCAAGGGTCACCTAGTCCAACCTCTTGCAATGCAGGAATCTCAGCTAAAACATCCATGGCAGGCGGCCATCCAACCTCTTCACAACCTCTTGAGGGAGTCAATTCCACTCTCAAACAGCTCTGACTGCCAGAAAGTTCAGAATCTCCTTTCTTGTAACTTAATACCATGGGATTGGGTCTTACCCTCTGTAGCAGGAGAAAACTTGTTCCATCTTCCATGTGACAGCCCTTTAAATATTTGAAGATGGCTATCATAACTCAATTGCCTCTTATCCAGGCTAAACATACTCAACTCCCTCAACAGTTCCTCATAAGGCTTGGTTTCCAGACCCTCCTCTGCACACATCCCAGTTTGTCAATATTCTTCTTAAGCTGTGGTGCAAAGAAGGCATACTTTGTTACCTCCATTGCATCCTCATTGTGCCATCCAGCACTTTTTCTGGGGAGTGCACGGACTTCTACAGTCTGAGCGTTTATGCTGTTCGTCTCCACCTCTGCTCAGCTTTGTTGTTGTTCAGTCGTTCAGTCGTTCAGTCGTGTCCGACTCTTCGTGACCCCATGGACCAGAGCACGCCAGGCACGCCTATCCATTACTGCCTCTCGCAGTTTGGCCAAGCTCATGTTAGTAGCTTCGAGAACACTGTCCAACCATCTCATCCTCTGTCGTCCCCTTCTCCTTGTGCCCTCCATCTTTCCCAACATCATGGTCTTTTCTAGGGAGTCTTCTCTTCTCATGAGGTGGCCAAAGTACTGGAGCCTCAACTTCAGGATCTGTCCTTCTAGTGAGCACTCAGGGCTGATTTCTTTGAGAATGGATAGGTTTGATCTTCTTGCAGTCCATGGGACTCTCAAGAGTCTCCTCCAGCACCATAATTCAAAAGCATCAATTCTTCGGCGATCAGCCTTCTTGATGGTCCAGCTCTCACTTCCGTACATTACTACTGGGAAAACCATAGCTTTAACTATACGGACCTTTGTCAGCAAGGTGATGTCTTTGCTTTTTAAGATGCTGTCTAGGTTTGTCATTGCTTTTCTCCCAAGAAGCAGGCGTCTTCTAATTTCGTGACTGCTGTCATCATCTGCAGTGATCATGGAACCCAAGAAAGTGAAATCTCTCACTCTAAGGTAGCACCTTAGAGACCAACTAAGTTTGTTCTTGGTATGAGCTTTCGTGTGCATGCATATGGAACCCAAGAAAGTGAAATCTCTCACTGCCTCCAGTAAATAAGCCCAAATATTGCAAATGTGCCATACACTGCTTCCAAAGGATATTAAGCTTCCTCTGGAACATCTCGCCAGTTGGAGAAGTGGGGAGTGAGTTAGTAGCTACTTCATAGTAAGCAAAGGGTGTTGATCCAGTTTATTATTATAATAGTATTATACACGGCACTTTACAAAGAACAGGTGTGGCAGGTCTCTTCCCTGAGGGGCTTACAGTCTAAAACAGACACAGGGAAACAAGAGATAGAGTGGGGAAATAGAAGCTGAGAAGGCAGGAGAAGAATATGTGGTGAATTTAATTACATGTACTTTGGCTTAATTGCAATAAAGTGCAGGAACTAGGCCACGGGCCTGGAGCTGGGAGCCCAGCAGATGTTTTTCGACTCCCGACTCTCATCATCCCTGACAATTGTCCATGCTGGCTGATGGGAGTGAGTCCCAACATTTGGAAGGCCATAGGTTCCTCACCCCTAAACACTTGAAAGGCTTTCCAGAGACGCACATTCTCCCCCTAACTGTCCTTGTGCTCTGTCTCACCTACTTGTATCTTCCCTCAACCCCTCTTGGGCTCCATCTGGAGTCAGTGGCAAGAGGAAGCAATGCAGTGATGACACATTAAATTGGCTTGTTAGCTGCATGTGTCTCTGAGGTTCTACAGTAGCATCCTGAGAGCAAGGATTTCTCTTTCATTTGGCTTTGTCAAGCAAAATAAGCAGCTATGGTTTATGATTTTATTCATCCGGATTCTGTTTGATACAGCAGCAGAACTCCAAGGTTTTTGTTTTTGTTTTTTACATCTTAGCAAACCGAAGATCACACTTTCTCCTCTAATGATGATAACTTTTCACCATGGCAACTAGCAATTCATGCCTCAGAAAATTAACAGAGGGAAAATGAAGGGGTTTTTTGTTTTTGTTTTCAGTGGTCTTTAATAGAAAGAAGGAAGTTAGGTGGTGCTGTGGAGAAGTCTTTACAAACTCTGAATTGCAGATGGAAGCTGTAACCTGAGGGTGCAAATAAGGTCAAAGCAGGAAATCTAGCAGGGAAAATCAAGGTCCAGCAGAAACAAGAACTAGCCCTGGAATACAAGACACTTTCAACAATAAACACAAGCAGGTTTCTCTGGTTGCCTGAATAGTCTGTAAGTGGAAGTTTTTATACGGTAAGTGGCAGGCACATGCCCCTTCCCCCATCCCCCCATGCAAAGACATATTCACCACACTCTGGTGTCAGCCAGGTAACCCAGTCAAGAAGGGCACCCACTCATCATCAGCAGGTTGCAAAAACTGCAAGTGATTCCAACAAAACATGGCTTGATGGAGCATTGGGGACTTCAGTTGGAGCTGCATCAGTTGTGGCATCCAGTTCACTATGGGGACAAGCAACCTTGTCCTTAAAAGTGTCCAGCAAGCTACTCACAGAAGGTCTCTGAGGTGTTCTAAGATCTGTCCACTAAGATAGGTGTGAATAGCCTATAGATCACCTTGAAGAGCTCTGCTGGGTGATTACTCAAATACATGAAGGAAGCAGCGAAGCAGGCTCTTTTTGCTGCTTCCACCACCATGCAGTAGACCCAGTTATGAACGCTAGGCACATGCCTTTGCAGTGGGACTTTCATAGTTAATCCAGAGCTGAATTAACTATGACACTAACTATAGTATAGAGAAGGGCACTTACCGCACTAAGTGGGTTGCCAACACTGAGTAGTGGCCAGTCTGGTGGGTCTGTGATCCGTCACTCAACCACGGCTGCAAACCCACTACTCAGTGAAGGGATTACCAATATTTAGTAAAACTTGGCAGAAACTGCAAACTCAGCTTTTGAAATATAAAGTGGAGGTATACAACATCAACATTATTTTCCACATTGCTGTAGGTTTTGTTTCATTTTGAAAGATATTTTTTTTTATTTTATGGTTTATTATTGTTTCTATTTTGAATTAGATATATATGGGAACACCATACACACACACACACACACACACACACACACACACACACAGTATATATATATATATATGGGGACTCTAAAGGCCTTCATCTGGCCTTGCTTCTGAGAGCCCAAACAGACAGACTTGTGTTTGCTAAACATATGCTGGTTGATCCTGTGCCTTATCTCCCCACATCTCCCCATAGCTCTGCTTATTGAAGACTCCCTACCCCCAAAAAACAATTCATTTCTGGCACCAGAGCCAAGCTTGTTGGGGGTGGGTGGGGGTAATCAAAGCTGTGCAGCACAGGGAGGTAAGGCAGGATGGAGATGAGTTTCACTCCCCTTCCCCCATAAATTCTATTTAGTAATAAGAGTAGCACTCACTCACACCTAAGTTAGATCCAAAGTACACATTTAGCAAATGTGTTGTGGTCCTGCATTGCAGGGGGTTGAACAAGATGACCCTCAGGGTCTCTTCCAACTCTACAATTTTGTGATCTTAGAGTTTGTTGCTGGGCTGCAAATAACCTAGCAAATAAGTATTGAAACCTTGTTTTATTATCTACCTTCATGTCCATTTTCAATAAGGCGTTTCAAATCAAATCAAATTGTTTAGTTAATTATAATCTGCAGAGCCCCCCCTCCCCACCGCACCCAATAATCCATTTTCTGCACTGATAAGATCTGCAAGTCTTCAATTCCATTATCCAGAAACTTGTTTGGTTGCTGTCAAAGCGTGTGGATTTCTTTTGTGCTATTGAAGATTCTGCAGTATTATGCTCACAGTTTTTTTCTTTTGCTAGGCTGTTCAGTTTGCTTAGCAATTGATCCAGTTTCAAATGCTGGTTGTCCCATGGAGTGTTCATTATCGCCATTAACTGCGGTTCTGAAGATGTGGGTCATGGGTCATTTTGTCTCACCTTGAAAAGTCCAGGCTTTATCTTCGCTTTTCTATTAGACTTTTGTCACAGATCTACAGCAGGCACATGAGGATCCCACTAGTCGGGGAGGGGGAGAAGAAAAGAAGTAATAGATCTGAACATTTTGTGCAGTTCATGCAGGCAGCATGACAGTGTTGCTTGGCTTAGTTATCTCACATTTCTGCACCTAAAATGAAGCATATTTAAAGGGTAGGAGTTTAGATTTTATTCTCCCTCTCTCTCAAAATGTATAATTGTGTTATGTGGGTAGCAATTTAACTGAAGAACATTTCAGATCATTTTGATTTAAAATAAGTTTATGTGTTCATAGTACAAAGAATGCCATATTGAGACTCTGGACAAAAGCTAGGAAATTTATGGAGAGCTTATCTACCTTTTGTCCTGAGAACTCCTACATTGGGCTGCCCTTCATGAATGTTTAGATAAGAGGTGGCAAACCTCTTTGGACCAGTGGACAAATTTGGATTTTTTTAGAAGGCATAATGGGTGGCAGCCACAAAATGCCAGCTGCCATGAGGGAATGACATAACACAAAATGGCTGCCATGGGGTATGAACAAAATGGCGGCCATTTGGCAGACCAACTGTAAACTACAAAGTTGTCTGCAAACATAACGTGAAGGCTGGCAACATCAACCCTACCGTGTGGGAATCCCTTGCAGACAACTGAAGTGCCTGGAGACTGGTAGTCAAGTCATGTACGCAAAAGAGTGAGCAGAGGAGAAATGACTGCTGGGAGGAGCGCAGAGACAAGAAATGCCACAGTGCATCTGTGGCAGCAGAACCAGATGCCTTCATTTGCCCCAGGTGCAGTAAAACACGTCTCTCCCACATCTACAGCCACAGCAGGTACTGCAACTGTCCAACAGCTTGATCTCGCCCCCCAAAAGTGCACTTCTCCATTGTCTCAAGACAGATGCCAGCAACAATTTGCAGGCATCATAGAAAGTTCCGGCAGGCACACTGCTGCCTCCAGGTGTCACATTAGCAACCCCTGGTTTAAAAGCTGCAGCTAGTGCAGAATGTGGCCCTAGAGTTTGGCTGCTACAAGCACATGGGTTTTGTGCTGTTCTTGTTCTGTTCTTGTTCTCTTTCTTTGTCTGATCAGTGGGCTGGTGGTATTCTATAAAGCATTAAATACCTAATATGCTAAAATGGCTAGCTTCCTCACCTGTGGCCCAGACATCTCACCTGCCACCCGTGAGCTGCCCAAATGTTGAGGATACACAGAGAAGTATCATTTGGGAGCACCCCACAATTATGGAAACATTAGAGGCTTGCCAGAGTTGAACATCTTGTGGAAGCATTGCCAGACTTTTTAGTTTGGGTCTGGCAGTCAGTACGTAGGGAGGACTGTATGTCCAATGAAGAGGATGGTGGTATCATAAGTTGGTGGACAAACATTGTAACTTTTATGAAGCATATTGTAAACTACCTGGAGTCTTGGGAATTGGGTATGGTAGATTCTCTGTCCCCTATCTTCAAAAATAAGTTTTGTTGTTTAAAAATTCCACATACTGATATACTTTAGCAACTGCAAATTCTGGTGTTCATATGTGGCAAAATTGCCTTGTTCTTGAACTCCAGTACATCAGAATCCTTCTTGCCCTGTTTTCCCCACCCTGTTTCTAAACTATCCACAGGGCTGTGACATGTACTTAAATGTCATTGTGAAAACTAAAAAGCCTGAGATCTGTACCAGCAAGATAAGAAAGGAACATGTAGCTTTCACAAGGGAGTGCCAATTTTTTTTCAGACTGATATAGTATGCTTTTGATAGCACTCCATGGCTTACTCGGTTTGGACATACAGTTCTGTGATACTCTTTGGCAGCACAAACTCCAAGTAAATTTTAAAGAAGGAATATTATGAAACAAAGGACATAGTGTGAATTCTTTCTTTCTTTTTTGGAGGTGGGAAAATCACTCTTTGCCCTTATGATGAAATATATGGGTGTGTATTTTTCCAGTTCTTCAGCTGAGCTGGGAAAGGATACAAGGAAGTCCTTTTGCAACAAATAAGACAATTCCCACTTTGCATAACGTCTAAACAGTCAGGTTGGAAGCAAACAAAAGAAAAGAAAAGGCAATAATTCCACAGGAACCAAGTGTAAGAAAGTAATGAAGTACTGGTATATCTCCTGCCTGGACAAAAGGAAAGGCTAAGCTAGCCATGATATTAACTGTGTGAATACAAAACTTTTAAACTTGTGTTATCTGTTTGCCTCCCTGGGCTCCTCGAAGGAGGGAAGGCGAGATATTAACTGAATAAATAATACTTCAGCAGGTGTACGTCACCAAATTCCTTGTTGCCCACAGCTGATAACAATAGCCTGGTCATTTGACGTGTTTGCTCATGTTCAGCAGCTCAAAGTCACAATCCTTTCTGGGCAACGTTTCAGGATCTACATCCCATTTGGAGGTGGCAGAGGCAAATGCTGGCACAGCAACCAACGTTTCATTTTTACTTTTCCTTACTCATTGTCCACTATACTTTTAAATCTGAAATGTTAGCCCTCTGCTCTGGTGCTAAGGTGGCTGGTGTGTCTCATCCACTACCTTGTCAGGTTAGGCAATCTCCTGCCTTCCCACATTGACCGGAGGTTAGATTAAGAGACAGTTCGTCTACCTGCGATTCCACGTCAAGACCAGAAGCCGCAATAGGCTTCAATGGGGACTCGCACCAGCACCTGGCATTTGTGGGCAGCTGCCTAGCCCTATTGCTGATGGGGGCCCCTCTTTTGCGATGATCTGAGAAGTACGGCACCACTTGCATTTCCTACAATGCTCCGGAGTCTTTCCCCAATGTAGCATCACTCCAGGGCATTGTGGGAAATGTAAAAGGTAGCTCCAAAATGCCACAGTACTGATGGGGCTGCTACTGTGGCTGCTTGCTGGCAAGAAGGCCCACGTGGTGTGTGCATTCATGTCCGCTGACTGACATAGGAGAGGACCCACCAGAGGGCACCATACCAGAGGTTTTATCTCATAGCTGCAACTGGTCCTGACCCAAGCAAACCATTTCTATCGAAGAAACTCCTTTTGCAACGGAATGCAAACAATATTTCCATGAGGTTCTCCTGCAACGAACAAGTGTTCTGCTGGGTGCGCTAGGCTGACACCACATCCCTCTAGAAGCTGCCAGCAGGCTGTGAGGACAAAAGGTTTTGATCATTCCTTTTTTGGTTCAGTTTGTACTTTCTCATTTAAAAGACATAGCTCTTTTGATCTGTGAGAGTACTTCAAAGTCAGTCTTTGTAAAGTGAGCCGGCAAGCGGCGACAGTCACTGACATGTCCAGGCGTCCTCTTTTTCCTTTCTTTCCCTTTTTTTAAAAAAGAGCCAGCTTCCATGTAACATTAGAACAAAGTGGGTTTCCCCCCACCCACCCCCACACTGCCTCTGTGATCACAGAAGCAGCATTAAATTTTGGAAGGTGAACAGTGACAGGTGTGCCATGGCAAAGATCTAAGGTAAACAAATGCCACTGTTCCCCTGAAGGAAGTCCCTATCTGGGGAAGAAGAAGGATGCACTTGTGGAGGAAGGGGGTGCAGTGGGTGGCACCCCTGGGACCCTCGCCGAGGGTTAGCTCCACCTCTGGAAGGATGCACACCAATCACAAGCTACAAGAGGCTAGGAGATCAGTATTCTTTTCAACCTTTTCTCCACACTTAATTTAAGACAGGACTGGGGAACTGAGTCAGGCTGGTTAGCCCCCGCCCGCCCCCCCCGTGCCAATCTCCTGATGTCAGGTGACCTGGTTTTGTCTGCCAGGCTTGGAATCAGACACAGTGCTTTGTAAGGCCCACTGATAAAGCTGATTGCCAGTGCTTGGCTGGCACCACTGATCATAGGAGCCAACTCCTAGGGCCATGGAAGCTTTGGTTCCCACAATAAAATATTTTGGGCGGGGCAGGCCCCCACAAAGTTGATGGGCACTGAATCATGTGATCGATTATGTGGCCCCCACAATACAGTATTTTATTCAAGTTGGCACCCCTGCCACTGATAGTATATGACGGCATATATGATGCCAGTGACACCATTTTGATGTCAGAAGTAGGGCAGGTAGGCGTGGCTTCGCCAAAATTGTCTTGAGGGCCAAGTGGGGAGGCCTGGGAAGCCTAAAGGCCTGTGGGGCTGTGAGTTTCCTACCACCACCGAATTAAGAAATGCCTTGCCCTGTAGCTGCAGCCTATTGGCTGCTTGTGTGTAGATGTTGTGCTAATGTCTGTTGCTTCATCAGAAGAGGGAAGGATGTCAACAGAAGGAAGGAAATCTCAATATGGAAGGGAGAATTCCCAGGCTTAAACATGTAGATGTCTGCTGTAGGGCTTGATGGTTTGTTGCAAAAATCTTCACGGTTATCAGCTCTTCTGCAGTTTAAATGCATGCTTGGCATTCAGAAGGTCTCCAGTTCAGTCCGTCACATCTCTAGCTAAGGAATTTCAGGGAGCTGGACTGGGAAGGACCACTGCCCAAAAAATGGACAACAGAGCCAACTGGAGCAGGCAGGACTAGGTTAGATGGACCAACAGACTGAGACAGCACTTATACAACTTCATGCGTTCACATTTCATGTATGCACCATGTATAGCCTTGCAATGTTGCATCAGCACCTGAAATTTTATTACAGTGATGCAACATTACAGAAACTACAGCATTGCAGCATCATGCTGAATAGGCCTGGAATCACTCAGTTAGTGAAACCTTCTGCTTACACAACTTTACAGCCTTTAGAGCAGGAATGGATGAGGAGTGTCACTGTACACAAGGCTTTGGGGGAGAACATGGCTGGACTGCTGATAAGTATGGCTGTCGCTGCTCGGAGCAGCCGCCAAGCTACCCTTTAAAAGAAAATCTGCCTCAATAACCCCCTTGTACATTCCTCGGGTTTCTTTAACCTCTCCCCCATGAAATATTCAACACTTTCTCCCTCCCTTTGGTCCCCAACATCCTGGGTTTTTTTGTGGTGGGTTGGGGAGGCTTCAAGATGAAACTTTCAGTTCAGTGTTAACCCACCTAGAGTGGATTACTGTAATGCACTCTATGAACCCCCTGGGAGTTTCAGCTGACAAAGTGTCATGGTGAAAAAGTTAAGCAGGCAAGTGAGTCATGCACCTCTCAAGCTGCCCCCCTGCCTCCCACCGAGAACATAGTAGACAAGGGAAAAAACCAGCCAAGTCCAATGCATTGGCCAGAGAAGCAGCCGATGCAGAGAATTTGCTTCTCTGCACAAAGGACTTTACTCGTCAGCTGCTTATACCAGACATTTAAAGCAGAGTCTACCATGTGAACTGTAGTTTAAGCATGCTGGGAATTGTAGCTCTGTTCTCAGAATGCTTTGGAGAGGGGGAATGTGCTTTAAATGTATGCTGGGTGTGCAGCCAGAATGCTTGCTTCCCTCCCCATTTCCTTTTCCTTTTGTGTCTGCCCTATGATGCCTCACTCGGAGAGTGACAAATCCCAGAGTGTTTTAACGATAAATCCCTCTTCCCATGGAACTCTGGGAATTGTAGCTCACTGAAAGGGAATTGAGGTCTCTTAACAACTCTCAACACCCTTAGCAAACTACAGTTCCCAGGATTCATTGGGGGGAAGCCATGACTGGTATGTCACTGCATTAAATGTAAACATAGTGCAGATAGGACCTTCCTTAAAATCCTGGCAACAGGACAGCATCCTACATCATACCTCAGAGCAGCAGCCTAGCTTTGGAGATGTGGAGTGGGCTGTGTCATTCGGCACTTCTTCCCTCACCACCTGCCCCCTAAGAGCTGCCTTTTGTTACTTAGTGGTAAAGCTAGCCCTAAGAGAGGGGTAGGAACATAGGAGCCAACTCCTAGGGGCTGAGGTCTTTTCGGGGGGTGCAATAAAATATTTGAGGGGTCTGCTACCCCCAAGTTGATGGGCATTGCCATTCAAATGGTGTGTGCATGCTGTGTTTTGTGAGGAATTATGTGGGGTGAGCCCCCCCCCCAATATTTTATTTAAGTTGGCACCCCTGGGTAGGAAGAATCATGTAGAGGTGGGGCAGATATAGCAGGATCCTCACAAAGGAGGAGATAAAATACCTGTTCGCACATGACACTGAACAAGCATCCACACTGTATGGTCCACACATTCAGGAGGCTGTAATAGTGCTATTCCGGCATGTTAAATTAACATATAAGGGGCCTGTGAGGATGAAGTAAGTTCTAGCGTTTCTTCTTTATTGGGGTTGCAGACCTACCAAAAGCATGTTTAAAAATGCAGGATGCATTTAATCATGACAACACTCCTTGAAAATGAATGGTACCAATTAACCCGTAGCACCGCAGTTAGTAACATCTGGGCTGAAATAGAATAGAAATAGAAATAGAATAGAAATGTCAAAAAGGTGGTTTTCTTTTTAAACATAATGATAACGATGACAGAGCAGCATGCATTTCCAGGTAGGGGGTCAAGTGAAAAAGAGGACAGGGGCTTCAGCACCTTTAATAGTTATGAAGAAAACAACGAAAGGTGTAGGAGCCCTGACCTATTTTGCATTCGGCTGTCCTATTTTCACATTGGAGGGTTTGTGGAGGAACGAGGAGGCTGAAAGGATGATTCGAAGAGCGGAAAGGGGCACCGCGCTAGGATCTGCAAAAGAAGGCATGTTTATACGAGGTGACAAACCCAGTCTCTGGCTGCTTGCAGGCCTTTGGCTTTCTGTGGTGAGGCGCTAAGAGGAAGTTAAAAACCAAACCTCCTTCCCCAACGCACAGCCCCACTGTTAACGTTGCACATCCCTCACTTGGCCACCAGAGAGCAGCCCTCTAGTTCAGAGCTGATGAACACAAAGAAGAAAAGCAGCAAAATAAAATGTTGTCATTCCTCGAATTCTCAGACTGTTCTCTTGTTGCCAGTCCCACAGGGGGATCTGTGAGGACTACATAATTCACCGAATAATGCCTTGAACATTAAGCACTTCTGTAGAAACATTACATTTCCCATACATTTGGGTGCAGAGACGAGCGGGCCTCTTGAATCGTGCTCTGCTCTTTGTGTTACGTCCCCTGTAATTTATTTTGTTTAAAAAATTGATTGGGAACCTTCTCCATGTTTTTTTTTATTTAAATTGACTGCTTTGCTCTGTACATATCATCAAGCAGCCCTATTTTCTCCTGCTGATGAAACCAGAGCGTTCCGCTTGCATTTTGGAAAAACCCTCTCCCTAGGCAGCCTGCTAAAATATTCTTCTTATTGGGCTATGTTTTTCTTGATTAGCTGCCAAAGTTAACTACTGCATTTCAAGCCAAAGGCTATTTAGAGCCATTAAGTCACTGGGATGGCTGCCTTTTCTGCATTGGCTTGAAGAAATACCTGTGCAATTTTCTTCTGCAGGGCACACCGTACAGACCAGAAAGGCACTGGGGCAATTCTTCAAAAATGTCTTGATAGCTGTAGGGTTTCCCCCTCACCCCCTGAATTGCAGGACTCCACACTTTTACAAGTAAAAAGATGTACATCCAATGCAGAGACAAAGCAAAATGTACAGATCAGCAGAGGGGGCCCTCTTCCTACTTCCATCATTTTCAGAGATTTGGAGTATGTGTATGACCTAGGAAAAAGCGTTCTCTGGGGGCATACCTGCCAAAATTTTGAAGCCAAAATCTTGGACGCCATCTTCCCTGATGCCATCTTCCCATTTTTATTTTTTATTTTTGCAAGAGCACGACAGACCATTACAGGTGCCACATAATACCCATTCTGCATTTGAGACAAAGCAATCTTTTAGTGTGGCAGCACGTAAACTTTGGAACTCCCTGCCTAATGACAGAAAGCAGGTGCCTTCGCTGTACTGTTTTCAGCACCTGCTAAAAACATTTTTGTTTAGACAATCCTCCCCAGATATGTAGAATGCTGATATGTGTTTTAATTCGTTTTTAGTTTACTGCTGATTTAAAAAAAAAAAGTTTTAAAACGTTGCTTTTAACTGTTTTTACTGCTAATTTTATTGTTTCATTCCCTCTGTTTGACACTTCGGGGTTTTTACACTTGTGGAGTATTTTTATGAAATAAAAAATAAATAAATAAGTAGACTGGGTGAACATCTCAAGTGCTTATCAGAGAGAAATAATTTGTAGAAACTTGTAAAAAAATATATATCAGCCAGATTTATTTAGGGCTCTGATCAAAGCAATAGCAGGGCTCTGTCATTCTAGTGGCCAAAGTCGATCATAAATACATACAACAGCTTGTTTTCTTAATGCATTTTTACAGGTGGCTCCCATAAAGAACACCTTAGATTTTAAGCTCTTGGCTACTGTTTATATAACTGTGACGTTCTGAAGATTGTATCTTGTTGTCCCTTTCCCTTCTAGCAGGGAATCTTTAACATTTTTACAAGTGACAGTCAAAAACAAGCTTTTAGTCTGGACCATGCTGTTAAATCAAGCAAGGGAGCATGTGGCAACCGGTGTGTGGAAAAGCCAGAGTGCTGCTGGATTTGGAGTAGAGAATTCTGAGTTAAAATCCCTGCTCTGCCACGAAACACCCAAGATTTGCAGCAGACAAACACAAGGTCCTAGCCCTCGTGAACTGTAGTGCCATGAAAAACCCAGGGTGACTTGGGGACAGCTATTGTTAGCCTAACCTCACAGGATCACTTAGCCTGAATTTAGCAATGAAAGTGGGGGCGCTTGTTGTTTGATGCGCTGCCTCTTCCCCTGAGCTTCCATGTAGGGCTCTGTCTTATTACGGCTGTTGGCAAACTATTCTTTTTGTTATGCAAACTGCTGGTGTATGGTCTAGGTTGGTTGGTAGATGCTTTCTCAACTGGAGCTAATGGTTAGGCAATAGTCGGCAGATCTCTCTTGAGTATTTGAATGGGTGAGCTATCAAAGTTTGGAGAGTGACACACCCTTTCCTCTGCAGCTAAGGAAACAGACTGATATGTGTGCTACTTTACTCAGACCTCTGCTGTTGTTTAAAGCCGCTATTTTCCTCTCAGTTTCCCCCGTCCCTGCTTTACTCTGCCATGGTTTTAAACTGTACCACTTTTCCCTCTCATCGCTTCCTCCTTCTCAATTCAATGCCTTAGCCACTGCTGTTGTTTAACCTGCCTTTGCTTTTTCTCCCCCACCTCCCCTGGCTTCGTGCAAATCCAGGACTGTGATGCAGCACCACAAATCCTCCAATGGGGGCTACATGACGACATTCTGGCATTTTTATTATATACACAGAAATAAACCAAATATGACATACCTTCCAACATTTCTCCAATGAAAATAGGGGCGTCCTCTTCAACAACAACATTTACTTTTTTTTCTTTAACTATCTGACTGGGTTGCCCCAGCCACTTTGAGCGGCTTCCAACATGTATAAAAACATAATAAAACATTAAACATTAAAAAACCTCCCCTATACAGGGCTGCCTTCAGATGTCTTGTAAATGTTTTATAGTTACTTATCTCCTTGGCTAGGGGGGGTCGCATAACTCCATACCCTCTAACATTTCACAGAAGAAAATAGGGACGTCCTAAGGAAAAGTGGGACATTCTGGAAATGAGTCAGAAACTAAGACGACTTCTGTGAATCTGGGACTGTCCCTCAAAAATAGGGACACTTGGAGGGTCTGCTATTACAAAAAGCCAACATTTATTTATTATATTTGTATCTTTCACTGTAAGATACAAGGTTCTGCTCCCGCCCCCCAGCACACACACATTACATTCTTACAACAACCTTGTGAGGTAGGTTAGGCTGAGAGAAAGTGACTGGCTCAAGGTTACCCAGTGAGCTTCATGGCTGAATAAGAATCTCTGCAGTCTTATTCCTGACACTCCGGTGCAGGAATAGAGTCTAGGGCTATCATACGTCTGGAATTTCCCAGATATATCTGGGGTTCATCCGTCAAAAACAGCATCTGGGCAGAAATTCCTTTAACTGGTTAAAATGTGTTGTTGTTGTTGTTGTTGTTGTTGTTGTTGTTGTTGTTGTTGTTGTTCAGTCGTTCAGTCGTGTCCGACTCTTCGTGACCCCATGGGCCAGAGCACGCCAGGCACGCCTATCCTTCACTGCCTCTCGCAGTTTGGCCAAACTCGAGAACACTGTCCAACCATCTCATCCTCTGCCGTCCCCTTCTCCTTGTGCCCTCCATCTTTCCCAACATCAGGGTCTTTTCTAGGGAGTCTTCTCTTCTCATGAGGTGGCCAAAGTACTGGAGCCTCAACTTCAGGATCTGTCCTTCTAGTGTCCTTCTATGTCCTTCTATGTTTAGGAAAGCCCATATCGGAAGTGGCAGCCCATATTGGAAGTGTTGATTTTTTTTGGCAATTTTCCTTTAAAAAGCTCAAGAATTTCCTTTTTTGTTGGAGATTTTTGAAAAAATAGTTCAACAACTTTGGGCAAATGAGATGGAGCTTTAGGGACCAATCAGTTTGACAATAATATACCTTTTGCCTCCTTTATGTATTGTTTAGGATACATGGGCTCTTCTTATGTTGATCCCTTCCCTTTTCGGTTCGAAACCAGCTTACAAGAGTCAAAGTGCAGACAAAATGGTACAATGTACAAAGAACATTGGCAGCCCAGCCTTGGTTTCTGGCTCTTGCCTCCAGGATAGGAGAGGAGCTGCAGATAGACTGGGAGGCCCGCTGAAGGTAAAAGGTCTCATTCTGCACAGGGAGCCCTTTTATTGATCTGCAGACAGATTTATCTAACCCAGAGGTGGGGGACCTGTGGCCTCTCAGATGTCTTTGGACTTCAAATCCCATCACCCACAACAAATGTCTCTGCTGGCTGGGGCTGATGGGAGTTGGAGTTCAACTGCATCTGGAAGGCTACAGGTTCTCCACTCCTGCTCTCGCCCTTTGCAGTTTGTGTTCCCTGTCCCCATCTTCCTTACACTTTCTTTAGAAAGCAATGCAATAGAACAAGTATATTAGCTGATCCCCAGTCAATTGGATTGTTTATTTTAGGTGTGATGCTTGCCAGCCTGCATCCCGTCCCGACAGGAGCAGAGAATCAATGAACTGATGGATATTTTCCGTTGCTGGCTGGCTGGCTGGTATGATCCCAGCCCCTTTTTTTACAGCTCCCTGAACAAGAGCCAGAGCGAAGTGGCCGGCAGCGGCACTGCCAAGTTGCAACTCCCAAACATTACTGCTGCTGCTATTTATAATTCTGCCTCAGCCTGTGCTATGCTGATGAGATAATAGCATTGCTGTTTGGCTATGCAAAGCTAATATCCCTCCTCCCGCTCTTCTGCTGTGTGGTAATTGTTTCCCAATTTATAATTGGCTTTAGTGGTTTTGGTTTTTTTAATTGCTTAAATTTTTTGATTGGGTTTTGTATTTTTAACTGTCCGTAAACCATCTAGAGACCTGAGTCGTGGGCAGTATGCAAATGTAAAACAAATAAATCATTCACATGTATTCATTTCTCTCTTTTAAAAAAACTTTAGTTATATAACAAAAGGAGGTTATGGCTAGGAAAGGGTTGTGAGTTAGGTTGTTAAGTGGGAAATTTTTCTAAGTGAACTAGAGAGCGACTGCAGTTGCACGTTGGGTTGTATGCAGTGCAATGCAATGCAAGAGGCATTCTGCTCAGACAACAGGAATCGCCCCCCTCTCCTCCCCTGTTCTCTGTGACCCCCCCACCTGCTCCAGAAGGAGGGGGGAGAAAAGGGAAGCCCCATTGAGCAAGCAGAATTGCACAGTGGCAGCATCTGATACAACCCTGTTAGTCCCAATTAGTGATGGGTGAGAAATTCGATTTGGTTCACATTTAAAGGCAAATTTATCAAGTTTGTGCTTTCTGAAACAATGTGAGAACTGAAACGCAGCCATTGTTTGAATTTTGCTCTTATCTGAATTTTGCGATGCAGTTCAACCAACCAACCAGTGTTTACAAAAATGCACATATTAGCGGAAAGTGTGCGTAAAAATGAGTGTTTTCGAGAAAATAGCACACAAAAGAACACTATATTAGGGGGAATTTCTTGCAAAAATGTGTACTTGGGTCAAAACTGCATACAAACGTGTTTACTTGGAGAAATTCTCAATACATTGCCAATCAATTTCATTTGGGTTTTTTAAAAATTACAAATTGCTGTAGAAAGGTGGAGAGCTGAATTTAAGATTGGAAGAAGGAGAAACTGAGATAACCAAAACTGACAGATTATTCTATCCCTAGTCCCTATATATCATATCATAACCAGCAATTATGTGGCTGTCACCCAACAGGCTCAGTCTTGTGCTTAGCGATTCCAGTGGGCACCTTGACACTCATGGTGCTGGTTCAGTCGTACATATGTACCATTCAGTTTCACATAAATTGACGATTCACAGCCAAATGTGTGAATTGAAATTACTCTTCTGAAAAGCAATTCTGCCTGTGGTAATTTTCACACATGCAAACCTTCATTTGATGTTGTGCCCAGCAAGTGAGGGAAGAGACATGCGAACCAGTTCAGTAGCCAGGGACGAGGAGAGTTGGTAGTCCCAACAACATCTGCAGGGCCACAGGTTCTGCATCCATGCTTTAGACTGAAGTAGATATGTAGGAACTTTTTTGGCTTTTAAAAAATGATACATTAGCAGTAGTCCGCATCCTTAATATACTCTTCCAACAGCTCTCGTTACAACCACCTGAACCTCTTCTGGGTGTAATGGACAGATTTCGACTCAAGGAAACAAGGGTACAAAATCTTCACTCAGCTATGAAACTTCCTTGGCGATTCTCAGCAACATCCCTGTAGCTCAGTCCACCCTGCCTCACAAGTTTGCCGTGAAGATAAACAAAAACCTCACCCAGGCCTCTTTGAGCCTCCTTTGGAGGAAATGCAAGAAGCGAGTGTTATAGGCAGATAGACCTAGGAGAATTTAAAGCAGTTTACGCATTCCACAGATGTATCTGCCAAGAGGGAAAACTATCTCGCAAAAAAAAAAAAAAATGGTAGGCAGGCAAGTTGTTGTGCGGAAGCAACTTGTGACCCATCATGCCCAATGCAGCCTGACAGTCAAATACTCTAGCTTGCTAGATGTTTGATGGGCCCCACTATTGCAAAAAACAAAACCCCAACCCCAACCCCTAGAGGACCATAGAGGGACAATGTTTGGCTTGGTGGGTCACAAGTTGTGACTGTGACCCTGGAGCAGGGTCAGACTGACATTTAATTCAGAATTAAAGAGCAGCTCCATTGGTTTTTTTGCTGAGTTGTGTGTCTTGGTATAATCAGGCCTCTTACTTTTTATAACAGATACTTGTGTGTGCGCTTTTATCAATTCTTGCATGAATTTCTTTCCCTCTTGCTGGTTTTTATAGTGATTGTATACTGCTGGTCCTTATTCTGGCATTTAGAATGGGATCTTTTGTGCTGCTTTGATTTATTATATATATAATACTACTAACATGAGTTTGGCCAAACTGTGAGAGGTAGTGAAGGATAGGCGTGCCTGGCGTGCTCTGGTCCATGGGGTCACGAAGAGTCGGACACGACTGAACGACTGAACAACAACAACATATAGCATTTTGCATTTTTAAAATAAGTTTGTAAACCATCCAGCATACATATCTACACATATATATGAATGATGAAGGCAATAGATGCACAGTGACTGAGGCTAAATATTATTGCTGCTGGTTTTGATGCAAAAGCATGGCTATAGAGCTGACAGGATGTCACCAACCATCACATCCTTCCTGAGATGCTGGTCACTCAGCTTCAGGTGGGAGTATGCATGACTTGAGGGGAGGAAAAGAAGATGCTGATTGGATAGAGAAGAACGAGCGAGTAATGAAACGGGAGCACCAGAGAGGATCAGTTTCCTAACCCATAGGCTCACAGAAAAATATAGCTGTAAGCTGTAAGCTATAATGTAGTACTGCTGCACGTGGCATATAATTGGGAGAGGGAATCTCCTGTAGGTATTGTCTGGTTTTTTTTCTAAAAACAGAGGGCTCCAGTGCTCTGGAATCAGTCGCCAACACAAATTAGACAAGCACCTCATATCTTGATATTTAGGCAGCTGCTAAGTAAGTTTTTGTTTAAGGCGTTCCCTGAAGCATGACCCAGTTATTTTATGGAATGTACAAATAGTTTTACTATTCTGAGTGTCTGTATCTTTCGTGCTTTACCTTATGGCACACTGCTTCGATAGCTTTTGGCTGATCAATCTGTAAAAAACAAATAAATAAACGTTACACACACACACACACACACACACACTTTTGACCACGGCCATTTAGCTTCATCACTCCCTTCTATTACCTCACCTCTTTATTTAAAGATATGGCCATCAAATAAAAATAGTACCAGTGAGAACATACAGGGAGTGCTTTCCTCTCATCAGCAAGGAACAGAAGCTTTTGCCAATACATTTATGGAATTAAGCTTTCCATGCAGATGTCAATGTTGGGTTGGTTGTGCAGTGAGGTAACTTTAGACCAGGTGTGGAGAACCTTTGTTCCTCCAACTCCCATCAATTCTAGCTACCAGCTGCACTTGCTGGGGCTGATGGGACCCAACAGTTCAGCAGCAACTGGAGGGCCAGAGCTCCCCACCACCACCTTCTCCGGACTCTGATGGTAATTGCATCCTGCCCCTTCAAAATATGTTCAGCCAGCCTTGTCATGCATACCCTCCAATATTTCTCTGATGAAAATAGGGATGTCTTATTTAATAGACACTTGGAGGGTCTGGGTGTTTTGGGTCCTCTTGTTCATTTTCCTCAGCGGAGAGCTGCGCTAATGGTGGCTGTCTCTTTGAAAAATGTAAGTATTGTTCCCACCTCCATTGACCGCATTCTGAGAACACAGTCCTCCCCTAAAAAAAAGGGTTCTGAAACTTTTAAAGCATGTTAACGCTTGGTGGTATTCGTTCTTCTCCACCACTAAAATGTGTGCTGGCACTCTGCTCCAGACGGTGGTGGTAAGATGAGTGGGTGCAATCGAGTGCAATTAAACTACCGCTTGGCTCGGTGAGCCAGGGTTTCAGAATCGAGTGATCGGAGAAGTTAAAAATGAAATGAAATGAAAAGGCATTGGTGGAGCCAGATTGTTTGCTCATGTGGGGCAAACACACACAGCAGGTTCCTAAGGTTCCTAACTGCACCACTTCAGATTGTGGGTGGGGCTGCAAATTCAATTTCTGAGGGCTCTCTTAAAAACCTAACAACTTCCTGTCAGTTTAAACAACAACCAAGCACCCTGAGAGGGCTGGGCCAGAGACTTCCTTCTAGATGTGGCAGATTTCTGCTTGTTGAGAACTTATATATGGGGAAGTGTTCAAAAATATAACCTCACACACATCTGCAGTCTGAAGTCGTAGAGTCCACTCAAACCAGCCTTCAGTGTTGTGTGACCTCAGACTAGACCTCAACCTAAAGGGACTGGGGGGGGGCAGACATGGTGCAAGTAAAGGACAAGGAAACCCTCTGTTAAAAAACAGATTTGGGGTCCTAACTTGATTGCCGGGGGGGGGGGGAAGGAGATGAGCACTGTACACACCATACATTTAAAGCAGCCCTCCCAAATAAAAAAAATCCTGGCAGCTTTAGTTTCTAACAGTACTGGGAACTGTAGCTCTGAGGGATAAGCTGCAGTTCCCAGGATTTTTTATTTTTTTTATTTTTTTTAGGGTTTGCGCGCACACTTTAAACGTGTGGTGTGCATATGGCCTAGGGTTGGGACTAGCCAATGCTGGTCCTACTTGGAGTAGACCCATTGAAATGAATGAACCCACGGTCATCGTGGTCATTAGTTTTAGTGGGTCTGCTCTGAGAAGGACTGGCATCAGCTACAACCCTCTGAGACTCATTTAGGCCCTTACTAGTAATATGTCCCTTTTCTGGTGGTCATGGCAGAAGATGGAAGCATCTTACTGGAAAGGGAATAAAGTACGGTATCTGACCAAAAATAAATAAATAAAATCCTTCCAGTAGCACCTTAGAGACCAACTAAGTTTGTTCTTGGTATGAGCTTTCGTGTCCATGCACACTTCTTCAGATACACTGAAGCTCATACCAAGAATGAACTTAGTTGGTCTCTAAGGTGCTACTGGAATGAATTTATCTTATTTTTATTTTGTTTTGACTATGGCAGACCAACACGGCTACCTACCAGTATCTGACTCAGCAGTGAAAGAGTGTCAGGGCATCTCTAACAGGAGAATTTCCTTTTATTTCCCTGTGGGCTTCTTGTAGGCAGTGAGGGGCGGAGGAGCCTGGAATTTTATTTTTCTGTCTCCTGCTGATTTTCTTTAATGGAAGCCATGCGCCCAAAGCTGTGCGGTGCTTTGAAAATTTGGGAGTGGGGAGGCTGCAGACTGCGGCATGGCACACGTCAGGGTACAGAAATGGAAATGCTAATAGTTCAGGCACAGTATGGGGGCAAAGCTGAATAACAAAGATTCCTTTCTAACAGCTGTAATTTAGCACTGGAGTTTGGGTGTGACATGCAAAGCCAAGAAGAAGAAAAAGAAAGGGGAAAAAGTAGCTTTTCCTTTTTTGTCAGGGGGAGGGGATTCAGAAAACATGTTCAATAAATCTGGAAGGTTTCTTTTCCTAACTTTCTTAAAATTATGTGCAGGAAGCGGCAAAAAGGTGTAAAGGCTGCAGAATAAACGAAAAGAGACGGCAATTTGCTTCCCAAATCTGAAAGCTCTCTTAGTATCAGGAACATGCTAAGCAATGGTAATCGTATTAGCTCTTGGGTGCTAGCCAGAATTTTGGGTGAAATTGTTCTAACAATTAGCTGCAACTGTCAAGGACATATCAGGTCCCCCTCTTGCTTCTTTCAAAGGAGGTAACTTATATAAAAGTGTTAGCAGTAGCATGCTGGATTTAGTTCAAACATGACTCATGGAGGCCTTTTTATTTAGGAAGTCTGAAAAGGGATGGGTGCAATTGCACACCAACCAGGACTTATTTTCCAGCCGGAACTCACTGGAACTCAGTTTTGGCACTTCTCAAGTGGACGCCATTGCCATTATAAGAGAACAAGGGAGGCATTCATGGTGAATTCCAGCACTGATCTCCATGCTAGGAGTTGAGATAAAAAGGGGAGGGGTGACATTGTATGTGTGTGGTGGGTGCTTGTGGGACACACCTACTAAATAAATACTTTGCTTATATTTTCATCCTTACCATTCACAATCCACTTTATGCCATTGTTTTGCCTCCTGAAGTGTTCAGGGTTCTTGCGAATTCTGTTGCAAAACCTCCTTTTCTCACAAGAACCAGTCCAGTTTCCACTTGGCCAAGTGGATTTGAGCTACACAATCAGATGACCTGTTTCCTTGAGATAAAGAGACCTTTGTAATATCTGCTCACTCACACATATCCAAGTAGAGCACAGCAAAAAACAAATACGCTATCTATGAAAGGCAGCGTAAGCCTGCCTGCTTGTAAGATTTGAGGGTAAATCACTTTGGGTGTGTGGCTACATGTGGGATTTTATGCAGAAAGCCGTGTGGTTGGGAGGAGGAAGAAACAATTAGACCTTTAAGCCTGAGAGGGCTTTACCATTAACCAGATGCTGAGAATGCTTTTGAACTAGTGTATAGGCTCTGGTGGGCATTCCTTAGGCGTCAGGTGGACCACTCTGGGAAACAGGATATTGGCCTAGATATGTCTTTGGTCTGGACCAGCAGGGCAGGGTTGCCAATTCCAGGATATCTTCACACCAAGCATGTTCTGTGCGGAAGGCAGAGGTAGATGTACTTTTGACACCGCTTACTTTGCACCAACCTTCCCATATTTATGCAAGAATCTGTACTGAACCTTTCACGCTGCTTTGCCACTCTAGGCGGATATTGCCTGTCTTGCCTACTGAGTGGTATCCAAGTCATACTCAAGGAAGGTCAATTGAAATGATTAAGTCAAACTTATTGTGTTCATTGATTTCAATAGTCCTGTGTATGACCAACCAGTCAGGAATTTTGCTGGTGCGATGTTGTGGATGAGTAGTCCGAGCCTTTTCGCAAAAGGCTGTCAGTGTTCCTTAATAGTTGAGGCGGAGTTTTGCGGAGTGGGGTCTCTCAGACCAGTAGAGTGCTGCAGGATGTGTGCATGTGAATGCACACACAAAGCAAATTTGGAATTTTAAATTGATGGACACAGGCAGAGAGAAAACTGTTCCTATCTGGATTGTAGGGTCAAAGCAGAAAATGTATTTAAATTGTCATTTGAAGCTGTGGGAGCCTTGATCTGGATTCAGATGGCGAATTGGTTTATTCTCACGAGATCATTGTTCATAGTTTGGGCAGAATGATGGGCTCCTAGATCACCATGAGCTGCAAGTATCAGCTGTGGTTTGCTTATTATTTCCCTGGCTTCCTGGAGGTAGAATAGACCCCAGCACTTTGGACTGCAGGAGGCAAACAATTTCATTTCTTTCAGTAAAAGAGTGGACATACTGTGAATGGGACAAAGCCTTTCCCCAACCAGTAGGTGCCCTAAATTGTTCCTGGATTATACCACTCCAGGAGGGAGTTTTATTTCGCTCACTTGAATGCTCCTCTCAGAATCTCCCTACGCACAGACAACCAGCCTGTCAGAAAGAAGACCGTAGTAGAATTCTTATTGCCTGACACACAAACTTTCCATGTGCAGGTATGCTTTTAATAGGGAGGGAACATTCAATCATGTGATTCCCCCAGCTGTCTAAAACGGTACAGACCAGGAATAGCTTTTCTTGTGTTGAGCTGCTGTTTATCTAGACTAGCTCTTAGGGTGGAGGTACCCACTTCAAATTCTCAGAATCTGTTGTCAGAAGATTAATGGATGCCATGGAATTCACAATAACCTAACCATACAAAAGCAGATTTCTTCCACTCCTTCCCTCTTGAATCCAGCTTCACTTATGGCTAATAGTTTCCAACATGCATATAAGGACTGGACAAGCCTTGTCAAATTACCTAATGAAACATTTGTAAGGCTTGATGGAAATACCAAAACATAGTATTGCTCAGAGCTATTGAGGAACAATTATGTAACTCTTAATTGCTGGAAGGAACTGAACACCAGCTACTATTTTCAGTATGAATATAGAAGTGAATATTTGCCTTTTGAACCAAACAATTGTGCAGACTTTCAGTGGAGTAAAAATACAATCCTGTACACATCTACTCAGAAGTAAGTCTCATTTTAATTGGGGCTCACACTCTGGTAGAACTGCAGCCTTAGTTTCCCCTAAACATTAGCTCCAAGCAGGGCTTGTTGCAAATACAGTACCATTTCTTTCATCCAAATGGTCTGTGAAAGCAGTAAGGGTAAACTGGGATGTATGAAGCTGCATGGGGGATACAAGCTAAAGTTAGAGATTTATATTTTCAACCCTCCTGAGACAGCTAACAACAGATTTAAAATGCCCCTTAACATTATATTAAGAACAGGAAAAATAAACTACATCTCAACCTCCCCATTTTCAAAGCATTACTTGTGAAGAATGCTTAGAACCACTTCAGAAATGCAAGAGTAGATGATAAGTCCTTTTTATACAGCAGACTATAGATAGGTTACTGCACATTTTAATAGCCCTTGCCCCCACATTAAAGTAATTCCCTGGACATTTGCAGATGGTTTGTCACATTAATGAAGTAACCTGGACTGGGGGGGCAGATGGCGAAGCAGACATGTAGAGTGGTTATGTGAACTGACGTAAGAGTAGGGTTGCCTCATCTTTTAAAGACATGGCAGTGACTGTGGTATCCAGATCTGACAATGTAATGGCAAAGATAAATTGCATGTATATCAAAGACAAGATATGTGCAAGGAAAAAGCCACAAGTAGACTTCCATCCACCTGAATCAGGCCGGTGGCCCATCTAGTCCAGCATTCTGCCTTCAGAGTCACACCATTGTCTTGTTCGAAATGACTTTCAGACAACAACACGGGAAATTCACATCAATCTAGATAGCATGAATGATTCTGGCAGCCCAGGCTTGTCCAAAATCTGCTGCTTCTTAAAATGAGCTCCAAATTAATTGCCACAGCTGGAACATGGAAGCCTACTTCACAATCAGGCCACCCTTGGTGCCGAAACCCACTGTGGCCAGGACACCTGTGATTTTCTATGTTCAGTAGAGAAAAATTGGCACGTGAAGCTTCTGCCACCGTTGCATAGTGATGAAAGAAGATGCAACAGGGGAACCAATAGCAGGTGTAAAGCCTTTTCAGATGATACCCCTTCCTTGGGCACTTGCTTTGGTGTAATTGTGCTAACCTCAGGACTGTTATGCTTGACTCCATCCTGCTTCCTTACATCTTTTATTAGCCTCTTAACAAGGCCAATTAGGTCACCATATTTTCTTCCCCCATCCCCTTACGATGATCAAATCAGAGTGCAAAACCAAGGGGAAAATTGTGAGTAATTGGCTTGGAGATTTCACGTTTTGTTAGCGTTTTATATTCCTCCCGTTTAATAGAGTTGGAAACGTGCCTTGCTGGCGTCAAATGGCTGTTTCACTGCTGTGGGGGTAAAAAATGGCATAAATAAATTACAAGGACGTTGGTACAAGGCAGCGGTCTTTTTTTGTAAACCTTATGAAATGTAAATGTTTATAAAACAGTATGGTGGGCAGACTATATCACTCAACACTTGCCAAGTCATAGGTGCCTAAACAGCAAGCCACTGCAGTGGATAGGATAGCTGGCAAGCAAATGCATTTTTGCAGTTGCGAAACTATTGCCGCTTGCCCGGAAATACTGTATTTCCCCAGGACTTGAGATGTTACCATCCATCGCAAATGGCATTTAGAGCTGTCATTAAAGAGAAATTACTGTAACTGGACAACTGCTGCATAATAAACGCAGCTTTGAAAGGCCCTAAGAACAGGAGCCCTGTACAAAAGAGCATCAGATCAGCAGCAGATGGTATTGTGGGGTGGCAGTGCTCAGCTGATCTCTGGCTGGTTGCATTGCTGCTGCTTATGGGTAGATGCGGGAGTGGACAGGTTGGCGCTATGCAAATGCACCAATGGGAATGTTGTATTGGCTTCACAAATGCATTTGCACTGCGTTGACCTTGTTTTGCCTTGTCCCTCCCCCTCTACTCTCAGTAAGCAGCAGCACCATGACCAGCTGGAGGTTAGGGGAGTGGCACCACCCCACGATACTGTCTGCTACTGCTAATCTGGATTTACATGCAAACCCATTCCTACTTGCATGATCATGAAACGCCACGAGGAGGTACAGAAGGGACTGAGCAAACATAGGGCCACAACAGGACACAACCTGCCTTCTATCAGCTCTTCCTGCCAAGAGCACAGAGTAAATGCCACAGTCAAACCTATCATGGAAACTTTTATTGCCCGCAGAGGCTACTTAACATGCAGGGCCTATCCCATTGTCTTTTATACAGCACGACTGCAACTTATGCAGGGTTAAGTTCCAGGGATCGCGCCTAAAAGCCAAAATTGCATTTAGTTAAAAACACACTGGGTGCAATGGCTTGTGGGATTGTCCCAGTATTCCCCCCTCTCTGACGCTCATTCCCTTTCTGCTCCTTTTTAATTCTTTTTCTGCTAAGTGCGTAAAGCTGAATGTGCAAATTAAATGTGCATAAATCGTGGGCTTACTGTACAGAACACTTTGTCTGAAAGGTAGCTGTACTGTTCTAACTGGGTTAAAAAAATATGCCATCACCCTTCTTAAAATGTATACTTACCCACATCCAAGATGTGCACCCATGTGATTTTCACTCCCTTGAGACTATTTGACCTAGATGTAGGCTGTGACGTTGTTAAGTTGGAAGTAATAGTGTTTTTTCTTTGACAGATACTTGTACATTTGATCAGATTTTCCTTGAGCTTGTAGGCTCTGCTACAAATGAAGCATCACTGCAAGTTTACAAAAATGTTTCTGAAATACTCTCAAAGGTAAGCCTTTCCTTAAGCCAACAATATAATGCTCACCACACCATTCCCCATCGCCACCCTCTCCCAACTCCAAAAGTTCAGCTGATTTTACAAGTGGCCTCTAAGTGTGTCTTGCTTACCCCTCCTTGAAGCAAGCTTTTACTCTTTTAAAGCATGTAATTATTTCCCCTTTTAAAGTGCGTAGCAAGCCCTGTGTCTACATGACATTTTATCTCTACAAAGGATCTGAGACACTCCGGTTTCCTTGGAGGTGGTGTCTGAGACTTTATGCCAACAGATTCCTTTGCATAAACATACTATATTTGCCAGTGAGGAAGGGATGTGAAAATTCAGATTAGATACATGCAATGTTAGCTCTACTCAAGTGTAGACCCATTTATATAATGGTTATGACTAACTGGGTTGATATCAAAGGGTCTGAGTAGAACTTAAGTTGAAAACAGCCCAAAGACTTTTTGGAAGTATCCTTCAGGATGTTGCTCAGGGGTGAGCCAAGAGCAGTGTCGGAACCTTTGAGACCAAGGAAGGTAACACTTATTTCTTTTGTTCCATTGTGGGAAATCTTTCCACAAGGTCTCATAAATCCTGTTTGTAGAGGCATGACAGAAGGTCAAAACGATCTGGAGCACTGCAGAGAAACAAGCCTGTTTCTACCAGTTGCTGTTCAATCTCCAGGCGTGCAACTGTAGCTATGATGGATCTGGATGAGTAACAGGTCAACTCTGGGAAGAAGAGGTCAGCATTTGTTGACACTGAGTTCTGTAAAACTGGGGAAGTACCATCTCTGCGGCTCAATCACCTCCATCTCAAATTACCTCACCTTGCACAAGACCCAGAGGAGAAATAACGTTGTTTTTTTAAAACCATTGAACTGATCGAATTGGTTGCTGGTCTCCAGTGATTTTTTCTCTTAAAAAATGTTTAGGGGTAGGTACTCTCAATTTTGATTCAAGAAAATCACCATTTTATAGTTCAAATTGGGAAAAATACAGTAAATGGACAAAAGTACAAAGATTCACAAAATGTTTAGGGGTATGCATACCCCTGCATCCCCCCAGAGAAAAGCACTGCTGGTCTCTGGTTCTTGATGCAGGTGTTCAAAGATGCACCAGGTCAGCGACCAGACACTCCCACAATCATGAAGAGTCTGTTCATAATCATGTTGAAAACTTCAGAGTGAAAAGCCTGCTTTCCTTAATCTTAACTTTTAAGCAGCTAAGCCAGTCCACGACTAGGCAATGGAAAGCAAAATCTCATCTGCTCAGGCTAGAAACAGTGAATCTTTGAGCCTTAAATGTGACCAGATTCTCCCAGACCTTCAGAGCAGACCTGGAGGCACACCTTGAAAAGCTAGGCCAATGGCCTTACCACAAACTAGGAAGTTGTGGGTTAAACTCTTGGCTTCAGAAGTGGCAAAATATTGAGTACTGCACCCTTCTTTCATTGGATCTGATGTGAGCTCATAGGAGGGATTTGTACCAAGGAGAAAACAGACAGCAACATTATTGGGCTTTACACCTGAAAGACAATAAATAGGTATAAAGGACCAAGGTGGCCGATGGGCCTTGAGGTAAAAAGCAAAGGGGGGGGGAAAGTTACTTCTTTTAAGGCTTGGAGGCAAAAAAAAAGGAAGAAAAGAAGAGGGAATACAATAGATCCCATTCTCTCTCCAAAAGCAGTGTCAGAACTGGCAACTTTGGAGAGTTCACCTCTAGCTAGGTTATCAAATCTTCGACCCTTGAGCGGCTTCCGTCCAGAATTAACCTTTGCTGCTTGCTCTCTTACAGTATAAATGTGAACAGGCTCAAATTGCAGCTGGAAGTATTTAGGTTAGAGGTTTGGCATTCTAACAGTGGAGGTGCAGAACATATTGCCTAGGGGTTTAATAGCATCTCCAATCACAATCAGATGTGCTAAATTCAAAAAATGTTGACAAAGGTGACACATTTAGTGCCTCTCATATTCTATAATATTCAGTGCCAGAGCCATTTCTAATTACAAATAAAAATGACCATTCGGGGGGGGGGGGACACTTATCACTATTGCTAATTTGCCAAATACATAGGCTTTTGCACATGCATTTTGCTCTTCTCATCTCAAAGGAAACCACCCAAGGGGGAATGAGAGGTCACTATAGATTGTGATCTCTCATTTCCCATATGGAAGTATGTCTTGTGGCTAAGGAATGGCACACTGTACATTCAGATCTTGGCACTGGCAAGCCCTAGTCAAACACAGTTGCTTAAGAGGCAGTGCTGACATTTGCCAGAACAGTATGCTGTTGTTGTTGTTCAGTCGTGTCCGACCCATGGACCAGAGCACGCCAACCCTTCACTGCCTCTCGCAGTTTGGCCAAACTCATGTTAGTAGCTTCGAGAACACTGTCCAACCATCTCATCCTCTGTCGTCCCCTTCTCCTTGTGCCCTCCATCTTTCCCAACATCAGGGTCTTTTCCAGGGAGTCTTCTCTTCTCATGAGGTGGCCAAAGTACTGGAGCCTCAACTTCAGGATCTGTCCTTCTAGTGAGCACTCAGGGCCGATTTCCTTGAGAATGGATAGGTTTGATCTTCTTGCAGTCCATGGGACTCTCAAGAGTCTCCTCCAGCACCATAATTCAAAAGCATCAATTCTTCGGCGATCAGCCTTCTTTATGGTCCAGCTCTCACTTCCGTACATTACTACTGGGAAAACCATAGCTTTAACTATACGGACCTTTGTCGGCAGGGTGATGTCTTTGCTTTTTTAAGATGCTGTCTATGTTTGTCATTGCTTTTCTCCCAAGAAGCAGGCGTCTTCTAATTTCGTGACCTGCTGTCACCATCTGCAGTGATCATGGAACCCAAGAAAGTGAAATCTCTCACTGCCTCCATTTCTTCCCCTTCTATTTGCCAGGAGGTGATGGGACCAGTGGCCATGATCTTAGTTTTTTTGATGTTGAGCTTCAGACCATATTTTGCGCTCTCCTCTTTCACCCTCATTAAAAGGTTCTTTAATTCCTCCTCACTTTCTGCCATCAAGGTAGTATCATAACAGTATGCTACTTTCAGCCATCTAGCTGATGGCCCTACAACCAAAAAACTTAAAGAGATACTGCTGGCTGGAGAAAAGCAGTGTATTCATGCACTGCTTTGGATTGGATGGCAACTGCTTAGAGAACAGGGCTAGCATTTTCAGGCTAATTTGCTCAGGAAAAGGTGAAAAGAGGCTACCTCACTCCCTAGTCAAAGCTGGCCACTGCTGCCTTAAAAGATGGAAATGATTGTATTATGTCTCCTTCTCAATATGCTTCATGCCCTTCTGGGTGGCTCAAAGGAAAAGGGGAAGTGGACAGCTGTTTCATCTATGTTTTGAATACCTATTAAATCCTACTGCATTTCAGGTCAGTACTCTATACTTCTTATGAGTTTATTGTTTAAATAATTGTAGTCGCTAAAAGGAACTATTTTAAGAATTATGCTAATCAGCATAATGCACACCCAATGGAAGGAATGTGCATGGGCCAGTTTTTCTGGTTGTTGCTTGCTTCTGTATGCTTGGATCTTTCTTGACTCATTTACTTCCAAGCCTCATAAATGTGGCAATCTGTGCTACTTTCCCCAGTATAAGGCATGTGGGTTGCTAAGGCATGCAAACAGATCTACATTTAGCATGGTGGCTAATGCATACAAAGCACAGTGCATGTGCGAAGCAATGAAAAGTTGCACATTCTACAAACATTTATTTAACTTTGTCTCTCTATCTCCCTCAACATGTGCCAGCAAACTATTTAGAAAGCAGCAGCCTCTCAGGCATGTGGGACGTTAGGGTTTTGGATTTTTTTGGAGGGGGAAGACACTGGATACAGGACAACTTCAGAAATAATCTTACACTATGGATTCTAATACAGAAAGATATTTTGAAAAGGAGTCCAGATGTACAGGAAAGCTAGAGAGAAGGTAGTTGAAAAGTCCATTCATAAAACTTTTATTCCACTTACATCAACTTAATACACATGTTCTTAACAGTTATGCTAGATTGTTCATGAAATTTTCAGGAGACATTAAACAAAGCTAGCCATCATCTCAAGTTATTTCCCTGTTAACTATTTTACAGCACATGCATGTTAGGCAAAGTATCAAAAAAAAATCACAAAAGCAAAACCCTAAAAAGTTAAATACATGGGTTTTTGTTTACTGCTGTGCTCGATATACAGTGTAATATGGATATCAAGCATTTCATTTTTACTGCATCTTTACTTGTACATTGTTCTTAGGTTGCCTAAACCATTTAAATACAAATAAATGTGTAGCAAAAATAATGAAAGCAACAGCAGGTAACTTTACAAGTAATGGAATGTGAACCGTTTCTGCCCTTCCCTAGAGAAAGTCATTGGGTTAGCAAACCACCTTAAGGAACACTTTTCAGATGCAATCAGAGATGTATACTTGGACTGTAGATTCCACAGATTCACATGATTGACATGTAATATCCATGGGACATTAATTTTCCTCGGCTATGTGTTCCACCTTTGAAGTACCCACATTCTCTACACCTGCGTGGTTGCAACCAATCATCCCTTTTTTACCACTGTGACAGACCAATATGCAAGCAGTTTTTTCTTTGCTCAACATAGGAAGCTGTTTAACATTGGCTTTTGTGGGAAGCCACAAAGTACCGAGTACTATGCCAAACATGTAAAACTTTTATAAAAATTCCACATCCCTATATTGGCCACCTTGGATGAACAAAAATTCCCCAAATGTTAACTGGCTCTATTCCCCTAATATTAAACATAAAACCACATGGGAAATATAGAAATCCAAATAGAAGTAACATAACCTGTCATAAATCGTAAACAAAAAACTATTTGTGGGACAGCATGGATGACAAATGGTCTACTGTGTAAATTTTAGAATGAGGCAGACAAAATTGGAAGGCTGGTTAATTCTCCCCTCCTTCTCCTGCTTCAGCTTCATCTCCTTGGGTATCCGATGTCCACAACTGTTTAAGAAAAATGCAGTCATGTGTTACTGATTAAAGCATCAGTAGTGTGAATAAGAAAGCACTCATCAGGATAATCTCTAAGAAAGCTATTCCTTATCTTTAAAAAGGCACTCTTTCCAAGAGCTGCACAACTGAGCAAAGCATTCGTATTATGTATTTCATTCCATATTAGATTTTTTTAAAATTTAACCCTTTGCTACCTGGTGATTTAGCAGACGCACAAGACTGTTTTCTCTTTGTTGTACATAACTTGATTTATAAAAGCTGTACTTACTGTCAAATTGTCTCTCAGTAACTGCATTATTAGTGTGCTGTCTTTGTATGATTCTTCGCTTAACGTATCAAGTTCAGCAATGGCTTCATCAAAAGCCTATGTAAGAATGAAAAAAAGTACATTTGTACATGCAACACTGGCAAAAATATTATATTAGTGCAGTAATTAGACTATTAACTCACAGTCTTTGCAAGGGAACAGGCTTTCTCCGGAGAATTCAGGATCTCATAATAGAACACGGAGAAGTTTAGAGCCAGACCTAATCTGATAGGATGTGTTGGCTGCATCTCTTTTTTGCTGATTTCGAAAGCCTTCCTGATATGCCTGTTGCGACTGCTCCACTATCCCTTTAAACCAAAGAAGTAAACACAAAGTTAGCAATGGCACTTTGGAGTATGTTAAAACAAATATTAGACTAGATGCCTTAATATATAGGACAAGAATTGTACACGGTTTCAGAAAGTAGCATTTTTTGAAGCTGTTAATAAATCTATAAATAATAATTAGAAATAAGGAAGTAATGCCCATGTGTACTGAATTCAGGTATCCAGTAGACACTGTCCTATAAAACCTTATACTCAATCCTAACCATGAGAATTCAGAAGTAAATCCCACTGAATTCAGTGTGGTTTACTCCCAGGATTGCATTCTGTTATACAAACAAATAAAGGCCAAATTGATGAGGTTTTGTCTTTCCATGCACTCCAGATTCAATTAAGATTTCTAGCATATCACAGTTTTCAGGTTCAAATCTTGGCCAGAGCTACGCTAGCTATCCAACTGACTGATGAGCAGCTTTCAACGAGTAACAACAATGCTAGCCGAACTGCAGAATGCTAAAAACCCACTCTCCTACAAATCTGACTAGTAAAAGATCTCCTAGCAGCTGGTTCTTGCCTTCACAACAGCAATGTTTTTAAGCAACGTGGATAATGGCTAGCATTGCATTTTAGTTTACAAAATTTAAGACAAATGTGACCTGTAACACTGAAGCACAAAAGGTAAATTGGCCAGCAACAGTACTGCTGAAGAGGATTTGAATGACAACCACGGTACTGCAGACAAGTGGAACACTATACTGTAATTCATCAAGAGGAAGATAGCATCCCAACCACAAGCTTCTGTCCATTAGCTGGAGGAAAGATGCCCACTGATATGAGAATGTGTTTGGGTAACCTGCAGCAAGATTAGTAAGGAGTTTAAACACACCTTTCCCAAAACAGGCATATCTAGCCTACTCAGAGAGAGCTGGCAATAGTAATTCAGTATTTCAGAGGATGGCTAATGGCGGGGAAACAAAGGTGAAATTTTAAAAAGTGAAGCTCTATCTGTAGAGAAAACTAAAGCAGCAATAGCCCTTCTGCCACAGGCAACAGAAGATGTATGTGGACTAGACACTAAAATGTGCCACATTTGCTGGATATTTATCTAAAATAGATCCTGGGCCTGGTTGGAATGGACTACCTATATATCCAACCACCTTCATTAAGAGGCACTAAGAAGCTGTTATACCAATGCCAGTAATTAAAATACTAATATTGCAAACATTCAGAACAGCCCCTCTGTTTGCTGCTCACAGAAGGGATACTTCCCTTCCTGTCTGCACCCCGCACTAATCTCCAAACCTGCCTGTATCATTTAAAGCAAAGAAACCAAAAGCATTGGGAGAACCACTCGTAGCATACAAAACCTGCAATATTCAGAACAAATATTTTCTTTAATTTCCTGAAAGCGCACAAACCCCAACTGATACTAGCAGAAATAAAGACATTGCTCAGCAAAGTTTAATTTGGGAATGACAGACCGACCTCATGAACTGGAGTAATAGTTGTTCTGCAAACAGTTGAATGCCTTAGCTACAGAGAATTCTCAATGCATAATCTTGCAATTAGTATTACAGTTTCATTCATGACTCCTTTTTGCAAAAATGGCAAGTTTACTTTGGGGAAATACAGTGAGGTGTTTCCAGAAGTGGCAAGAAAGAATTGGTATGCTGTACAAAAGCACTGAGGTTAATTCAAATACTGTGCAGACTTTCCTGCCGCTAATTCAAAGGACTTAGAAGTGGAACAAAGAAGAGCAGCTAAGCTATCCCTTTTTGGAGATCTATGAATTATGATGAAATCTTCATCAGTGAAAGCATGTAACAGTATTTCTGAAGGAAGAACATCCGTACACAGAGGCCTTAGAATATATTTTTTGGAAATTCTACCCTTGAATTATGCTTAGTTGGAGCGTAAGATTGCCCTCAATCCCCTTTAGTCAGCATAACCTTATAAGCTGTTCAGTGCATCTATGACACTAGATTTAGCTATGAAAGTATAAGGGAGTGGACAGTGTTGGGAGATAACCATACACGTGCCCAGTTTATTTGGACCTACTATATGTCCTGGCAGCAGCAAGTGGTCAAATAAGTATTCCCTCAAAGGAATTGGTGTAGAGCCCTTAACAGCTGCCCCGCCACATCTGCCACGAAAGAATGAGATGCCAACTTGCTCTAACCAAATCAGGACAAAATACCAGGAGTATATAAGCCCCGGCAAGGGAACAGAGACCCCAAAGACATGTAACTACATTTCTTTGCTGTGTTTTAGAGAGCATGGGGCACATAATTGGCAACAGAGCACTTTTTTGTTTGTTTTTGGGTACTCCTCGTGAAAAGGATGCCTAGACATAAAAAATATTAAGTCAGAGAAAAGGTTAGGCTAGACCCTTCCCTTTTTGACATGTTAGTTTCCTATTTGTTGGACTGAGAAATATTCCACCATGGCACAGCCTGGAAGATATGCACCGGAACAAATCGACTACAAATGGAGCCATATGCAACTCTGTCTAAAGGACAGCAGTGTGCTGTCCTGAAAGCAAAGGATATCATTCCTACCCATTGACCTCTGCCTTAGTAGGCAGCAGAGCCCACCGAGGTCCTCTGAGGCAAAGAAAAGTAGCTAAGTAGCTGGAACTTGCTCACCCTATGATTGAGACAACTCATGCATGGACAATACCATTTGGCACAGAGAAATAATCAAGTCATTTAATCTGAAATCATTGGCTTATTTTACATACTTCTCCCATAAGCACACAGCCTGGAAAATAATCTCCAGCAAAACTAATTCCATAGCTCAGTAATTAAGAGAACACCCTGTATCTGGAGTCAGTCAACTTCAGGGGTCTGCTCAGTTCAGTTCTCTTGATAGTCCAAACAGGCTTTTTGCCAGGCTCACAGAAGGAAACAGCAAAGGTTAGCAAGGCAGAGGACAGAAAATGCTACTGGCATGATCCTGGCACCATAGAGACATCATTTAATTTCTGTTCTTTACACCAAACATGACTTGAATGTGATTTTTTGTAAGATGTTTTGAGAGCTCTTGGAGCTATAAAGTGGGGGTAAGTATTCTACATAATTAAATACTAAAAAACTGTGGAGGCAATCATTGGGATTGGTGAATGGCAGTTATTAGGCACTCTGTGGGAGCCGCTGGCACTGTTGCAATGCTGCTTCTTTTCTCCACTGCAATTGTGCTTTTGACCAGGATCCCCAGCTACTTATGCTCATGTAATAGGTTGTAGCAATAACTATCTTAGCTGGAGCATAGAACTGAGAGTCTATGGGACAGTCAAGGAGGAAATAAGCAGCCTGGATTGATTCTATGAGCTAGAGATTTGCAGGTCTTTTATGGGAAACTGACTTACCAAATATGCAGTGCAACCACCTAGAAAAAAATTTGAATACAGACAGCAAGCATTTCACATGGTGGTTCTATTTCTGGCCCCCCATGTGCGTATCGGCAGCTTGTATAAATGGCCCCCCCCCCCGCCCCACACTCTCCCAGGTCCAAAAGGACCCACGCATCAGTGATCACATGTCAACTAGACGCGCCTAAAATAGTTTTCGCCTGTACTACAAAGTTATCACTGCTCTATAATCCACCAGACTACCTGTTTTCTGATACAAGAGCAAGTTTAGCAGATAGCTAGATAAAAGCCATTAGAAACTACACCAGGTTTTTACACAATAGCTAATTCCATTTATTACTACAGAGGCCACTGCTGTAAGGAAGCATCCAGTGGAGTTAGAATAAGGGAGTGGACATTACAAGCATTAAGTTACCAACTTTGTCTGGGTTAAATTGACACTGCAAGCTGTGGTTAATCAAAAGGAAGTAAAAGCTTCCGAACACCTTTGCAGGGAACCTAAGATTGTAGTTTGCTTTGAAGTAACTACAGTGGTGCCCCGCTAGATGAATGCCTCGCTAGACAAACGGCATTCGTCTAGCGGAAGCTGCCCCGCAAGACGAAAAAGTCAATGGGGCTGCTTCGCAAGACGAAAAATTTCGTCTTTTTTTTCCCGCTTCGCTAGACGAAAAACCCACTAGACGAAAATTTTCGCAGGACGAATTATTTTTGTCTAGCGGGGCACCACTGTACTTTTCAACTCCACACATTTTACAAACTTGAAGAGATTTCAGAAGCCAGCTGTAGTGAGGATACAAAGGGTAATCTTGGGTGTTTTTATACTAAATGGAAGACAACTAGAGCTGTTGGAAGACAACTAGAGCTGAGAGTGGTGATCTAGTCTTCAAATTTTTAAAAAGCTACAGGGAGATAAGAAGTATCTGAAGAAGTGTGCATGCACACAAAAGCTCATACGAATAACTAACTTAGTTGGTCTCTAAGGTGCTACTGGAAGGATTTTTATTTATTTTTTATTTTGTTTAGACTACGGCAGACCAACACAGCTACCAACCTGTAACTAGGGAGATAAAGGATAGTTTGAAAGCTTTCCATACATCTATTATGGTAGCTCAGTAAACAAGCTTGCCTAGAAGTTTTGGAAATTTTGATGGTTTTCAAGAGAGGATTTGATTGGCAAACCTGTCAGGGATGTTTAGGTATTCTGTCATTGGGCAAGGGATTGGCATAAGGAATTCTGTCATTGGGCAAGGGATTGACTAGTTAAAACTTCAACACATTAAGACAGGAATTAAAAGACTCTCACTTTTATATGCAGCATGCAGAGAATAGTGGTTTTCAAAATTCAAAATCTTTATTTGAGTAACAACATTACTTGTGGAAATCTAGAAATGCCTGAACAACAGTATGCCATAAAAGTTATCGGAACAAAATAGCAACAGTCCAGATTTGTATTTTAAAGGAAAATTACCTACAGTAGTATTAAGAGTACAGTGGTACCTTGGTTTACCAACTTAATTCATTCCGCAAGTCCATTTTTAAACCAAAGCGTGCTTTCCCATAGCAGTGAGGGACTCAATTTACAAATGGAACACACTCAACAGGAAGTGAAACATGTTCTTATTCCAAGGCAAAGTTCACAAACCAAAACAGTTACTTCTGGGTTTGCAGCATTCTTAATCCAAGTTGTTCATAAACTAAGCTGTTCTTAAACAAAGGCACCACTGTACATCTTTTGTCACACCATAAACAAGAATTTAAGAATGGTTTTAAAAAGGTGTTGCATAGACTATTCTTTACTTTCTAAGTACATGCTATTGGCTGAGCCAAGAGTGGCACCTCAAACTCCAATGTTTCATCCCTGCAGAAATGGAGACACTATGAACTCACCAATGGTTTATTATACCCATGACTGAGATGTATTTGTGTGCACAGGGAGCTCCTTTGCCTGGTACCCAAGGGGGAAGAGACCTTTGCTCCCATTCAGTTAAGGTTTTGTAAGAGGCTTAAAAAAAAAAAAACTAACTTGGCTGAGTCTGGAATCCTCACCTGCCACCTCAATGCAAGTATACCTTCCATATGGGGCAGTTCCCCCGTAAGCCCCAGTGTAGTATCTTGCTCCAGGTTCCAACCACAGGGTCCCAAGCATGGCTTAATATTTACCTATTATCCTCTAATTTGGCCTTCTGCAGACAATCTTTCTCTTCTGGTATGCTCTTCTTCCTACTTCCACCCATTCTCAGTTATAGCTTCCTCCCTGCACTGATGACAGTGATCTAGCTTTGTTCATTCCAGCTCCTCAACATTAGATCTTTTCCTTCTCTGTGCTGTACCTCTCTGACTCTCTCCTGACCAGCTTGCCTGTTATCCTGCCTTCTCACCAGACCCCACCCTCCTAACACGTGGTCTTTAAAAATGAGTGACTTGCAGCTCTGTTTCCTCACCCTTGCTGGCGAGTTGTTCATCCACGGCTCATTCCTAAAACTGGCTTGCAGATACTCAATAGTGAGCATTAGAGCCTGTAGTTGACCCTACTGTGTCCCTTCAGGGAGGGGACAAACCACACTAAACACCAACAGTAGACAGCCATGAAATATTAGATGCCCACTGTTCTGACACACTGAGTAAAACTATTAATGCTGCAATTTTTCACTATTGCTAAGAACTTCAATTCTACAATTCCACCTTGCAAAATCTACTTTTAACACTAGAGTATACTTATTAGGCAGAGGATACAAAGAGTGTCAAAAGAGCTCTCCTGCAATCAGCCATGAATGCATACAATAGCAAAAATGGCCAGTGCACGTATTTGAGACCCTGTTGATTAACTTTAATAGTCACTTACAAAAGCTTTTAAACTGCTGATTATGTTTATTTACGTGTCACTCTGAAAGTCAATTCTTCAGATAAGCATCTTTAAAATATTACAATACTGCAACATTCAAAACTTGTTTCCTTTATTGACGTGTAACATTCAGAAGTAAATACCAGACTGTTGGAAAATTTCATAGGAACTTTTGACACTGAGAAGCCAACACACTGTACCTTTCTTGTCATCACCAGCAGCAACTTCAGCCAAATAACGGTAGTAGTCACCTTTCATTTTCAAATAGAAAACTTTGCTTTCTGCTTGCGAAGCATTAGGAATCAAGAACTTTTCCAAAAGAGACTGCAATTGAAACAAAGAATAATCAGAAGGCTATACACATTGACAACTAGAAATTGTACACATTGGTTGGCCTATGGCCATTGAAGTTTCCCCATTAGTGGTAATATCAGAAATCAAGCCACTGTAAATGATCTATTACTAGATAATTGAAAATAAACTCACAAAAGTTACTAGTTCCCAGTTGTCTTTTTACTACCTGGTCAACCATATGCACCCAAGGCTAAAAAAAATGAAATCTTATCTGTAATGCTTCCCTGCTGGGTTGCCCAGAGGCAATTCTTACTCTGGAGATAAGTAAGTAAGTAGGATTTTATACAGGTGTTATGCCACACACCAAGCTCTACAGACAAGAAGTCTATCTTTCACAAGTTTTTGAAGTAACAGAATGGGTAGCAACTCATGCCAGTCTGATCCTATGCTGCTGCTTTAGCTGCTAGTGTCAGCCAGATGTGCATGTAAGGAGGACCTTGGCTTCATCTGATTTTAATGCCGCGGAAGACCAGGGTTTACTACATGCTTTAATAGTTTATCATTGCACTGGAGAGTCTGAAAGCTTGCTCATGGTATTATGCATTTTGGTTGGGCCTAAAAAGCTTTTTACCCTCCTGGGTTAGTACACAAGAAAAAGCCCACCACTCCCTTTGTGTTAAAGAACCAAGAAGATTTAAGTATTATTGCACATTCCAAGTCTCCTCTCAGTTCTATTGTTTGGGATAAGGAAAATTTCACCACTCAGAAGGAAGCCCACTTGGGGGCCCTTTAAGACTGCCCTAGTTTACTTTTCCATGACTGGTTCCCACGTGAATGGGCTAATATTTAAGTGACCCAATCACATGGGAGCTGCTCATGGAAAAGTAGTACTACTTGTTCCTGAGAAGGCCTTTAAATGCCCTACTAGCCAAGATAAAAATTCGGTTAGCAATAAAATATTCACCTATTCACATTTAAATTTGTTACTATAGCATCAATGACAAACTGCAATAATGATGTTTGAAGATGTTTTACCTTAACTGAACTGAGTTAAGATCTCCTGGGTGGCTATCAAGAGTTAGAACTAGTATGCATATTGCCAACTTTCATATGTGACGCCAGGAGCATTCCCCTTAAGATATGAAACTTAAAATTCACCACGAGTGTCAATGAGGTCCCAGGGTGGGGTGCAATTTAAAAACACAAAATTAACATCAGTTACAATTAACTTCAGTAAAGAGAATAGGCTAGATCCTAAATGAACACTTCGGGCGGTAAAAGAGGTGTATCTTCAGCATACAAGAACTACACCATGAAGGTGACAAGACACACCTTTGTGGGGAGGGAATTACAAAGCTTAGGGGCTGCCACAGAGAATACCCTCTCATATACCTCTGTACTACTTTATTTAATTAAGGCAGAATAATACAGTGGTTGTAAGAGGAGGCTGTCCAATCCGAAATTATGTGATGTGTAGTTATTACTAACTACAATCCAATGCATTTTCACTCAAACCAGGAGCTTATTTCAGTAGTTACTCCTGAGGAACTTCCAAGCTGTTTGAGGGGCTGTAACAGGAGAAACTGCTGAAAGGGAAACTTGCTGGTGCAGAAGGAGCAGATAATCAAGCTGTTTCTCTATATGAAGTCTAGTGCTGTAACACCCACTAATCCTTTTAATACGATCACCAACCTTCCATTCAAGAGACAGCCACACTTTTAAGGTGAGGCAATCTAATCCTATTCAACTTGCATTCCCTCCCAAGACAAGTAATTGCAACTTGTTCTTAGTATTGTAATTTCCCAGGATGACCATGGTCCCTATTATTAGATACTACTTCAATACTACACAGATGAGAAACTATAGTCCTACCCTTTTGCAAAAAGAGTAGATTCAGGGTTTAACTGTGTATGCAACATCTTATAAAATATGTGGCCTTAAATAAAACCTCTTCAGCTACTTGAAGAGCAAGCGACATTAGGCAAAAATCAAGCAAGCCTAATGAAACAGATATATTTGAAAGCAAGCATATGAAAAAGCAGAAGAGCAAACTTCACTCAATATACATGCAACAGTGTTCTGACAACTTGTGCCAAATTCATAAGTGGATATCAAAAGCAATCAAACAATTGTTCAGTTAAGTAAAGCTGTGGATGATGCAAAATGCAAAACACCACACCACTTGTGAATCACATTCATTCGGGTTTCTGATTTAAGCAAATTTAATATAATTATATATTCATCCTATTTTGACTGCATCGTTCTCTAACACCAGAAAGTAGTAGAATAAAGTTGAAGTCCTCAGTAGGGACAATGACATAAATGATACAATTAGTTTTGTATCAATAACAAGCAAAAGTTAAAAGTGACAGAATGTTGTGTGCACAAAGGGGCAAATGGAATCTGGGCTATGTAATTGAACTGACAATGAAATCCAGCATGCATACCACTGACAACGCATTGCAACAGGTAAACTCTCTATTATTATCAGCAACAGCAGTTCTACAGGCTTTTCCTAGTTACCCTAGTCACAGCATCACACTCATGAGGTTGTTATGTAGATGAGCTTCTAGATTTAGTGGATCAGCACCAACTACTAGAGGACAGCACTCCATGCTGCTTGCTGCCACTGCAAACAAAATAAATTAAATGTCACACAAGTCTTTTTGACTAGCCACAAGACAAGACTAAGAACTACACAGTAGGCATCAAATTCCCATCCATGTTTGTTACTAATATATGAAGCAGCAGCATTTGTAAAGGAAGGAGCATGGCTGTGCACACATTAACCCTCCTCTTGCTTGCATGTCACTTTTATTCTACGACCCCTTCTTGAGCCAGCTTCCTTTAACGTGACAGGTGAACATGCCTCAAAACCTGGCTGAGGCATAGCAGCTAAGGAGAGCAGTTGCAGAGGCAAGTGGTAGGATTGGGAGGGGTATTTCTCTCCCCCTCCTAGACCTGCATGTTTGAAATTCCACTTGCCAGATATTCAGCTCTTGCCTAAGTTACATTCTTATGAGTCTATGCAAGCACACATACACTTGCAGGGTGGATTCAGCTGATGAGTCACATTTCCAAGAAGCAAGCAGCATAGGCTGTTCATGATTGTTAATAAGCCAGATTGAATCCTGTCCCTTTTATTTATGACAGCAGCTCAGTAATCTTCCAGTATTCTCCAACTTAAAACAAACTATGAAAGAGTGTATGTCTGCAACATGGGATTTCCCTTCTAGAAATACAGTGGTACCTCTGGTTACCAACGCTTCTGGTTATGAGCTCTGCTAACCCAGAAGTAGCTGCTTCTGGTTACGAACTTTGCTCCAGGATGTGAACGGAAATCGTGTGCTGGAGGCATGCACACGCAGCGGGACACCCCGCTAGCAAAAGCACGCCTCAGGATAAAAATGGTTTCAGCTTAAGAACGGAGCTCCAGAACGAATTAATTTCGTAACCAGAGGTACCACTGTAAAGGCTTTATAGCGTTTTTCTCCTTACACACGTTTGTTTTAAGAACTGCAGACCAGCTCACCAAGAAGTCAAAAATCATGTGAACATAACAACTACAGAAATGAGCCATTTCCCTTTCACATCTTTTAAAAGGTGGCATGTCACCTTCAGTATGATGGAGAAATGGAGTGCCTTTCTACCTTACCCCTGACATCCAATCTGTTGGCACACTTGGAATTTTAGAACAGCCAAGGATCTTGGTTCACAGCCCTAAGCTTTTACACCCTAGTCTCTTTAGTGTTCTAGCAGGTGTGAACTCTCAGCTCCTAAACTTCATGCTAACTACACCATAAAAATAACTCCTCAGTCACTGCAGTCAGTGACTTCATGGTTTCCCTTCAACAAGTAAGTGGTCTGGAATCTGAAAAGACAGAACATATAGGCAGAGAGACAGAAGTGTTGCCCAATCACAATGTACTATGTTGCATCCCTTGACTTTAGTAGGTATTCAGAATTTGAGATACTGTAGCTCAGTAGCTCATCATAGGGCTACAGATTCCAGAGCTCCATATACTGCAGATACAGTTGAAACAGCCTTTTCTAACAAGCTAACTTTCTGTAAGGGGCATCCAAACTAACTGGCCTGTTAGAATGAAGGGAGTTACATGGAAATCTATTCAGCATTCAATTTCCCAATGCAGTTGCTGATAATGCATTAAGAGAAGTTACCTGGGATTTCAGTTAATTATACTATTGGTGAATTGCAGTATTAACGTTCTATTTCCCTCTGACAAAGTGGAACAGTTCACTTGTCCCACAAGAGATCAGATGCTCATTAACAGCAATACAGCCAAAAATAAAAATGCATGGGTTTGTTCTTTAAAGGTTATTGCTCCTTCCAAATACACCAAAACACTAATTTGGTAAATTGGCTGAAATATTTTAATTTCATGATATGCTGAAAGAGAGGGGGCTCCACTTGACGTGAATTATTTTGAATGAGATCACAGAAGCGTTTACAATTTTTTTCTGCCAGGAAGTTAAGAGATAGAAAAGTATGACATCTATGGTTATCTACAGTTCCTATAAATGTTCAGTTAAGAGTTCACAAACATGTTTGAGAGCTCATCAATTTGTTTTGGCAAGAGCCACTGACCTTTCAAGACACATCTTGCTGCATTCTAAACCTTGGCATAAGAAAGCTCCTATTCATTGTGCTAAATCACAGGTGGCCTGCCTCTGCAGTTACACTGGGCTTTACAAGTGTATTGAGCACATCAAAAGCTCAGGGTAATGCCACAATAAAGACAAGGTTGGTGGCAAACTCAATTTTTTAAATGTCTGAACATGTTTTTCTCAGAAATAGACAAAATGCTTGAACCTACAGTAGTTGCCACATAGCCTGTAGTCACATCCTGCCACAGCAGACATTTGGTTTTTTTTGCATTTTATTCCAGTTTTAAGTATGTTGTTTTGAAACTGCAAGGCCATCACAAAACATCGAGTGTCAGCCAATTACTTCTCAGTCAGTAACTGATACAGAATATTACTTCTATAGCCAAGGTAATGCTTTCCTACTTCCAACAAAATGAGGAGCATGAATATACTCACATTAAAGAGATGTAGCACATCTGTGCAGTCTGGAACCCATGCATAATCACTTTATTTTACTTAAAACAAACCAACTGCCTTTAGTAGTCAGGAAAATCTTCTCTTAGTAAAAAACCTGCTATATTTTTCATAAATCATTTTTTTCTCTGGTTCACAATACAGGTTTACCACGCTAGCAATTATAAGTTATATTACAAGAAACGCCAGGAGTGAAAAAATTCCAAGTGTATTGGGATTTGAATAACTAATTTACAGACTATCTATATAAGGCAGCACACCTGCAGTATATCGAGAAACATAATCTATAGGCTACTTATCATACCATACTATGGTTTGGCAAAACTGCACCTTACCAAAATATTTTTAAAGCTGTTTCTAGCACTAATTCTCTGCGCCAACAGCCACACCAGTGTGGCTCAAATAAAAAAAGCCCGATGCATTGGTACATTAGTTTTAGTATAAATTACACTTGGCATCTCCCCCCCCCCCGGCCAAATCTGACATCATTATGACATCAGATGACTACTTCAAAGGGGCTCCCTCTTAAAGCTTATCAGCTGATCGGCACCAAGAGTCGCTCCTTTGAAGGTGTGCTAACAGCACCAGTGAGCTGACAATCATCAGAAGAGCTCCTCTGTTCGGTGCCAAGCAGCTGATGGGTGCTGTGAGCAGCCCCTTTGAAGCTGTGCTGTCAGCACCAATCAATGGCACTGACAGGAGCTTGCTCTCAGCTGATTGTTACTGCATCTTCAAAGGAGCTCCTCTCAGTGCTTATCAGCAGATGAACACTTGAGAGCAGCCGCACTGGAGGCACAATGGGAACCCCCCGCAACAAGTGCAGCTGATCTGAGACACTCAGGTGTTTGGCAGATGGGCAGAGTTTGGGGGGAAATGGCCTCATGGGTCTAATTAGGTCTGAGGCTAGCGGTTCCCCACCACTGCCTCACATGAATTCCCTTGCAAATAGTAGCCTGCAAGCAACAAAAGTATAAGCATAAGGGCAGGTGCAAGAAATCCCTAAGTGGCTCCATGCAGAGAGTCTAAACCTTATAGACTTTATGACTTTCAAGGAAAGAGCCTGACCTCAACTTAAGCAACCTGGCACAATGGTACTCAAAGCTAAGTGGCTAGATCTCAACCCTTCCCGAGAGATGAAATCAACACAGGCAGGCAATTTGTTCCCACCTAAAACAAGTATAGAATATTGTGGATACATTTTAATTGAGAATAGAACAAACCTACCAGTGAACAGCAAAAACATTCCTTTATCCAAAAAGAACCATTTTGAAGTTTGGGTTTAGAATCCTGACCCAAACCTATTAAAACATTACCCAGAAAAAGACCTATTAAGTTGGCCAAGTATGAAACTGAGGCAGTTTTATTTCGACAAGCTTATGTTTCACTTAACAGAAGAACAGATGAACACTAACATGCTTTAATACTATGGTCTTCTATCCAATTGGTAGTTCATCTAAACCCCCAATATATATGAAGGGAGGAAAGCAAGCATGTTGAAAAACCTAGGTTTAATATTTCATTTGAATACAAACTTGCTTGTTCTGACACTCCCAGAAAATAACTATTCTCAGATGGATATATACCGGTATTTAAAATAAACTTAAAATGCTGTATTTCAGGCTGTCATTTTGTTTGCTTTTATGCTACTTGTATTTTTTTTTTTTTATAAGAATTTATTGACCTTTTTCTTATAACAACATATACCCACACCCACACCTACAATTAAACAAATACAAAACAAATACATTGATAAAACAAATACAAACAGTGTCAAGTTTTCTTGTTGCATCTTTTCTTTAAAAAGAAAATTTCTATTCCATATCTTGACCATTGACTTCCCCTGCCCTTTCTCCTTCGAGTTCATATCCTTAATCTATTTTATAACCATTTCTCCTGAAATTCAAATTCAATTATATAGTTACACACAATTATATATTCAACATTTAACTAACAATGCATCATCGTAGTAATATCTCATCATAATTCTTCTTCCATTGAAATCTTCACCAATCATTTATATCATATCTATCTCTTCTATCCTTTAAACTGCTGCTAATAACATAGTAACTCAAAATATCTCCTTTCATATTCAAACAAAAAATAAAACAGAAAGATTGTTGACAGTATTCACCCTCCGATTTCAAAATTCCATGACAGGCTACTTCAAATTTTACTTAGTGTTTCACCCCACACCCCCTCTGTCCATTATTCTTCTCCTGGTGGCATCAACACTGAATTTCCCTGTGGCTTCCCTCTCCAAGCGTCCACAGATCCAGGCACAGTCCAAAACTCTCCTTGCCACGAGCTCCAGGATGTCCATCTCGTCGTCTCTCAGCTTCTCCGGTTCTTTGTAGCATTCCTTACCATAATTCTCTGTCCCTGGCCCCCGAGCTCACACCTCGGGGACTGGATATAACAAATCTTACCGTCGCCTTGGGACTGCCACCCCCAAAAGGCGAGTTTCTTCTCCGAAGTAGCTCACTCATTTCTCTCCATCTTCCCAGACACCCTCTCAGCTCTTTGGCAAGACTTTCTTCCAAAGTATTAAAAGTTTTAAAAGCCTCCTCTGTGGGCAATTGGTTCTCTTTCAGACCCCCACACAAGACTTTGACTTTCCTGTACAGCAGTTCCACCTTCAAAGCAGTGAGCCTCTGTTCGTCCGTTAGTCCAGAGTTCAGTACCAGTTCAAGGACGAAGCCCAGCATACTGATAGAGGGGGAGGAAATGGGTATCAAATTTCTACTCCTGCCTCTCTGTTCATCGCCATTTTCCTAAACTGGAGCGCAGATACCGCAACTTTAAATGGAGATATTTTCCACTAATTTACTTCCCAAGAAAAAAGTTTGCCAGTCTCATGTATCAATTTTAAGCACATTGTAGCAGTCCTGTAGCAGCAGTTGCTCAAATTGGTTAGCTTCTTTAACTCGAAGGGAAGAAGGCAGGCTGCCTTTCTCCTTCCCCCGGATCGTTCCAAAAGCTCGATTTCTGGTCAAATTAGTTACTCACGACCACCGGGTTCCTTTGGCTCCATTCTTCAAAGGTAGAACTAAGACGCTCACCGCGGGCTTTGTCGCCGCATTTGCATCCCGGTTGGGGCATATCCCCGTAAGCCCGGCTCCGTTGTCCCTTCACCCCCACTCCCCCTTTACAGGGGGGGCAAGGGAAGGGTTCGGAGCCTCCGTGGGCGCAGCCGGGGAGCCCAGGGTGCGGGACGCTCTTCCCGCACCCCACCCGGAGCCCCGCTTTGCGGTTGCGGGGCTCCTAACCCCCGGGATGGATCGGGCGCCTCGCAGCCGAAGCAGCCCCGACCACCCGCTATGGCGTCGCCAGCCGGAAGCCGCTACTTGTATTTTTTTTTTTTAAATGTGAACAGACCTGGGATTTATTTTATAAATAGCAGAATTAACGTTTCCTATATAACTAAAATATTTTGATTTAGAACAAGATCTATCTATTTAAATACCATCCAATACTCTAATACACACACCAGATTTGAGCCTACTTTGCTATGTAAAAGATTAATGAATACAGAATTACAGGTATGTCTCTGTAGACCACAAATTTATCCTGGTAAATTATAACTACTTCTGATTCCTAAACCACTGAACCTGAACACATTCCATCTCATGACCAAAAAACTTCTGCCCAGTAATTATTATCCCCTGCTCCTGTGTAGGTGTGGATACTTAGTCCACAACTGAGTTCAGACAGATATTAAAACTTATTATTTCAATGGGCAGGATATACAAACTAAAAATGTCCTTTCAAATACACCAACCCAGCCCAACAGAAACCTATTCTTGCACAACCAGCTCCAATTCCTAAGTATACTTACAATTTATAATCCAAAACTATGTGGCCCATAGGGCCAAAGGTTCTGAATTATTGGCCAATATGGTAGGTATAAAGATTTATTTCACTGCAAACTGATAGGTTGCCATAACAGGTAAAGCACCTTATTTATGCTTGCTCAGGAATCAAAATGGAAATGAGATCCATATACCCAACTACTTACTCTGCCATCTCTTCAGGAGGATTTTAGTGAAATTTGTATTTTATAGCTGTGCCTTGATAGCCAGGTCAAAATTGGTGGCCACCAAGATCTTGCCCCCATAAAGGCAACCCCATTTGTGCTTCATTTAAACACAAGGAGGCTTATTTCCATGATGTCAATGGAATGCAATTACCTTGAGCAAGACAGCCCTCTGCTCAGCTCCAAATTTATAAAGTCGAGAGAAAACAGGGACTTAATTACTTTGGTCCTGGCTAGCATAGAGGTAAGATTTGGGGAGGGGGTGCCTTTCCTATTCCTGCACTGAACCATCCAAACTTTCTATAACTGCTCTCCCCATGTCCAAATAAGAGAAAAAGGTTCAAGTGCCTCACTGTCCTTGCTATGACAAAGGTGGTCAGTGGAAAACTGGACCCCTGAGCTAGTGCCAGTGTGCAAGGCCTATATGTGCAACTGTCACAAACTTTATTTAACTTCTAAACTACCAAGTACCCAGTGGATCCTAGAGAAGTTTACAAAGAAAAAAATTACAGAGGAAAATTTAAATAATAAAAATGCAACTTCAAACACAGGCAAAGTACAATTTCTGCAATCACATGGCTTCTCTTCTGAACATGGGTGATACAAGGATGAGATCCCAAGTGCTATAAGTTATGTTCCATGCATGCCCAAGGGATTTTCCGCTCTTCCCATTTCCAAAGGGAATGAAACATTCACAGAAGTCAGAGGCTGCCTAAATATCACCTGTTTCTCTATGGGCATGCATAAGAGCTGCCTGCTTACACATGGGGTGTGATTTTTTGCTGCTGCAAACCAGGGCACAGAGGAGGAAAATCTGGCCCAGATAATAGCCTTAGGGCACACAATATGGTCCAACTGTTTAAGCCAAAAGTATTTGTTGTAGAAACAGCAGGATATTAATATAACAAATTAAAAAAACCCACAAGGAGCAGACTTCATCCACAACACTCAATGTACTTGACTGCACATTTTATTTTTCCCTTTAGAAGGTGATAGTAATCCATTTATGAGTAAGTAATGTGCCATACTTGGGGACAACACTGCCTGTCTGTCCTCCATTCCAATAGAAAGGGGCAGTATGTTGACACCTTATCCTGTAAACACAATAACAAAACACAGCAGCTTGACAAGACTTTTACACCTTACTCAAGAGCCTGACTTGGGTGAAGAGAGAGCAGAACTAGGCTTGAAAAATACTTCTGAACAAAGGGTTCAGTGAGGAATGGGAGAGAATGCACTACACAACGGCTTGGAGGAAAAGGGCTAAACTCTCTTCCCCCCTCTCAATTTTCCAAGCCCAAAGTTTGCACTATATTAAAAAGCCTGTTCCTGGCTTCTGTCTGTCATGTTAAGTCCAATAAAGAAACCAGAAAAGGCTACTTTGTCAATGAGGAAGTAAATGGGTTGCAATCATCTAGATGAGTAGCCGCCAACATTATAACCTCCAGAAGTTGAACTCCCAACTCCTCTCTGCCTCAGCCAGCATGCCCAATGGTCAGGGATGATCGGAGTTGTAGTTTAACAGCACCTGGAAGGCACTACGTTAGCCACCCAGATTTAAATGTAGCTTTCTAACCCAGTAAGTTTTTATGTATCCCTTTTTATCTCTCCCCAATACCTAACAGTTTCTATCCAACAGCTAGTCCTCACCGGTCTATTTGGACACACCACTCAGGTAAAGGCAAATCCTGCCTCCTTTCCATCATTAGAAAGGCTACACTAGTCCACCAGTCTCTTAAAATATAGGAGCTCCTCTGGCTGAGATTCTTTTTAGTACACTGTTAGAGAATGTGAGGGAGCAAGCAATTTTTTAGCATCTGGGTTACAAGCTCTTTTCTAAGTTTCCTAATTTTATAGAGTATTTCCCTTTACCACAGCAACATATAAAGCTCCAAATGAGCACTTTTTCAAGTTTTACAAATAAATCTATAGATTTAATCTCCTGAAGTCTAGGTGTCAACTAGTATAAACCAAGAGGGTCTTTTATCCAAATATATATAAATCAACAGAAATTGAAACCAAGTGCAATGAGGCTTTTAAAAAAGCATTCAGACATGCATTGGATATGGGCTTTAAAGAAAGTATTGCTAATATTAACCATTGTTTGAAACTCTTCTGGATGGGAAAAACCTAGTTACAACACACTTTGAAGATAATGGAGCCAACTATTTGGTATTGTAAGGGTTCAATGTCAACTGAGAATGTCAGGTAAGTATCAACTTTTTATCGGATGAAATGAATGGACTTAAACATCTGATTGATCACTTGTCTCTTACACATAATACATATATTAAAAAAATGAAAGATGTGACAGATAAAGTATGGGTTCCTTTCCCACACCCATGCTTCAGACAGAATAATGGTGTTTGATTAGTCTGAAATGAAGTTTTATGTAGTCATCAGCAAAAACTGCATTTCATATACACCATGCATCTGATTATCCCTCTACTTTCCCCTCAATGTTTTTATATGGCAAGAATCCAAGATAAACTAATGACCTTCAAATAAGTGTATCTAAAATTTGAGCTCAACTATACATACTGGCCTTTGAACTCACCAAGGTATTTGTACAGCTGGTTTTACAAAACAGATGAAAAAACCATGGTAATTATGCTCATATGACTTGACTCAGTGCATCAAAGTATTTTTTTCTCAAGTTCTTGTTGAAATGAAATTGTCTTCATCTTTAGCAAAAACAAATACTAACAATTAGTTGAGTGGTACATCAATAAAATAGTAACGCTACCAAGGGGGGGGGGAAGTACATAACTGTGTTTTATTCATTTAAAAGATTTTATGAGGTAAAAAAAATTGTTGCCAACAGCACAAGTATAAAGTCAGCTTGCTTTGAAGTTGCTATGGCTTCGCTTAAGGTAGGCCCATAGCACTGTTGCTACCTCCTCCTCCTCCCTCTTGCACAGTGTTCTGCATGGGTGAGTCATAGCTAACATTACATCATCTTATTCAGGGAGGGGCCTGATTTCTATAGTGAGAATTACAACTTCTCATAGAAAGCACACAGCACCCTCTAGGTTACGAAGAAAGCACACTTATTTTAAGTAAACTAGGCTGAAAAGTCCCTTTACTCCTCCCAGTTTCTAACTGGTAAGTGGGATCAATGTGACAACTTAATGAATAGTGTCAATAGGGCAGATTGTGTCACTATCATACAAGCGTTTTGCTACAAGCATCCAGCTGCAAAGTTAAGAAGCAAGTCAAGACCACTGTTTGGTTTTCTACAGGTGGCAGGGGAAGATATTTAGAAGTTTTTTTTTATATATAAACAGCTTTATACTTTGATTAAACAATACTGAGTGTTACTAGAGGGTTATCTGCCCTTGAAGGTTTACTTGGGGGGGGGGAGTAGTTAGAGCCTTAATTCTCACCAGCACATCATTGCAGATGTCCCTTAGTTCAGTCTCAATTTTCTCTCTGTATTCTCGGGCCATTTGCTGCTTTTTCTCAGCACCTTCCGTCTTTTGTTCAATGCTTGACACAACCCTCCAAGATGACCTACGTGCTCCTACAACATTTTTGTAAGCGACAGAGAGAAGATTCCTCTCCTCATTTGACAATTCTGCTCCTTGCTCAGTCACAGACTTCATGCAGGCTGCCATGTCATCATATCTCTCAGCCTGCTCAGCCAGTTTGGCCTTCTGGACCAGCTCGTTTTTATCCATGCTGATTTCTCTGGAGAATGAAAAATATCAAATAATTATTTAGACATCTATCAGGCAAAATCATTTGTAACTCAGCTATCTCTTAGCAATGTAAAGAGCACATTGCAACTGATGCACATTTACTTGGATGCAAAAGCCACTAATTTCAATGGCCCATTCCAAAGTTCTACATCAGGCACATCCAACTCCCAAGAGACTGCGATCATTGGAGGGAGGGAGGAGCGTCCGTGGAGTAGGTGGATTGCCCAGAGTTGTTGAGCTTTTTCAGGGTAGGATTGCCCAGAGTTCTTCAGCTTTTGTTAACTTTTGGTAAACTTTATTTAATCCCGCAATCATTAAGGGTACCGTGATCTACCAGGATCAGCCAGGGATCTACCAGTAGATCGCAATCTACTGGTTGGACATGCCTGTTCTGTATTATTGTTGAGTTATGGTTCAAATTAATCTTCATTTTTATTACATTCATGAAACTCGGGAAGGATATGGCCTCTACAACCTTAAAAAAACCAAAACCTTTCAAGCATGGAATGTGAACTATTCCCTCAGATGCCGCTGCTATCTGTCCCCTAGATGCTCCTAGCCCTTTGTTTGAAGGGGCTACTATCAGCATATTGCTATTTTGAGAAACAGCAAACAATTTGGAAGGTTTGCAATCTTAAGAATTTCAGCACAATGTGTTGTGAGAGCCATTCCTTCCTTTCTCAAAAGCCACTCAAGTGTACCTCTGTACCCTCTTTTCTCAAACTCTACATCCAGTACATGGTTTAAAAAATCCTGATTGGTATCAGGGACATTGGGCCCAAAAGCAAATGAATTTAGCTACTACACAGCTCAATCAATATTAGGTTTGGAAGCAAATAACTATGTGGCTTAATCAATGAAACTTAATTCAAAGTGCATTTGTTAAGGTCATGGTGCAAATCACTAATTATAACAGAACTTCGTTTAGGGTCAGGATGCCAAGCTGCAATTGTCAAGCTACTTTATTGAAGCAGCAGAGGCGCGAAGGTTTTGCACTCTATGTTGTCTACTTTTGTGACCTTACCCTCATAAAGACCAAGAAACATCTTGGTCAAGAACCATTTTGCTACTCAGGCACGACAATTTAATGCAACCATGACACTACTCAGGAATAGCAATTTAATATATGGAAATAAAGCTAGGGAACGTTAGCTGCTTAGCGACCCAACCTCTCCCCTTGCAAACCTGGTGGCATCTGGGAAGACTGCAGAGGAGAAGAAACCTTGCTTTTTGAACCGAAAGGAAAGATTCGTGTGGTGATTTCCTGTACACAATGTAGGCTAGGATTCGGCTGTCTAAAATGGTGCTGCTCGGTGCACTCCCTGGCACAAGGCGGTCGAGAGTATGCCGCTGCAGCTGGCACGGCTTAGAAACATGGCTGGGGCGGGTACAAAAAGCGAAACCGGCGAAAGGTGTGGGCGAGAGGGATGGCGGGGCGGGCGAGGGAAGAGGAAGAGGACAAGTCAGGCCAGGCTGTCGCCGCCGCCGCCCCTCCCAGCGCCGCAACCGCCCGGCTCCGAGACATGAAGCGCCTTGTCTGGGCTCTTTGTCATGGCGGATCCGAGTCAGAGCCCAGCCCACTTGTGTGCGCGCTGATCCCCCTCCACCTCCGCCCCGCGCCGGGAGGGGAGATTGCTGCATCTCCTCCGCCCAGACCCAGGCCGGAGAAAAAAAGGGGAAGCCCAGGCGGCGCCTCGCCGAGGGAAGGAAGGAAGGAAGGAGAAGAAGAGACACGCCCGCCCACCTGCCCCTCCGCTGCCGCCGCCTCTCTCCTCGCCCTGCGGCGGCGCTGCCGTCCCCGCCCCGAGGGAGCCTCCACGGCCGCAGCCCACATTCGCCCCCTCGCCTTTTCTTTTCTTCGCTTCCTCCTTCTCTCCCGCTCCCTTCCTTCGCCTCGACCGCCCGCCCGCCGCTCCTTTTCAAGGCGGCCCCCTCCGATGCGGCTGTGGCGGCAGATCGCACCGGCTGGATGCGCCGCTCCCGGCAGGAGGCCACACCCTAACCAGCCGCCCGACGGCCGCTCCCGAGAGAGAGAGAGAGAGAGAGAGAGAGAGAAGGCCGTCGCGGGAAGGGAGGGAGGCGAAGAGATGGAAGAAGGGAAAGGAGCGAGAGGGAGAGCGAATGGGGGGGGAGAGAAAGGAGAGAGGGAAGGAAGCCATCCTACTCCCCAACATGGCGCCCCTCCTTCCTTCTTCCCTCGCTCACATGGCACCCCGCATTTTGAGCAGCAGCAGCAGCAGCTCACACCCCAACAAAGATAATATGAATATGGGTGGCGGAGAGAGAAGAGAGGATGGAGGTCGGGGGCGGCGACCCTTCACCTTCATCATTTCTGCCTCACAGGTAGAGGCGCTCGCCTCCCGAGAATGGGGGGGGGGAATCAGCTCCCCCCCCGGTCCGAGTAGCCAAAGGGCACCGCCCCGGACCTTCACCTGCCGTAGCCTCGCCCGAGGCAGAGAAAGGGGCACCGCCGCCCAGCACAACCCTCCTTCTCCTCCCTCCATTCTCGCCCCCTTTCGCAGGGCGAGGCGCGGGAAGCGGCTGCCTGAGCAGGTGGGGCAGCCGCACCTGTGGGGGGGGGAGCCCTGAAGCGCGCGCAGAGATGGGGGGGAAGAGGAGGAGGCGAGACACCCGCCGCAGGGAGGGAATGAATGGCTTCCCCTCCACCAGGCCGCGGCAGTGGGTGTCGCCCAGCACCGCGGCAAGGAGGAGCCGCCCTTCTGTGCGGGGAAGAAGGGGGCCGCCAACCCGCCTCTCCCGCTCCTCTTCCTCTTTCAGCCGCCGCCGCACCCCACCCCCCCCCCCACCCCGCCGGTCTCTTCTGCCGCCGCCCCTGAACCGCATCGGATCCCGCCGCCGGAGCGCCTACCCGGAAAGGAAGGGGAAGGTGGGGAAGAGGGGGGCGAAAAGGCGGCGAGGCGAAGCCTAACGAGGCCGTTACCTGCGGGCTCGACGGGACGGGAGTCTCTAGGCGGGTGACCGGCGCGGACTGTGCCTATATCGCGGCTCGCTCCGCTGCAGCCTCGCTCTCGCTCTCGCTCTCCCAGCGCCACACACGGGGTCTCCGCCAATCACCGCGTCGCAACGCACGGGCAACACAGAGCCCGTGACGTCAAACGGCGCCATGGCAACCGTGCGCGAGCACGCGCTTGCGCCTACACTTTCCCTCCCCGCCCCCCCGTCTCCCCTCAGTCAGGCTCAACCCTTACCAACCCGATGGCTGCATCAACCGCCTCAAGCGCGCGCCCGGCTGCCCTTCCTGCCTCCGCGCGGCGGCAGCGGACACGCCTTATCCCCGCTGTTACACCCTCCGTCCCCCTCCCTCTCCTTCCGACGACGGGCACGCGCGCCGCCTTGCCGCCCTCCCACTACTGCAGAGCATGTCCGCTCGCGCATGCGGGAGAGCCGCGCCTCTCTCCTTGGCGGCGCGCAGCCAGCAGCTCGGCTGTTGGGAGCAGCGCAGGGTGAGGCTGCGCGCCACCCCGACGCTTCCGTTCCTCTGCCCCACATCCTCATAAGGGGCTGAGGAAGAGGAGGGCGGCGCTCGCGCCCGCTGCTCCTTCCCACATCTATGCAGCCTTTCTCGACTGGGGTGGGTGGGTGAGTGGGGGCAACAGGGATGAGACACGCCAACAGGCAAGCCTACCGTTCCAACAGATCTCTTCAGACGGAGCGGGCCAAAGTAGCGCCCTCCCCCCGCTCCCACGCAGAGACACATGCCCGCAATCCGAATCGCCTTTCCGGTTCCCAGCCCTCAGCCTCTCCGTCATTCAAGGCCACACAGAGGGTAGATTTTGTTTTGGGTTCCTTTGGTCGATTTTCTAGTGTTTTTTATTTTATTTTTATTTTATTAGGGGCACACGTGTTCAACCACAAGCCTTACTGTCTTACTGGAGCCATCTTGGGGAAAAGCACAGAGGCCACTGTAAGGTGTTGACCGCACACAAAAGGTGTATATTCCTTTCTATCGTCTTTGTTGTTGCTTCTGTGGTACATTTTCAGGTCGAAGGAAACCTTTGTGAAGGTAAAAGTGAGGTGTTTTAAAAACAAAAATGCTTCAGCTTTGTGAAATGTATATTCTTAGCATGCAAGTTTCATGGTTTTCCGATTTGATCGGGGATGGCATAGTCCTGGAAACTGGAGGGAAAGAATGCTGTCCTAAACTTGTTAGTAAATCAACTCTGGAGGAGAACCCTTCAGAAAGAATTTAGCATCTGGTTATTGTTCATCTTGTGTCAAGATTCAAGTAATAGTGATGTGTGCTGTTTTTCAAATCACACTAATGAGAGATCACATAATGCAGGCCATGTAACCTTTGCCAACAATCTCAGAAAATGCAAAAGTTTTAAGTGCTATCCCTAGCAAAGTCCATAATGGAACAGTAAGAGAAAAGGAAACAGGGCAAAAGAGGAAGTTCAAACAGTTGATTTCATCAAGCCAACCTTAGTGAAATCTACACACAATAAAGAAATTGCCTATTCTGCAAACATTCTACCTCATGATTCATTATTTAATGTTGCAATGTATGTTTAATTGAACAACAAAACAGCAAGCTAAATTCTGGTGATATAGTAAAGTCACATATGATGTCAAGCATGGTGCAGGTAACTTTCCAAGCTAAGTTCTGGTGACATAATAGCACTAGAAACTAAGGAACTTTTTTTGTTTGACATTACAGAAGTAAGCTTGGTAAGAAGATTAGCATTGTTCAGCTTTGCATGATGACAGGTTTTTGTTGAATTAATATATAGAATACATTTTTAAAAGAAAGCGGAAATACACTTAGTATTCAAAGTGGGAAGCTTACAGGAGGTGTAGTGGTTCAAAAACTGGACTAAAACCACAGAGACCCAGGTTTAAAACGCCATGCTGTCATGATCATTTGATGATTATTGACTAGTCATAATCTCCCACTTTATCTACATCACAGGGTTGTGGGGAAGAATGGGTGAGGGAGAAGAACTATGCAGCCTCATTGGAGGAAGTGTGGGATAAAAATATAAAATAATAATGAAGCGTGGTTTATACAACTACTGAATATACACATTTCCAGACTGAAGGAATTGTATACTCTCCATTGATGGTGGTGACATTTTGAGGAAGGCAGTGTTTATTGGTTTATGACAAACAAGCTTTTAGAGAAGATTAGGATGAAGATGCACCAGTTTGAAAGAAAGATTGGACATGAAATAGTGGACCTTATCAGCACTTTTAATTGGCTGTTTGAGAAGAATTGTCAGATAAAATCTTTTCCCCAAGCACTGCTTGCTGCGGTGAAAATGATTATGAGTTGTGTAAAAAATGATGGATTATCATACCACAGTTTATTGGGTTTTTGTGGGGGCAAACACCAGTCATAAGCCAACTGAAAGTACACTATAGTGAGATCTGCAGGGAATCTCTGTGTACTTGGGACTTCCAATATTTGGAAAAACAGAAATAAATTGTGGGGACATTACATAACCTTTCCCTGTCAATATAATCAATGTGTGTTTTGGAAATCTCATCTGTGCCAGTGTGAAAACTCAGAAGGAAGAAATTGTCTAGTGAAATGACCCTGACTGCTTGTATATGACAAGTGACCATAAATCAAGCAGGACAAATGTTTCTTCCATGTTCCATAGCCCTATCATATCCATACTGTTATAAGCAACATCTGGATTTTCTGATGTTGAACGATTACGCTACTGATCAACCACCAATGAATGAGCATGTTGATGATTTTTTAAATTTTATTTTTTTGCAGTTCAGCATTTACAGAAGAATCTACTTTTTCTGAATGGTCAACAAATACAGAAAGAATGCTAAGACTCACAGATTATCTCAAGGTAAAAGAGCATGCAGAAATAGCTTGCCTCCAAGGTATTAATAGTATGTGCAAATAATATACACAAGTATCAATTGTGGTGAAAATAATACAACAAAACAAAACAACACCACCACAACATAGTATGTGCACCAATATTACTAGATATTTCATGAACAGATACAATGTCAATACCTTGCAGATGTTGGATTGGATCCAGAGTTCCATAGGTAGAATTCTGCTCTCAGGTTTTGACTCACCCTTTTTGCATATTCCAAAAACCTCCAGAGGGTTGTAGCAGGCCTTGAAAAGTATGGTAGGTGGTATGAGTTGGGGGGGGGGGTAGATAAGCAAAAACTCCTGTTTATTGGTCTCAAGCTCCTTTTTGTTCACAGAAGCGGATTTTCTGTGAATGGAGGGCCATATTTGAATCTAACTCATTGTCCCAACTGACTTTGTTTTATGCAAACTGTTCTTCAGTGACTATGGTTAGACATGCAGTGGGCTTTTAAAAACTTATATAGCACTGAACAGCCACCATCTTTGGGGATTGGGTAGATAAATGGACTTAATGTGTTGTTTTCTTTCAGTGAATGAGGATGGTATCTCTTGAAAACCAAAGTAGTCACAAATTCAAGAAATTTGGGGTACATGCTGTGAATTCCAAGTAAACATGCATAAGACTGCACTGCAAATGAGTTGTGGTTAGTTCCCAGTGGGTCTTGTTAAGTCCTGAGTAATTTTTCACATTGATTTCAATGAGGCCTAAATGCAAGTAGCTTGCAGTGTAATCCTATACATGTCTACTTAGAAATAAGTCCCATTAAGCTCAATGGTGTTTTCTCCCAGTTAAGTGAGTATCGGATGGCAGGCAACGTCTTGATCCATCCCAGTATGCCCACCATCCTATGGAAGACAAGGTTCTGTCACCTACCGGTATTTAAGGGCTGGATCCAACACTGTCTAAAATAACTGCACCTTATATCCTAACATATGAAGTTGTATTTCACAGTTATTTCCAAGTCTTATGAGGAACAGTTGAGGAAACAGGGTATGTTTAGCCTGGTAAAGAGGAGATATAATAGCCATATTCAAATATCTTAAGGGCTGACACATAAAGGATGGAGAAAGCTTTTTATTTTCCCTGCTCTGCAGCGCAGGACCCTTACCAACAGGTTCAAGTTACAAGAAAGGAAATTCCAACTAAACACCAGGATAAGCCACCTTACAGTAAGAGCTGTTTGACAGTGGAACAGACTCCCTCGGAAGGTGGTGGACTCTTCTTCCTTGGAGGTTTTCAAGCAGAGATTGGATGGGCATCTGTCTTGGATGCTTTAGTTTAGATTCCTGCATTGCAGGGGGTTGAACTAGATGACCCTTGGGGTCCCTTTCCAACTCTTCATTTCTGTGATTCTATGAAGTAAACATGCTTTTATTACTTAGAATGTAATGATAACAGATTCCTCAATTTACACTTCAATCCTAAACAAATTATTTGGAAGAAAAGCCCATTGATTCAGTGGAATTTGCTGCTGACATAAGTCGTGTGTGTTTGTGTGTGGCAGATTTGGGACCAGATTGCTAGGCTGAATTTCTCAGAACAGTTTGTTTGGCAGTAGGTAGGTAGCATCAAAATGATATTTCGCTTAAGGCTTTCCAGACTTTTCTCTTGTTTGTTTGTTTTGCATGAAAAACACACAGTGGTTCGTTGTTGCAGGGAATTGAGACATATTTGCCAGGGAAAGTGCTTCTGTTACTGGAATCTTGTATTTTCAAGCAAAGCAAAGGAAGAGGTGGGCCGTAAGCTGGTGCTAGAAAACTCTAGTTTATCTGTACTGCATGTACACCACACATTTAAAGTGCATTTCCCACACACAATAATGCTGTGAAGTGTAGTTTGTTAAGCGTGGTGCTGGGTGTTGTAGCTCTGTTGGGTTAAACTACAGTTCACAGGAGTCTTGCAGTGAAGAGGGAGATGTGCTTTAATTGTCTGAAGCATATGCAGCCTTTATAAAGAGTGCCCAACCATACGCCTTCCTCAGAGACAAAGGGATTTCATGCATGTTTCTTTTTCTGGTGTTGCAAAAGCACCTAAGGCAAGAATAAACTTCTGAAATATATTGGAAATGAGTCTCATTGCCTCCAGAGAGCACCAGTGGTTGAAAAACCATGGACACTCTTCAAATTTACCACTTACTTGAATTGATTTGGGGCTTCCTATTTCCTTAATTTTTTGAAGAAAGAATTCCTCAATTCTGCTATGCTGTGAGCTTCTTTTTGTGTGCGCACCCTTCTCCCTTTGGTGGTTTCCTGTGTTCCAGTACATATTGTTGAATTTATGGGAAATACTGATTCCCCCAAGAAATAGCACCATTCATTCACTGACTGCCATTTTGATTCTGGCTCCCACTAGAAAGGGCCAGCAATCTTTCGAATAACCTTTGGTTGGTTGTGTGTTGCTTTGGGCTGCCTTAGGCAAGATAAAGCGACTAACAAACTTAATAAATGAACTATAAGTAAATCTTACCTCTTGTCTTATCTCCACCATTTCTTCCAGCATTTTAAAAAATCCATATTTTCTTTACTGCACAACATGCCAGCTTCATCAAGAGAGAGATATTCTAGCAACATCTTAAATATATTTTCCCCACACTCCTACTTATCTTTAAGGTAGTTGCTGGGGAGGGCAGAGTGAGGGATGACTCCTGCAACAACACTTCTCCAAGTCTCCTAAAATGTGGCATAGGTACTGTTCAGTTTGGAAGTGTGCCTAAGTTAGGAGCATACGAGCCTTATATGAGGTCAGGCTATTTGTCCACCCAGCCCAGTGTTGTGTACTCTGACTGGCAACAGCTCAGGCAGAGTTTTCCCCCATTGCTTATTATCTGATTGTTTTAAACTGGAGAAGCAAGGGATTGGACCTAGGTCTCCCTGTGTGCAATGCCCTGTCACTGACATGATCCTTGAACTTCCTCTTCTTACACATCCCCAGTTAAAAAGCAGTGAGTAGCTATTTGCCAACTGTAGCCAGTCATCTAGTGGGTAGCATGGTCAATGAACTAATGCAGACAATTCTCCACCAAACATAGCATCATTTTTCCTAGAGCTTCTGCATTACACTTGCATTTTTAGATGCAATTCTATACCCACCTGGGAGTAAGTCCTATTGTCATGTATAGGATTGTACTGTTTTTCTTTACCTCCAAGGTTGAAGACATCACACAACCTATGGTCACATAGTACCTACTTGAGGCCTCTTGGTATTTCTGGAGGCACTAACAAATGATTTTACCCTTGTCTCGTTCAAGTCAATGGAGTGCACTTCCTCCATTGATTCTGATGAGACAAGAGAGGATGCTGAAATCTTGTCCTACACATCAGGCCAGTGTTCATTGATCTTTTAAACCCATTTCAGCTGATGTAAAATTCCCACATCCCCTTTCAAACCTGGCCCCTCTAAATTATTTTATTTGGATTTTCAAAAGGTTTGAAATATTGTGACTTTTAAAGATATTGTGACTTGCTTAATGATAAAAATGAATCAATGCATTTATAATTTTTAATACAGTGGTACCCCGCTAGATGAATGCCTCGCTAGACGAAAAACTCGCTAGACGAAAGGCATTCGCTAGCGGAAGGCTGTCTCGCAAGACGAATTTTTCAATGGGCTTGCCTCGCAAGACGAAAAAATTTCCGATTTTTTTTTTCTTTTTTTCGTCAAACCGCTATTCTCTCGTTGGTGCTTCGCAAGACGAAAAATTCGCTATACGACAGCACTCGCAGAACGAATTATTTTCGTCTAGCGAGGCACCACTGTATATATACTGTATTCAGATTTTCAAAAAATCCACATTGCATTTAAACATTCTAAGAGTCTACTTCAGTCATTTTGAATGTGAGCATTGATGTTGCATGCTTGTCACAAGGATTTTGGATGCTGGGCATCACTAAAGAAATCTTAGGTCACTTTCAACACCCAGTCTGTTGCACTGCTTTGTTTGAATAGCCAGAATAGCAGAAAAACCAGTTTCGCAAAGGGATATGGAGGAAAATGGCATAACGATGTGCAGAACCTGCTTTCCTGTTCTGGAGTATACAGGGAGATAATTCAACCAAAACTTTTCTGGAGTGAATTGGTTGATATCATCTTTGGCAATTTGAACCATATTTGAGCTCCAAAAACTCCTCTTGGGGAAGCTCTGGCAAGGACTGAACATCAATAATAAAAGGGTTCCTCACAATATACTTTGCAATCAACAGGATGGTCTTCTCAGTTCCCTCTGCCAGAGTATTTTGTATTGTGTGCAGAATCAAGTTGCCAACCAGTGAAGCTTTTCAGAGGGTTTGTAGATCAGGGGTCAGGAAACTTTTTCAGTAGGGTGCCGGTCCACTGTCCCTCAGACCTTGTGGGGGGGTCAAACTATATTTTGGAAAAAAAGAACAAATTCCTATGCTCCACAAATTACCCAGAGATGCATTTTAAATAAAAGGACACATTCTACTCATGTAAAAACACGCTGATTCCTGGACCATCCACGGGCTGGATTTAGAAGGCAATTCGGTTGCATCTGGCCCCGGGCCTTAGTTTGGGGACCCCTGTTCTAGACGGTCTGTTTCAGACTCAGTCCAGGCCTATGAACAGTCTGGTCACTTGGAAAAACCTGACTAGGAGAGGAAGGAGTTTAGTGAGCAAATCCAAAAAGGATTAATAAATTAGTAGAAGTTCCCTAGACTGGCTTACTAACTGAATCTCCTCTGCCTCTTATATCCAGCTGAAGTTCTCTCTTCATCTCTCTTTTTTGTGTGTTGAGGAGGGGGAAGAAGGAAAATGGTGAGTGTAGCACTCCTCCAAGAAAGCAAAAATTAAAGTCTGCTTTCATTGATAAAATGTTGGGCCATCATTGTGCTCCACAGTAAAGCAGGAGCTGCCAATCTCCAGAAACATAAAACTTTTATCTTTATTATAATATACCACCATTGGCTAAGGTGGACCAGCTGTTTCACATTGGCCTCAGAAGACAAAACAAAGGGTATGAGACAGGCCTAAGGCACAAAACCAGGAGTACTTTAAGGGTATTTACAAAGATGTGATGATACATACCTGCTCCAAGATGAAGGTGGAGTGGAGGAGGTTCTGACCATATAAAACAAGGTGTTTTAGTATGGTTTGGGCAGTGTAAGCATGGAATTTGAGTTCATCTAATTTTCGTACATACTGCCCAACATTGCCTGCCATTTAAGTGCTTAATAAACACACCTAACGTCTACCTTCTTTTGCTGCTGGCTGCTGGAGCCGGGGCATGGAGAGGGGCGGGCCAGCGAGCAGGGGTGACACCCCTGCTCGCTGTCCCGTCCCTCTCCATTCCCTGGCTCCTCTCAGGGAGCCCAACCAGCGGCAAAAAAAAGCCGCTGAAAGGGGGAAAGCCCCCTTTCAGCGGCTTTTCCCCCTGCTGGTTGGAGGCGCCGATCGCGGGGGCGGGGCCCTGCCGCGAGTGTCACCCCCCAGGGCGCTACTCGGGGCAGCCCACCCCCCGCCCCTCCCTTGCTACACCCCTGGCTGGGGTATTGCTAAGGGGGGTAGTTTGCTGCTGTTATTGATACTAAATTTTTGTATCTTTATTTTGTATCTTTATTATGATTTCTGAGGAAATTGTTCACTTTGGTTGTGTGCTTTTTCATGTTTTATTTATTGTTTATTACTATTTTTCTTGTGTTTTGAATTGTGTATTTCCCCCATACTGTAAGCCACCTTGAGCATGGTTTTAACTGTGGAAAGGCGGCATACAACTAAAACAATGTATTTGTGTATATACAGAAAACACAGAAATGCAGTGCAGGATCTCTCCTTGTCATTCTCACACCTGCAAATGGATTAATAGTACTTAGGTCTGTTGTACTCCCAATATATCCCTGCTGCATTTTCCAAAGAAGTGAAAGTGACCCACACTTAACCATTTATAAACCATTGCTTCCATAAAACTCAATGGCTTGGATCTTAAGATGAGTTAACCTTAATGTAGTCTGTGGAAGGAAAAATTATTGTCCCCTTCTCCCCATGGCAGACACCTGCATCCCCCCAAAACACATATTTTGTTTCTCCATAACAGGAGCTAGCATGAGTTTGGCCAAACTGCGGGAGGCAGTGGAGGATAGGGGTGCCTGGCGTGCTCTGGTCCATGGGGTCACGAAGAGTTGGAAACGACTGAACGACTGAACAACAATAGCAAAGTGATATACAGTGATATAGGCAGAAAAACAGTAGAACAGTATTGTAAAAACAAGTAATGGCCTGGTCTTAAGGACTTATACCAGGTGATGGAAGCTGCAGGAAGGGAAGAGTGCTCTTGTGCTCAGGTCCTGCTTGCTGGTTTCACCCATATATCTGGCCATTGTGAGAACAGGATGTTGGACTAGATGGGCCATTGGCCTGATCCAGCAAGCATCCTCTTATGCTCTTAGAGGTCAGCGAAAGCCTGGGCAAAAGGATAGGTAATAGCAGAGGGAAGGGCACTGCAGACCAGCACAGGGGCAATTTGAGATGGGGCATGGGGAAGTTGTTTGGGAAGGGAGGCAATTGGACCCTAAGATAACAGAAGCTAAGTTTCCTATTCCCTTTTCTCCTGTGCAGCCTCCCTGTGTCCCCTTCCATATTCCTCAGGAGTCTGCCACCACCCTCCAGAGAAGCCTTTGAGGAGATGCAGTTGACTTCTGAGGGGAGATAGGAATTGAAAAATTTCCTTCTCTAATTTTGGGCAGACCCAAGCTATACATTTATAGCATATTCAATGCACGTTTAAAGAGCACGACTTCTAAACTCATGGGTACTGTAGTTTGTTAAGGGTTCTAGAAATGGTAGCTCTTTGAGGGGGAAACTACAGTTCCCAAAACACTTTGGCAGAAAGAAAGTGCTTCATTTGTGAATCTAATGTGCTTAAATGTGTGGATCAGTCCATATTAAGATCCATGCTGATGTTTGAAGTGGCTGTTACACCTTTCTCCTCTTAAAGAGGACCAAATAATTTCTGAGTTTGGTAAAAGAAAACATTTTCTTTTTAACTCTTGCCCCAATATTTTTAAAAGGGGAGGATTAAAACAGACTTTAGAAAATGCAGTAGTCTACTGCACACTTGCGGACTTGCGGACAGTTAGATCCCACTGAAACAAACTGTTCTCAAGGCACCCATGTTCTGGAATTTGGCCAAAAGTGGCATCGAAAGTTATCGTCCATCAAATGGTTAATGTTTCACTTGCTGGTTAAACATTTATATTTATTTTATTGTTCCGAAATCTTGATAAATCTGCCAGGATTCTAGCTATGATCATTAGCGTACAGATTGATAATTAACATATATGCACTTCTGCTGATAAGAGTAGTAGCACGCAGCAAACAATGCGACTAGAAAACATGTTATTGAAGTTACCATGAATTATCCTTCTCACGCTGTCAGACGATAATTGAGAAGTGTCTGAAGTATGTGGAGGAGCTGTTGTGGCATAAGGCTCACACCAAAGGGTTTGCCTAATGCAGTGTTTTTCAACCTTTTTTGGGCAAAGGCACACTTGTTTCATGAAAAAAATCACGAGGCACACCACCATTAGAAAATGTTAAAAAAATTAACTCTGTGCCTATATTGACTATATATAAAGTAATTTTCCAATTTTTCCCACGGCACACCAGGCAACATCTCGCGGCACACTAGTGTGCCGCGGAACAGTGGTTGAAAAACACTGGCCTAATGATTCATAGCAAATAGCGTGGCACATATACAAATACAAGCAAATTTTACAGGTAACAGTGTAACAGAGCTAAGCACAGGGCAAAGACCAAGGTTCAGAGCAGATAGTTCATCCCAAGGAAGCTACAAAGCTTAAAGAGCAGTTGGCTATTTTTGCTGATGCTAGCTTGGAGTTGCAGTGACTTATCACCACTATTTGTGCCCTCACAACCATATGTGATGTAATCAGATATCCTAATTTAAATGCAGCCTCTACATAAAATTGCAACACAAAGTAATCCTTGGTACGGATTTCTAAAGGCATCATTTTCCATTCTGCCCTGTATCTGCTGTAAGCAGTGCCGTTTCCATTCTACTGCAGTTCAGATTCTGGAAAAACAACATTATTGAACTGGCTGTTCGCTTACCAAAGAAAGGTGCTTGATGAAATATGAAATCATTGAAAGGATCATGCCTCTTTGAATTCTTCAGAATTAGGTGGTTGCCTTTCAGCTTCATGGAGACTTACTTCTGTGCATGGATGTAGGGGGGGGGCGTAGTGTCCCCTCCCATAAAGTAAGCAAAAATACTTAACTAAAAGTAAAAATAATCAGAATATTTGAAATTGAAATGCTCGCTGACAACACTTGGATGATGTTCGTGGCACATTCTAATGACACAAATGGCAACCTGAGTGAGCAATAGACAGAGCCAGAGGATGAGAACAGGAGGGAGTCTCGTCCCCACCTAACATAAATCCAGGCTACACCCATGCTTCTGAGTAGACATCTATAGGGTTGCGTATATACAGGCACATGCAGCACAATTGAGTCTTGTGCCCATTTAATTTGTGTGATTTCAGCTGTGTGCAGTTGAAGGCTGACCAGTCGAAATGGCACAAATTAAATGCATGCAAGGTTATCCTGGAGTGAAAAGAGCTGAGGAGGAGGAGGAGGAGGAGAAGAATTTATTATTTATACCCCGCCCATCCGGCTGGGTTTCCCCAGCCACTCTGGGCAGCTCCCAACAGAATATTAAAAACATGATAAAACATCAAACATTGAAAACTTCCCTAAGCATTCTGCCTTGCTTATCTGGCAAGGCCTGCTCAGCACGCTGACTCTGGAAAGGTACATATGCTTGTATGGGGGCAGTTGGAAAATGTGGGGTTTTGTATGTGTGAAAAACCCTTGGAACCTCCATGCAAGATGCAATTGTACTGTAGTTTAACACATTTCCAGCACTGAAATTTGTTCAGCTACGATTGCTCCTAAGGCCACACGCTTCTTGGTATCCCTCTGCTAATGCCTCTAACGCAAGTATGTGTTTAGATGGTCTCCCCTTTAAAAGGTAAAGGGACCCCTGACCATTAGGTCCAGTTGCGGACGACTCTGGGGTTGCGGCGCTCATCTCGCTTTACTGGCTGAGGGAGCCAGCATACAGCTTCCAGGTCATGTGGCCAGCATGACTAACCCACTTCTGGCGAACCAGAGCAGCACACAGAAACGGAGTGGTACCTATTTATCTACTTGTACTTTGACATGCTTTCAAGCTGCTAGGTTGGCAGGACCAGGGACCGAGCAACGGGAGCTCACCCCGTTGTGGGGATTCTAACCGCCGACCTTCTGATCGGCAAGCCATAGGCTCTGTGGTTTAACGCACAGCGCCACCCGCATCCCGGTCTCCCCTTTACTTTTTGTCAATTCCAGTAAGGTGGTTCAAGGAGTAATAGGGAAAAGAAGCAAGAAAGTCTTAGAAGAGTGCCAGCAGCAATCAAAGTCAGGTTGTGGGGATAAAGGAAAAACAACCTGAAGGCGATCAACACTGAAATCTAGAATTAAGTCAAAGGTGAAATGCCAAATAGTGCATACTTTTAAAATGTAGGGTAAGAAGCAGAACTGAGTGAGGGGGTGTTCACTTGACTCACTTGTTTTTTAAATCTCGGGTGCTTATATATCTCGAAAACCCAGTCTGCTAACAACGTTGAAACTCATCTAACCTCCTAAAAAAACCACACTCAGCTCCTGGGAAGGTTGGAAAATGTTATCATTTCTTCAGGAAAGTTTGGCTTCTTGCTTTTCCAGGCTCGATGGTCTTCCAAACGATGTTGAGTCTGCTGTATGTTTTGGAGCCCAAACACAAAGCTATGGGGAATGAAACCTTTCCTCTGTGCAGACCCATTATGGAGAAGTTCAGCACCAAATAATTGGCATTGCAAAACTGGGTACGGGAATAATTGCCAATAAGCATAAGATCCTAGCTGTGCAAGGGCCCCGTGGGAAATAAAGATGAACAATCTTAAATATTGAGCTTTTTGTGTCTCATCTAATATTTCCATTCCTTGATGGAGCCTTTCGGCAAGTTGCTCACTCTCCAAGTTGTGTGTAAGGTGTATGCAGAGGGCAAGTCAGAAACCATAGAGACCCAGAAAGAGGCAAAGGTGCACTGAGAGAACTTAGCTAATAAGTCCTTCAGGGATCACACATGGAGTGTGTGAATAATAGCAGCAAACAAGAAGTAGCACTCTTATCGGAAAATGCATTAAATGCTTCTCTGAGTGGATGGGGGGGAAGAGCATCAAAAGGGGCACTGCATTTGTTTCAAGAGGCACATGAATGTAAAAGTGTAGGATAACAGTCTTGTGGGAAAGCATACCTGGTTGCTTCCTGGAAGGAACTCATCTCAGAGGAGCTGTATTCTCGCCACAGGGCACAGAAACATTCACCTTGGTATACAAAGACGGGGAAAACTCCTAGGAGGACCTTACTGGACCTTTGCTACTGGAGTTCCCTAGGGGAGGGAGGGAGGAGAATCTGTGGTCTGTGGCCCGAATCTGAACAGAAGAAGATTAGATGAAGAAGATAATCTAATTCAGTTTTCTGGTATCACATTGGCCAACCGGATGCCTACGGAAAGCCCACAAGGAGGTCACATACCCTCCAACATTGCTCAGATGAAAATAGGGACATTTATCACTCCTAGCCAACTGACCCTCCTTGACCCCCCCATTTCCCCCCCCCCTGGACATTTCCTATCAGAAGAAGCCACCGCCGCCACCACAACAGGACACAACAACAGGACACACAATGTCCACCATCCTGAGGAAACTCCTTAATCCCGATTTTATTAAATTTTATTCTTTGGTAGATTTACAAAAAGAAAAACACATACCAATAAATACATTTTAGAAAGGGGCAAGGTTAGACATGGACACACAAAGCATTTTTTATAAAAAGAAACCCAAGACACCTTTTGTAGTCTCTCCTCCTCACCCTTTTCTCCAGCAGCCACTACAAGCTGCCCAAGGGAGGAGGCCAGCAGTGGCAGCCATGGACAGGCAATGGGGTGCTCCCTCGCGGCAGCGGCCGCCACCACCACTGCCGCTTGGGATGAGTGCCTGCTCATCTTCCCCTGAGCTTGGCAGTGACAGCACTAGTTGGAGGAAATAGGTATGTTCTGGGATCAAATCAGAAGCTGGGATGACTTTTGTCATTCCAGGACCATCCCTGGAAAATAGGGATACTAGGCGGGTATGAGATCATGAGTGCAAAGTATCACCTCTGATACTCAAGGTAGTATCATGACTAGTCATCATGACTAGCAGCCAATGATGGTCTTAACCTCTAGCATTTGTCTCAACTTCTTTTAAAGCTGCCCAAGCAGCCATTACTACCAGCCTGTCAGGTCTCTGAATCTATTGTATGCCAATTTGTGCCAGGGCCCTGTATCCCCATTGTCCTCTAAACTACCTAACCAATGCTCCTGGCTCAGCGGGAATAACGTATTGCCTTAAGTGTGAAAGGATCCTTACAGCAGCAGAAACACCCTGTGGCTGCAGAGACTGTGCAGAACCCCTCTGGGCTGCGAGCATGCCAAGTGGCGGCACGTGGCTGGGCAGCTTGCGCAAAAGCCATTTCATGGCACAAGTAGTTTCTAATCAAGACAGACTGCTGCAGGTTGTTCTGGCAGGCATGTTTGCTTGCTGGCCAGCTGATGCTTCTCAATGCAGCTATTGAGAGAAGCATTTCTCACTTGCTGAGGCTTTAGAGTGGCTGGCAACTTTTCCAGCTCGATCAGGGCACTTCATCATCAAAGAAGCTCCTTGTCCCAAAGTGTACAATGCAACGTAGTGATGGTGGTGAGAAACACACACACACACACACACCCCAATGCTTAGGCTCAAGAAGGATTTGCTCCTTTGAACGAGTCATGACTCGAGAGAATAAACATATTTCGCTTGATAAGTATCCAGCACATTTCATTCATAAAGATTTCCAAGGGCATCGGGGCCAAGAGAGGAATGGGGTTTGAAAAGGGAAACAAATAAACTATGTATCAGAGCTTGGAAAGTTCATTTTAAAAAGGAACTAGTTCTAGTTTGGCATGTCCCAAAAGGATGCAGTTCCAGTTCAGGTTTGTCCTTTTACAAAATGAGCTAGTTTGGTTCACGTTCCTTTCACAGTTCATCCAAATGCTCCTTGGCATTTCCCTCCCAGCATTCATAATGTTACAAGTTGCAGTGCTGAAGTATAAAATATACTTAAGAAGATTAAGAAAGCATCGCACATGCACAGAGATGTAAATTGTGTAATTTATTTTCCAACATCATTATGATCTTTAAGCTTAAATGCCCGGAGAGTTTAAAGCATAAAAAAATGTAAGAGAATGAACTTGAAGATGAACTAGAAATAGTTCAAAGCCTTGGCATATTGGACGAACTCATAAACATCCCATGGTACAATCCAGCACCCTATTTCCCCCCCCCCCCAAGCCAAACCGGGCATGCTGTTAGCATTTGCATCTTGGGCCCTGCAGTGGCTTGATCCAGAGTTGGCAGACTGTGGTGATATAGTTCAATTCTTCCCCTTCACTCACAGATACCCCAGCCAATATGTTGGTAAAAGGTAAAAGGTAAAGGACCCCTGGACGGTTAAGTTCAGTCAAATGCGACTGGGGTTGTGGAGCTCATCTCGCTTTCAGGCTGAGAGAGCTGGCATTCGTCCACAGACAGCTTTCTGAGTCACATGGCCAGCATAACTAAACCACTTCTGGCGTAATGGAAACACTGTGACGGAAACCAGAGCATATGGAAATGCCGTTTACCCTCCTGCCACAGCGGTACCTATTTATCTACTTGCACTGTCGTGCTTTCGAACTGCTAGGTTGGCAGCAGCTGGGACAGAGCAACGGGAGCTCACTCTGTCATGGGGATTCGAACCGCCAACCTTCCAATCAGCAAGCCCAAGAGGCTCAGTGGTTTGGATCACAGCACCACCTTGGATACCCTACCACCTGTGGGATCCGACTTCCCTATGATTTGCTCTGGCATGAGGACCAGCCCAGAGATGGCAACTGCATAATAATTTCACAAAACTAGGACCTGCAACAAAATCCTGCAGTGTGAAGTACTCCTTTTTAGGGTGTCAGCTACCAGCCGAACTGTCTTTCAGAGTATTCCATTTCACCCCATTTTCCTCTTCTCACGCAGCATTTGTTGGCCAGTAAGCATGTTCAGTCATAGAATCACAGAATCATGGAATTGTAGAGGTGGAAGGGACCCTGACAATCTTCTGGTCCAATCCCCTTCAATGCAGGAATATGTAGTTGTCCCATATGGGGATCAACCCCCCCTCCCTATTTTTTTGCTACTTTTTTCAAACCTCCAGGGACCTCTGATCATGATTCTTAGTAGTCTCATTTTGGCTTCAATCCTGTTGGCACTCGTCAACTAATTTCACTATTAGAAGGATGGGTGTGGAATATTTGCTTCTTTCAGAGGCAACAGCAAGATCACAATGGATCTAAAACAGGTCTGGCCCAAATGTGATGAACATGCTTTACATACCAACTAGTGAAATTCCACCATCAGCCAGTGAGAAATGTGCAATTTCACTGACTTGAAATCCTGCATAGATTTATTCTTGCAGGCTGGTCCTCTTTGCATAGTGTGACATTTAAGTCTTTCAGAACATCTCAGCACAACAGCTGGGCAATTACCAACTCTGTTTGTTGTTTCGTTTTAAGAAATGAAACTGTAATCTTCCAGCGTTTGCCCAGATAACTGTGACTGCTTCTTCTCTCATTGCTGTTTAGGAGGTTTTAGAGTGATGCCTTAACAGATTTCAGTCAAGAGAGGCAAATGAGCTTTAACCATAGTCCACCTCCAAGTATTTTGCCATAAAATAATAATAAATGACAGGAATATCCCAAGAAAATTCCCACTATTTATTTTAGGCTTCCTGAGAATGAAAGGACATTATATACAAAAGTTAGGCCTTGTTGACACAAGATCTTTCTTCAGGCAATAGCCCCCAAAACTGCTTCGTCCTTGAATTTGTTTGTACTAAGCTTGCCAGGCCATAATCCAGAGAACAGCCGTGTGTCCTTAGCAATTCTGCACCTGCAAAAGAGGAACACATTTCTCTCTTCTCCACACACACATCTGATCCAATTACTCATCCTCTTTCCCACTTTCTGATACATTTGTGGACAGAACAAGAAAAATGAGTTTTCAAATATCATACTACAAGTGTTGGTCAGCTTACCAATCAACACAAATAATTTTCTATTGCGTGATCGGTCAGTTAATGATGTAATTATCACTGTCTGTGCTTTTCTTTATAATCTCCTGCCACCATGTAGTTGCATATTGGGGTGGAAAAGCTTTGGGACTTGGTGGGACAGATCTTTATTTTCCCCACCCTGGCAGGCCAACTTTGTCAGGAGCACAGGGCCACCCACCTGTCAATCATCTGAGGTCATAACAGCAGATATGCAGGGAGTTCAAGCCTGCTTTCTGTGGGATATAATCCATTGGAGCAGTCAAGTACAACATTCCTTGTTTCCCTAGAGTGGGCACAGGCAGGGGGATGTTACTCCAGTCAGTAAAACTTCCTGTTCCACTGGTCTGGAGCGTCCTCCCCCTGCATGTGACCAGGCAGATGGGCATGACCCTGGCTGACTCCATAAAAGAGCTGAGTCAGGCAGCCATCTCTCTTTAGATGCCATGCTGCGCTCCTGCAGCCATTTTGCTCTCATGATGCTGTTCTCTTAATGTATTTTGCTGTCTGCTGGCTCTCAGCTAGCACACACGGGCTCAATCCCCATAAGGGATGAACTCACACTATGTTGTGTAACTACAAGCTAAAGTCTGCTTTCAGGGATCATACTGTGAACTAAATGTGTGTAAACGTCTTGTTACTTTTAAGGAAAGACTCTTGTGTCTTTATTCTTTTAAGAGGGATCAAAGGGAACACCAGGAATAATCCAGTCTGATCAAGCCAGACTGGACTGGATTGCTTAACTAAAGGGATTCAAATGAATCAGTAAACTAGCTTCCTGCTGTATTGAGGGGAATCTGCTCTGCTACATGACTCACTAGCGTGAGTGAAGGAAAGATAATATTTAATCAATATATTCTCTCCTACTATCCTTAACATTCCCACTCTTTCCAATTTCAGCAGCACCCTGTGTGACACCAAAATTTGGCGCCCCTGCCTCTCGCCTTCTGTTCTAAGTCATTGTTGCAGCACCCTCTTGGCTTGAATCCCAGTGCAGGTGAACCAGTCACATTCCCCTCAATCCACCTCTAATTTCTGCTGCTGGGTAGGCTACCTATCCCAGCCCTGAAAACATCAGGTGTGGAGCTGGAGGGTGTGATTTCAGAAAAAGCAGCTTGGTTGGCCAAATGGAAAGGCCTGGTGGGTCAGGTTTGGCCTGAAGACTGTAGGTTCTCCACTCTTGATGTCTGTACTTATTGCTGTCTGTACTTTTTTGCATTTCCTTCTGACCTCATTGTCAGCTGCTCTCCCCAGTGGTGTAGCGTAGGTTGCCAACGCCCAGGGCTGCATGGAGGGGTGGGTGGAAAATGGACGGACTACGCATTCTACTTCAACTGCCTAATGGTGTCTGCATCACCCAGAAAATGGCACCCACAGAGATAAGAAAAGAAGAGTCATTCTGGAGAGAACAGTTCCTGGTTTGCATGGAGAAGCTGTTTTCAGCAGACCCCAGCAACGGAAACACACAGCTATATTGAGGCAGCACCAGGTGTTGAAATTTTGCACCTCTAACAATTTTGTGCCTGGGGCAGCTGCCCCCTGTGCTCCCCATGCTACATCACTGTCTCCCCCCCCCCAACACACACACACAAACATGCACATAGTGTTGCACTCAGGATAGTGCTTCCTGCATCTGATGAAGTGAACTGTAGTCCAGGATACTTCATGACCTCATAAATTCATTAGAGTTTAAGGTGCCAGAAGACACCCTGCTGTTGTTGCTACAAAGAGGGCTCCTGGTTTGTACTCCAGCGGGTGAAAATAAGTTGTGAGCAATAGGACAGCAGAGGGATCAGAGCAGGAGAAGCTGCTTCTTTTAATGCAGAATAGGAATAATGCTTTTTACCGGTGAAGGAGGAGAGAGAGCAAATAAGCCCATTGAAAATAGATATCAAGCAAGAGTGATTCTGAAGACTTGTATGGGAGCTTGGAGCTGCTTCAAGTGCTATTTTTATCCATAGACATTAAGTTCTTATGGGAAACAAAACTTTAAAGGACAGTTATAATTAGGTTACATACTGAGAAACTTATTACACTTTCGCTAAACTTTATCCCATGAGAACATAACCTAAGTGATTTTCGTATCCTGATTCAGCCACAGTCTTCACTGTTCCACACTGAATTGTTGTTGGTTTTTTTTTTTTACATGTAACCTAAAGTAGGATAAAGATGATGTTGGAACTGCTAAACACTTTAGTTGCAAAGCTTTCCTAGGAAGGTTTGGGAGGTTGTGGACTCCCCTTCCTTGGAGGTTTTTAAACAGAGGTTGGATGGCCACCTGTCATGGATGCTTTAGCTGAGATTACTGCATTGCAGGGGGTTGGACTAGATGACTCTTGGATCCCTTCCATGATTCTATGAAATCTGTATTGTGCCAAGCCAGACCATTGGTCCATCCAGCTCAGTATTGTCAACACTGACAGATCTCCAGTGTTTCAGACGAAAGAGTTTCCTCTCAGCCTGGAGATGCCAGGAATTGAACCTGAAACCTGGAGATGCCATGAATTGAACCTGGAACCCTCTGCATCGAAGAAAGATGCTCTGATCTATGATATCCCTCATGAAAGGCAGGAGGTATGGTCCTTTAAAATGAAAGTGTTTACAGACAGACAGGGACATAGGATTCTCCTTTATACTATATCAGATTATTCATTCCTCTAGCCTAGTACTCTCTGCTTTGACTGGCAGCAGCTCTCTGCAATTTAACTGGAGATAGCGAGGATTGAACCTGCAGGTGCTCCATTAATAATTCTCCTAATAAATGTTTACACCAAAATCACTCCTAATATGTTCAGCGGGGCTTGCTTCCAAATAAGCACGCACAGGACTGCAACCTTAAATTTAGTTTTGTGCAAAATGATCCAGTGTTATATGAGCATCTACTTTCAGTGTTGCTCACTAGAAAATACTCGGGCACTTTATGGAATATGCAGAAATGGCAAAACTTACTGGAAGAATAAGAAATCAAGACAACAAACTTTATTTTTTTAACAAAAAAATGGAAATGGTTTATTGAATATTTACAGATAAATTGTAAACAGATAAGAACATTGGCAGGATTATTGTAATAACCTGCAGTTTTATGAGTATATATTTAAAGTAGATGAATAAACGAGGAAATTAAGTTAATTCGGCTTTGCAGAAGATATTAAGAATAAATTTAAGGAACCGCAGAAAGATGGGGAAGGAAGTCACGTTTTGAAATGTTGAAATGATTGTAAAATTAGTGAAGTGCATAAACCTGAAAAGCATAAATAAAATTAAAGAAGAAAGGAAAAAAGAAATTCTCGACACTGGTAAAATGCTTTAGGTTCACTATCATTCTTTAATTCCTACCCTGAACGCCTGGAGTGTTTAAACAACCAGATGAACAGAGTGAAATGTTTGCATGATGATGCCCTGTATTTCCACTCACCTCCATACATGGATGCCTAATGAATGAACTGACGTATGGAGAGGAACACTCTGCCAATGAAAGATGTGAGTTCCCAGGCCACCCGCAGGTTTTCCAACCTGGAAGCATGTTCAGAAGAGAGAAGACGCTGTTGCTGGGAGTGTGGCCAAACAGCTTATATAAGAAACATCATTATAGAGAGAGACTGGGCCAAGCCATTGGCCATCCCAGAGAGCACTATTCTTACAGGCAAGGTTTAGAGACAAACCACAACATAAGGAGCCTGGTGGAGGAACCAACCAGGCAGAATTCAGAGAGCGCCATCACCAGGCAAGTAAAAGAACCGGAAAGCCCTCTCTAGCTACAACCAAGGAGCTCTGAGCACTTTTATAGGAGCTAATGCGAGTCTGCAGCCAAATCTACCTTGCAGGATTGACGCAAGGATAAAATAGAGAGGCGGAGAACCATATATGCCATCTTGAGCTCCTGGGAGGAAAGTTGGGATAGCAATGTTGTAGTAGTAGTAGTAGTAGTAGTAGTAGTAGTAATAATAATAATAATTTGCAAGAGGCGTGGCCTGGAACATTTCTAAGCAAAATCCAGTCTTGAGATTTCAGCCATTAGGGTATGTGGCTGTTTTGCAAGTTTTAAAATTTTTAGACACGTTTTATTTTTATTTTTAATTGCATTGTTTTATCACTTTGGTGTTTGGTGCCCTGGGCTATTTTTGGAGGGAAGGTGGGCTATAATTTTAATAAATAAACGAGCTGGGCTTTTAAACTTGGCTCATATTGGCATTCCATAAGGGTGGTACTCAGAGGAGGAGAGAGAGCTTCCTGCCTCCATTGCCTGGAGTGGCCCTGAGAGGTCCTCTCTTTCAAACAATTATTTCACAGCCTTTAGATGGGGCCCCTGTCCTTGAGAGCTGGTTGCAGGGCTGAGCGATGCCTCCAATCCAGCTCTCTGAGGCTGAGTACACATGACAAATTAGTAAGATTATTCTCCATTTTTTACACCAATAAGGGCATCGACCCAGGGCAAAAGGAACATTGTAGCCTTTTCGTTCCCGATGTAAATTAGGTTAGCATTGAGTTGGCGAAAGGATTTTGCCGTCACCCTTCCTACCCCCTGCATCATTTGCATCAGGCATAATGAAGAGAGTGAAGTTAATTCTGCCAGGCTCCCCGGTCTTATATTATTGCTTCGCCTAAGGGGCACACACTGCAGACACACACATCAGAGACTAATCCCCAGGCTAAGGTTGCCAGATCAAATTTCAGTAACAAGGGATGCTCGGGAGCTTTGGACTCAGAAGAAGTAAGGGACAGCTATTGTATTTGATGGAAGTACCAAAGCGTGGAACACCCAGGGAGGTCTGGTAGGAAGCGCTATAGCTCAGTGAGAAAGCAAAACAGAAAGTCCTGGGTTCAAGCACTGACGCCTCCTGTTGAAAAGGATCAGGTAGCAAGTGATGGGGAAGCAGGAAGAGATGCTGCCAGTCCAAGCACACAATACGAGGCAAATAATCTGGCCCGTCTTAAGCAGATCCCCATGATTGGCAGGGCCAAGATGTTTTGAAGCAAGAGACATCCTTCAACTCTAAACTAAAGCTAGGCACTGGGTTGTAGATTGGCCAAGGAGAAAGGCATAGGGCCAGGGGTAGGCAGAGTTCAGGGAGTTAGCTTACAGGAGGAGGGGGGCTCTGCACCCACGCAATATATTTGCTGATAAAAATGGACCTACTTCCCCTTTCTGTGTCCATGGGACCCAAATCTATTGTTGCATTTAGTCTTGCCTCAAGAGTTATTAACTTTTGCATCTTGGTCCTCTTAGACAGAGGACTAGTGTGTTGCATGGCAGTTCTAGGCTGGGACTACGGAGCTCTAGGTCCTAGCCTTGGCTTTGATACAAAGCTCACTACATCACATGGTTGTCATGAGGATAAAATGGCAGGGGGAGGAATCATGTTCCTTTGAGCAGAGATGAGAGAGATATATAAAAGTAAATAAATAAATTAGGCTAAATTGCTGAGACTGTAACTGCAGGGGATGGGAGTTGAAAACGTTTTGTCAGGTCTCTGAGCGGTATTTTGTAAGGAAGACACAGAGATAGAGAGAGAGAACTAGCTGGATTCTGCAGTGCTCTTAACTGGATGGATTTTTTTTTTTTGGATTCTTAAAATATGTTAATAGGAAGGAGAACTGCCTGTGTGCTTTCTGCTGTGCCATTATAATACCAGTACAGTGATACAGAGATGATTTACAAAGATGACCCAAATATTCCCATGCTCCAAATGAAATGGACCTTGGAAAGTCCAGCCTGACCTTCAGGGAAGGTGGCCATGAAGCAAGGAAAATGGTAACAGTTTCCAAATAGCAAAAAAATAATCCTGGGTTGTTACTTAAGCTGGACATCTAGCCTAAGGGAAAGATGCACATGTGATAAATAGCAGGACTCAGTTATAGAGGACACAAGTCTCCCTCAGTATGTTAAAGAAGCAAACTAACCACTGGTCTACCCTCAGCAAGGGCTATCCCCACACCATCATCTGCAAGATGGCATGCAATTTGCACCACTGGGCAAGTGTCAAGAGAGTCAAGTGTGGACCCCTGCATAGGCAAAACCTGGAAGGTTTTGTGAAGTTCACAAATCGATCTGCAATCTGCGAAAAGATGTGCATTTATGACCAAGGAGCTGAAAAGCTCCCTTAAGTATGAATGTTGTGAATGTAGGAGAGATCACGGAAGAGAAATCCATTTGTCCTAATCTAGCACCCAACCCGCAGCACGCAGTCACATTGTGGCACAGAGTCAGACCTAAACCAAGCATGAAACTGCACCAGGGCACCAGGGGATTCTGTGTGTATCGCAGTGGGCACTGGAATGGCACCATCTCACACTTGAGATGTAGCTCATACTTGACCAAAGGTTGAGTTTCACTCTTCTAGGCAGCTTGGAGAATTCATTACAGATGGATTTAAGGAAAAGCCCATTTATGATTCATGTATATATATTTTAAAAAGCCCCAGAGGCAGCTTTGTCTTACAGCCAACTTGAAAAAGTGTCAGGTTCAGTAGTTTGGGATCACAACAATATTAACATTTACAGTCCACTCAGCAGTAAGCCCCATTGAGTTCCATGGGACTTCTATGTACATGACTGCAGGGCTGTAAGGAACCTTTAATATTCATTTTCTATTTCCTCTTCTTGATGACTGTAGAGCTAGGATGGGGAACTTGTGACCTTCCAGATGTTGTTGGACTCCAACTCCCATAAGCCTCAGCAGCATTGCCACTGGTCGGGGATGATGGGAGTTGTAGTCCAGGAACATCTGGAGGGCACAGGTTTCTTCCTGCTAATGTAAGGTTACCAGCTTTTTTTCAATGAATTTGGGGACACTATAAACAAACAAACAAACAACGTTTGGGACGTTGCTGCTGCAGCGATGGCGGTGGCAGAGGGGCGGCTGCCGCCTTGACCTCAATCACCACGTTTCCCCTTCCTCCGAGGCTTCTATCTCCTTTCTCCATGAGCTTGGGCAGCCCCTGAGTTGTTGGTTCTTCAGTGGTGGTGGGGAAGCGGTGTGCGGTGAGTCAGGCATGGAAGACAGAGAAGGAGGGCCGAGAGTGGCGTTGGCGGCGAGGCTCGGGCAGCGCGATACCTCCCTTCCCATCAGAGCAGCCCCAATCCCATTCCTACTTATGTGCAAGCAGGAGGGGGTGGGGATCCCTCAGCTGGGAAGGGAGGCTTCCCATTGCCTAACTGAGAGATCCCTGCCCCCTCCTGCTAGCACGCCAGTAGGAGTTAGGAGGCTGCTCTGATAGGCAGCATGAAGCCTCCCTTCACAGCTTAGTTGCTGGGGTCAGGGAAGGTGGAGGCAGCCCAGAAGCTGCATCTTAGAGCCCCTGCACCACCATCACATGGGGACTTCTGAGCAGCTCCTGAAGCCAGTCAGAGCCAACTGCTCTGGGCTGCTGAGACTGCCGCTGCTGCGTTTCCCAGGGACATTAGATGAAATCCGAGGAAATTCTGGGGATGGAATTTGTCCGGGGACTTATTCACAAATCTGGGGACTGTCCCCGGGAAACAGGGACGTCTGGTAACCCTATGCTAATGTGCTCTGCCAAGTTTCCCAGACTCTTTTTAAACAGGGGATCTTCTGTTACTGTTTTGTCTGTTCCACAGAATATTACAGAGCTGGAATTTCCTGCAGTAAGGGAAATGTTATATCCTCCCAAATTATCACCTTCCTTTTTGCTAAAATCAGGCCCACAAAACAACCCCCTGATGCTTAGAGAGTGTATTCTGCTTTTGCTTGCCCAGAATGTCTCTCTTCCTCAAGCCTGCCTGCTCTAATCTTTCCAGCTAATTAGCTCTTTGTTTCTGATATCTAGCACATTTGCCTCCTTTTCGATTATTACAGTGATGTCAGCAAATCTAATCAATCGGTGATTGATTTGAGGCAGAAGCAGCTGAGCTTTGCCTTTGGTTCAGCAAATCTAGCGAAGGTTACTGGCAATCCTGATTATCTAAATCTCTACCAGCTTGAATCTGAGGATCAGAGAGCATCATTTTCAAAGTGGAATAGCATCAGTGCCAGCACAAGGGTACCACTCACATACGCTCAAGTGCTTCACATGGAGACATTCTTGTACACAACAGGGCCCTTTTCATAACAACAAACACCACTACCCCACTCCCCAAATGCCACATTGCCGAAGTCTCTTATCTCTGCCGGCTGTGTGCTAAATGGACTGAAATAGTTTTCTTATAAATCCTGTTTTAATAGAAGGTTTACATCTCACAAAGGATCTTGTTATATGGAGATAGCCTTTTGGAGGTCCTTGCAATCCCCCTCATTTTAATCACTGGCACAACAACAATGTGACACAAATGTAGCACAGAAGACAACTTTTGTCATTTATAGCACCAGATCCGCCAAGTGTCCCTATTTTCCAGGGGCAGACCCAGATTTACAGAAGCCATCCTGGTTTCTGATCTGATCCCAGAATGTCCCACTTTTCCTTAGAACGTTGCTATTTTCATCAGAGAAATGTTGGAGGGTATGGAGTTATGCAACCCCTGAGCCAAGGGCATAAGTAACTATACAACCTTTAGAAGACATCTGAAGATAGTCCTGTATAGGGAAGGTTTTTTTTAAAAAAATGTTTAATGTTTTATTAGTTTTTATATGTATATGTTGGAAGCCGCCCAGAGTGGCTGGGGCAACCCAGTCAGATGGGCGGGGTATAAATAATAAAAGTATAATTATTATTATTATGGAATAGGAGAAATGTTGGAGGGTATGTAGCTCCAGGATCAAGCACTTTATAACTCTAACCCAATCCATAACCCAGTCATATCTGGCTCTGCTTCTGGATGTGGCAGATGTGTGGAAGAATGCAGATTTTGCTGGGCAAACATGCCTTTAATGGCACAGAAACTGTTCCTGAAGGCCAGGCCTAAGAATCAGAACAAGCAGGCCTTGGATGCATTTATATAGACTTTGTTAAAGTTACAGGTAGGTAGCCGTGTTGGTCTGCCATAGTCAAAACAAAATATAAAATCAAAAAATCAAAAAATCCTTCCAGTAGCACCTTAGAGACCAACTAAGTTTGTTCTTGGTATGAGCTTTCGTGTGCGTGCACACTTTTTCAGATACTTCTTCAGATTGTTAAAGTGTCACTGTCACCTACGCTAGCAAAACTAGTCAGCTGTCAAGCTTAAGTACTGCTGTAGCCTTTTACTCACGCTCAGCGATTAAAGTGCAATTCAAACTAAGCTTAAAGGACTATTGTAGCCTGTTAACCACAGTGTTCGGATAAAGTGTAGCATGATAATGGTCACATTGCACCCCCCCATCTTCCCTCAGACATGCATCAGCTATGAATAAAAGTGAGGCTTGCTTGCTTTGCTAATATACTTGGAAGAAGCCCTTTGTGATCTCTGGATTGACATTTGCAGAGCCTAGAGACAGCACATGCTACTTAACATGGCTTGCGTGAATGTACCAGGACAGAATAATCAGCAGGAGCAACTCGATAGCATGTTAATGAAGGATCTGACAGAATAAGAAGCAGGGAGGGTTGATTTAAATCATGATTTAAATCACCAAGAAAGAAGGCCAATTTAAATAATGCATTCAAATCAACTTTTCCTTTCTGTAACTCACGTATTTCTCAAACAAGCACATGTGCTAATTGGTTGCTATAACAATTAAAAGATATCTCTGTGCAACTTCATAGAGCTTTTATGCTACCCATGAGCATAATACAGAATCTCTGGTTGTGCAGCCCACGTGCCTTTCGTAGTGCAGAATTTGTAAGCTTTAAGGGTGAAAGGGTGAAAGAAAGCGTTTGTTTGGCCCTCTGTATCTGTGGTGAGTGGGTAAGGACTCTAAGCAAGATCACTTAGGGCCAAACTAAATGTGAGGATAGGGGTTTGACAGACCAAAACAGGTGTATTGCTGCTCCATATTCCTCCCTTACAACATCTACAGATGAGCACAAGGTGTGATATGACGTCATCATGCTGTGAGTTCTGATGTACTATCAAAGGTTCTCCTGGTGTTGATGGACTACAACTCCCCTCATGCCTGATCAATGGCCATGCTGGCTGGGGCTGATGGGAGTTGGAGTCCAACAACACTGGACCCCTGAAATAGACAGTTCTGAGTCTGTTGTACCACCTTCAGGCACACTCAGCAGCAACAGCACTGAAAAGAGTTGAAGGAGACTCTTTGCATTCCTGTGTTACTGATTCCGATAGCAGCTGCTACCGTCACTCAGAAGCCTCTAAAGAGGCAGTGGCTGTTTCACAGGTTGCTGGGTGAGCCAGATCTACCTCTCCTTGTGGAAAACAGGGCACAGGGCAGGGATCGGAATCAGGTAGCTTAAATAAGACATGGAGCATTTTTCAAGGAAGTCTGTTAACAGTTCTTCCTTCACTATATAACCAGCTTTGGGGAGCCTAGTTCTTGCCAGAGTAGTGGTAACAGTAGCTTTTGCTATTGCAGTGATGTAAGTGTAGTTCTTTAGATTGTTTTTTGTTCAGTCAGCATTTTGGTGTGTGCTGCTGTTTGCCAAGTCAAAAATTCAATAATAAACGATGCCGTGAAGCTCAATAATCTTTTCCTGTGGCTCCTGGTCCAGCAGGCATGCAGTTTTGTTGGAAGTGGTATTCCCCCCCCCCAGCACAGGCCATTGGGCAGCCTCAGTGCACAGGCCTGTTCTCCTTTTCACAGTTACCTCTTTCATCTTGACTCTAAAGTTCTGATCTTACTTTCTTTCTTTTCTCAAAATGGTAAATTAACCAAGCTGTCTAAAGCCCTGGCTTTTGTGAAGACAATGCAGCAATCTGCTGTTTTTAGGTTTCTGCAGCATCAGCATGCCATTTATCATAGACAAAACACAGAGCTCCAAATTCAGATTTGGCAGGTATGGTCATCCTTCTGCTCTAGTTAAAAATACCACTTTACTCCAGTAGCTCCCAGGGCACCTTATAAAATACATCTTCTACCTTTTTTTTTTTTAATGCTCTCGCTGCAGCAGAGAAATGCATAACATGGTCTTGAGACTGAGCCATTTCCAGCTTCATGTAGTCCTTTTCCATCCAAGGTAAATAGCAAGGCTGAAAGAAACATGGAATGCTTGCAGCTGCTGGTTAAGGCTGATGTAGGCTTAATTTATGTGAATATAGGCAAGGCACGTTGCGTGTGTATTGGAGAGAAAGAGAGACTGTCCTCTTGTCAATTGTTTTTGCCTCTCCATTTAGATCAGGAGTGGCTGGATCCTGACTTCCCTGATCATTTGGACAGGTAAGTGGAACCTTCCACTTCTCAGTCAGCTGCCGGGAAAGTCCACATAAAGCATGTTGTAGACTTTCCTTGGTTCCCAGGTACGCAACTGCACAGTGCACAATTCACAGGATTCATTCTTCACACTTGCCGCAGGCACCTGCTCACAGGTTCACAGGGACAACAAGGGTGATTGAAGGTCAGAGTGGCTAGACAGGTACAAGATATTTTACTGCCTGAGGCAGGGCAACAAATGGCATCCCTCCACATACATATACATACAAGTCAAGGTGTATAGTAGGTCAAGGTCAGTCAAGTTGTGGTGGCTCCCGAGGCAGAAAACCGCACAAGGGCCTCTTCCCATCCCTGGCAGTAAACATATAATATTAATAAATGAAACAGCTAACCATTTGTTCCCCACACAAAATCGGCTGCCTGAGCCAAACATCTCACTCTGTTAAATGATAGGGCCAGCTCCAATAAGTATGCCTAACCATTTCCCCATTGTCTTCAATGCTCTTCTGGTGTTACACTAGGAGTACCTGCAAAGATTGCCTTTGAATTTTTCATAGCTGGATATTCAGGTACATTGGGAGAAAAATGTGCATTCTGCTCCAGTTGGATGATGATGAAGTTTCATGATAGCAAGTAGCTCAGTGCACTTTTAAAAAACCCCCAACAAGGATTCTGGTCTCATTGTAGCCCTGCAGTCCCCATGCTTTCTTAGTGGAAGTTTGTGGCCATGAAAGTGGTTTCCAGCTGGTTTAAATTCCTGCAGATACTTGGGATCCTTTCATAAAGAATTGTTGTTGTTCAGTCGTTCAGTCGTGTCCGACTCTTCGTGACCCCATGGACCAGAGCACGCCAGGCACGCCTATCCTTCACTGCCTCTCGCAGTTTGGCCAAACTCATGTTAGTAGCTTCAAGAACACTGTCCAACCATCTCATCCTCTGTCGTCCCCTTCTCCTTGTGCCCTCCATCTTTCCCAACATCAGGGTCTTTTCTAGGGATTCTTCTCTTCTCATGAGGTGGCCAAAGTACTGGAGCCTCAACTTCAGGATCTGTCCCTCTAGTGAGTACTCAGGGCTGATTTCTTTGAGAATGGATAGGTTTGATCTTCTTGCAGTCCACGGGACTCTCAAGAGTCTCCTCCAGCACCATAATTCAAAAGCATCAATTCTACGGCGATCAGCCTTCTTTATGGTCCAGCTCTCACTTCCGTACATTACTACTGGGAAAACCATAGCTTTAACTATACGGACTTTTGTCGGCAAGGTGATGTCTTTGCTTTTTAAGATGCTGTCTAGGTTTGTCATTGCTTTTCTCCCAAGAAGCAGGCGTCTTCTGATTTCGTGACTGCTGTCACCATCTGCAGTGATCATGGAACCCAAGAAAGTGAAATCTCTCACTGCCTCCATTTCTTCCCCTTCTATTTGCCAGGAGGTGATGGGACCAGTGGCCATGATCTTAGTTTTTTTGATGTTGAGCTTCAGACCATATTTTGCGCTCTCTTCTTTCACCCTCATTAAAAGGTTCTTCAATTCTTCCTCACTTTCTGCCATCAAGGTAGTATCATCAGCATATCTGAGGTTGTTGATATTTTTTCCGGCAATCTTAATTCCGGTTGGGGATTCATCCAGTCCAGCCTTTCGCATGATGTATTCTGCATATAAGTTAAATAAGCAGGGAGACAATATACAGCCTTGTCGTACTCCTTTCCCAATTTTGAACCAATCAGTTGTTCCATATCCAGTTCTAACTGTAGCTTCTTGTCCCACATAGAGATTTCTCAGGAGGCAAATGAGGTGATCCGGCACTCCCATTTCTTTAAGAACTTGCCATAGTTTGCTGTGGTCGACACAGTCAAATGCTTTTGCATAATCAATGAAGCAGAAGTAGATGTTTTTCTGGAACTCCTTGGCTTTCTCCATAATCCAGCGCATGTTTGCAATTTGGTCTCTGGTTCCTCTGCCCCTTCGAAATCCAGCTTGCACTTCTGGGAGTTCTCGGTCCACATACTGCTTAAGCCTGCCTTGTAGAATTTTAAGCATAACCTTGCTAGCGTGTGAAATGAGTGCAATTGTGCGGTAGTTGGAGCATTCTTTGGCACTGCCCTTCTTTGGGATTGGGATGTAGACTGATCTTCTCCAATCCTCTGGCCACTGCTGAGTTTTCCAAACTTGCTGGCATATTGAGTGCAGCACCTTAACAGCATCCTCTTTTAAAATTTTAAATAGTTCAGCTGGAATATCATCACTTCCACTGGCCTTGTTGTTAGCAAGGCTTTCTAAGGCCCATTTGACTTCACTCTCCAGGATGTCTGGCTCAAGGTCAGCAACCACATTTCCTGGGGTGTATGAGACCTCCATATCTTTCTGGTATAATTCCTCTGTGTATTCTTGCCACCTCTTCTTGATGTCTTCTGCTTCTGTTAGGTCCTTTCCACTTTTGTCCTTAATTGTGGTAATCTTTGTACGAAATGTTCCTTTCATATCTCCAATTTTCTTGAATAAATCTCTGGTTTTTCCCATTCTGTTATTTTCCTCTATTTCTTTGCATTGCTCGTTTAGAAAGGCCCTCTTGTCTCTCCTTGCTATTCTTTGGAAATCTGCATTCAATTTCCTGTATCTTTCACGATCTCCTTCGCATTTTGCTTGTCTTCTCTCCCCCGCTATTTGTAAGGCCTCATTGGTCAGCCACTTTGCTTTCTTGCATTTCTTTTTCATTGGGATGGTTTTCGTTGCTGTCTCCTGTATAATGTTACGAGCCTCCATCCACAGTTCTTCAGGTACTCTATCCACCAAATCTAAATCCTTGAACCTGTTCTTCACTTCAACTGTGTATTCATAAGGAATTTGATTTAGATTGAATCTTACTGGCCCAGTGGTTTTTCCTACTTTCTTCAGTTTAAGCTGGAATTTTGCTATAAGAAGCTGATGATCTGAGCCACAGTCAGCTCCAGGTCTTGTTTTTGCTGAGTGTATAGAGCTTCTCCATCTTTGGCTGCAGAGAATATAATCAATCTGATTTCGATGTTGCCCATCTGGTGATGTCCATGTGTAGAGTCGTCTCTTGTGTTGTTGGAAAAGAGTGTTTGTGATGACCAGCTTGTTCTCTTGACAGAACTCTATTAGCCTTTGCCCTGCTTCATTTTGATCTCCAAGGCCAAACTTGCCAGTTGTTCCTTTTATCTCTTGACTTCCTACTTTAGCATTCCAATCCCCTATAATGAGAAGAACATCCTTCTCATTATAGGGGAAGAATATTGGCAAACATATCCTGGCATTGATCCTGCCTGTAGTGAATGGGAAGCTATGGGAAAATGCATGTGTGCAGATTCGTTACTGCTTTAATATCTTGCAACACAAGTGTGAACTGAAAGAGGAAATTGGGTAATGTGACTCCAAAGTTTGCTGTGATAGTTTATCATTGTAAGAGAAAATGCTAAAAATATGTGTGTGTTTTAGCAACCCAGTATGAATCTGTAGTGTCCTTCTATGAGACCTGCTGCTCCTTTCTCCCTCTTTTTTTTTTAAACCTGAAAAGCGTTTCAAAAGTTTGTTTACGGGGTGGCTGTGCAGACTGAAAAGCGTGGTGCTGGGGAGACCCTCTCCCCATGCTCTCCTCACCTGCATCTCTACCTAGGAAGGAACATAGGCTCCTCTGATGCAAATCGGTGTCATGGGTTTGTGGCCCCAATCCTTCAGTCATCTAACAATTCCCTTTCAACTGGAGAAAGGAAGTCTGAGTTTACCATGGGTAGGCGGTTGTGCCAATGGCACAACTTTTGTTGGTCAGTCCCACACAGACTGATGAACCGATGTCAGCTGAAGCGCCCTGCTTGTCTGGACGGTGGATCCGAAGCAGTAAAATAGCACTTGTGGCAACTGAAACATAGGACCTGTTTTTTAAGCTTTTGTTCTGACTTGTTTGCAAGGAGGCTATGCAAGAAGCCTTCATCCTGAATTCATCCTGATTTGCTTCTGTAGTAGTTATAAGTCTTCCAATTAACAATTCATTCACCCCACACTTTCCAGTGAGTTTTTCATAAACGTAAGGCAATGATCGTTTTGCGTGGAGGGTTGCCTTCTTGATCCCCACGTGCATTGGTGGAGCATGCGTAAACCTGCCCTGCCCTTTTTTCCCATCTGCTTCCAGGCTGTGGTGATGTGCAGGTGCACAGTCGCAGGTCAATTGGACGCACATAGTCGTTGCCTGTATTGAATGAAGCAATCCTTCCCCTCTCTTTATTGCTCTGTGTCTTCTACCAATTTAATTAGGTGACCCTGTGTTGTAGCATTAGGAGAGAAGGGGAATTTTTCTCCTTTGTCCCCTTTCTTTGGGACCTCAATTCCCATCATCTCTGGCCATTGGCCATGCTTGCCAGGACTGATGGGAGTTATAGCTCAGGTGGGCTTAAGCTTCCCTGCTCCTGGGCTACCCCCATCCACTATTGTATCAGCTTCTGTCATTTCCTCATCACGCCTTTTCACGCTAAACTTAAACACCTGAAACCCTATAGTGTTTCCTCATATGGAAGGTGCTTCTTGCTCACGCACTGAGATCCCAACGTGGCAACCAGCGTTTACGGTTCATGAACTAATTACTAAGCAGCAATTACCATAAAATGTAAGGGATAACTATAGTTGTGCTGCAGACCTCAGTTTCTCTAGGGAAAAACTAGGCCTGCATATCCTATATTGCAACATCTCCTGCTCTCCAAAGTATGTGAAGATAAGCAGTACCTTTTTGTGCACTGGAGGGACAAAGGCTGTTCTCACACCTTCCGTCAGAAAGATTGCCGTTAAGTCAGTGAGACAAGGGATCTAAGAAGTAGAGAACCCGTGACAATTCCCGCAGATTGTTCAGTAATTATATACTTACAGTTGGTGTGGGGGAGGCATAAAATCATTAACGTAGAAGAAAGTTCATTTAGCTGCAGATTGGTTTCAGACTCTGATATATACTGTGCACATAACCCTTGTTTCTTTATTCAGTGTGAACCACCCATCCGCTAGGTGGGCCTGAACTCAGAGCTCTGGTTGTCTCATGGTCTGAAACAAATAGAGAAAGGTCTGAGACTCCAATAAAATATAATGGAGCTTGATAGCATTTACATCACCTTTCCATCCTCAAGGAATTTCCTAGCATTTATGGGAACGGAATAGGAACTGCTAGGGTAGGGGCCCCAGAGGCAAAGGCAACCTAACAAGGCATGTCATTTTCCTCCTTCCTCATTTGCTTCTTTCCTGTGGCAGTTGCTTTGCTAACCCTGGGGTTGTCGAGGGTCGACCCTACCAGTTCCAGTGGTCACCAACTCACAATCAGATTATGAAGACCTGAGATGACTGGGAAGAGTTCCAGAAGGAGCTCTCCAAACTGGATGAGCTGGCAACAAATTGGCAAATGTAGAGCACGAGACTCTTACTCTCTGGGTCATGGGTTCGAGCGTCACGTTGAGTAAAAGATTCCTGCATTGCAGGGGGTTGGAGTAGATGATTCTCCTGGCCCCTTCCAACTCTATAATTTGATGATTCCACACCATATATTTGAAGCACATCCAACAGACATTTAAAGCACGTGACGTCCCGCAGGAATCTTGGGAACTGTAATGTGTTAAGGGTGCTGGGAATTGTAGCTCTGTGAGGGGGAAACTACAGTTCCCATGATTATTGGGGGGGGGGTGTTGTGCTTTAAGTGCCCTTGAGTCACGCACACCAGTGGCAAAACCTACCAGCTTCACATACTCACTCTGAGCTAGGAATAAGCAAAAGAGAAAATCTTCGGGGTCAATAACTCAATGAAAACATTGACACCATGTGCAGCGGCTGTGAAAAATCAAATTCCATGCTAGGGATCATTAGGAAAGGGACCAGATATAAAACTGCCATGCCATAATGTCTATATAAATCTGTGGAGCAGCAACCCGGGGAGCATGGTGTATAGTTCCAAACACACTATCTAAAATAAAAACATTGCAGAGCTGGAAAACGGTTTAGAAAAGGATAGGAGCAGCCTCTCCATGAGGGACAGTAAATATTTTTTAGAATTTTCGTTCAGAAAATGGATTGCAGGGTAGCAGGGATATCAAATGTCAAGGGGCTTAGAAGCCTCTTTTAGGACAGAAGGAAAGGAGCCTGTCACATCAGCCCTTGTGATTGACAGGCAGTATGAAACCTGGCGATTGGTCAGGTCTTGTGTATATATTGACTGGCCAGCCTATTGGCTCAACTTCAGGGTCAACCTCGTTTCAATTTCCACCACCAAGTGACCTCAGGGATCCATCTAGCTCAAGATTTGGGGAGAGTCACTAATGGCCTTGATTTGGCCCTTACACAGGGCCAGGGTATGTATTGAAACCTGAAAGGTGGAAAAGCCATGCTACAACCATGGAAGTCTCCTTTCAGGTTCTCAGAATAGTTGTGTTGAAATTGAATTCCCACATGCAATCCATCGTTTGCTGGCTGTAATCGGAGCATGAGGCCATGTATGGTGATGCCATTGCAGATCAATCGCCATGGGCAGAAAATGCAATTCCATTTCATACCTTTTGTGATGAGTCATTGAGTGATGAGATATTGAATGATGTCTGTGCTTGTATAAATCATCCCTGACTCATGCCTTGGAGATAAAGAAGCAGTCCTTGCTGATTCAGCCACTCCCTGCCCTCCATCAGAAACATATTTACCCTTGGGTACAAGTTATGAGTTAAGAAAGGGTCAAATATCTTTGTGGTTTGAGCGAATAAACTAGCTGTGTTTATTCTAGATGGGAAACCTCATGCGGCCCTCCACTTCATTCTATCTGGCCCTCAGAGCTCTCACCAGGCTACACCCACTCACCCATCCTTTTTTCTCAGGCCACACCTCTCACTAGCTCTGCTTTGCACTATCATTGGTGCTTTTGCCTGTCCTTCAGCTCTGATAACGCTTCCAGCTTGCCTGGGCGGCGGGTGGCGAGATGGGTGTGAGTAAATTGTCATTTGTTGCTCCACCTACTTTTGCTTATGGTGCCACCCACCATTGGCATGTGAACCCGGGAAGGTTGCCTAGAATGCAGCTTCCTTATCCCTGCTTTAGATCCACCACTTGTTTGCCAAGAGCAGAAATGGGATTTGGAGGACCCTTGAGCAAGATGTTTCTGTCGTCGGCATTGCCCGTTGGCCTCTGCACTCTTCTGCTTGGTCTAGGCTGTGGCTTCTCCTTGCTCCTGTTACTGCTTGTGTGCTGAGAGGAGCAGGCAGATGAGATAGCAGCGATAGCATGGTGAGGACCAGGGGACTCGGATTTGGCAGTGGGTCCTGCCAGGCTGTAGGCCACAGCAGTTGCCCAGCAATGCCAACCACATGATGCCATGTAATAAGAGCAAGCCAGCAGTAAATCACACCAAGAAAGCTGGAGTTAACTCTTAATTAGCAAAACAGCATCTTGCCCCCATGAAGCAGTTGCCAAGACTAAAGATCCTTCCCTCCCCACAGCCACCTATGTCTCCACCTCTCCAGGGATTTCCCCACAAGCAATCTTGGACTTGATCCATAAATGGAAATAACTAACTAACTAACTAACTAACTAAATAAATAATAAAAACCCACTCCTGTTTTCCTCACTCCCCAAGTGTTCTTTTTCAGTACTGTATCCTAATTTAGAGGGTGGGTGGGTGGGTGGGAGAGAAGCTTTATAGGGTCGGAAACCCTTTCTGACCTATTGCAAATTACCCAGAAGTCTCCTGGCAGATCCTCATCTACCATTTGCCCATCCTTGATAAGAGAACATATTTCCCTCTCCCCTTTGCACTGGTGATAGTGCCGCTCGCCTATGCTCTGCTGTTTTTCTCCTCTGTCCTGTGAACTCAGTTCTTTGAACCTCTCTCCCAAATGTTATCAGAACCACTTTTGAGTGAGTTTATGCCTTTATCTGCATTGCCATCCTTCTCCCAGTTATTCTCTAGGCAAGTCCTGCTGGAACGGCGTCGTGTCATTAAGGAACTTTCCAAAATGTTTGCAATCCTGTGGCAGTTTTTGCCCCTCAGCACCAGTATTTTGTTGTGGGTGCATCCTGCCACATATTCTTGATGCATTAGGGGCAGGTTTATTCTGCTTTAGTTTTTTTTCCTGTGATGCTGTCACATTATTGCAGTCTGGAGGGCCTATGGAGCAACCAAAGCAGAACGAAAATACACCAGAGCACAAAAAGTTACAGGATTTCATTCAGAAGTTATAGGATTTGCAGCTGAATGGAAGTGAAGCGGTGTGGCTGCCCCAGAACTTTTGAACTGCCCCAACACTATGGAAAGTGGGATCGCATGTGACTGCCCCAATACCATAATGAGAGGAAATCACCATGAATGTGCAATAAGGAAACCCAGAAGGGCCTTTAATAGCAGACTATTCAAAACATCTCAAGCCAGACATAGAACAGACTAACAAGGACGCCTCCTCACACCAGGAAGAAAAAACTTTGCAGCAAGCTAGATGTTAAATGCACAGAAAACCTGCTTGCTCCTACCTTTTGGGTGAATGTAGCAGAGATTCCTGGAGGAAATCAAAGTTGAAACTCTGACGGAAGAAAATAAGCATTTGAGTCAAAATTGTACCACCAAAGGAAAAGAATAGCGGTAAATAAATAAATAATAATAATAATAAATTATTATTATTATTATTATTATTATTATTATTATTATTATTATTATTATTTCCCTGCCCATCTGGGTGGGCCTCCCCGGCCACTCTGGGCAGCTTCCAAAAGAATATTAAAAAAACGATAAAACATCAAACATTAAAAACTTCCCTAAACAGGGCTTCCTTCAGATTTCTTCTAAAAGTCAGATAGTTGTTTATTTCCTTGGCATCTGATAGGAGGGCGTTCTACAGGGTGGGCGCCACTACTGAGAAGGCCTCTGCCTGGTTCCCTGTAACCTCACTTCTCGCAGTGAGGGAACTGCCAGATGGTCCTTGGAGCTGGACCTCAGTGTCTGGGCTGAACGATGGGGGTGGAGACGCTCCAGGTATACTGGGCCGAAGCCATTTAGGGCTTTAAAGGTCAGCATCAACACTTTGAATTGTGCTCGGAAACTTATTGCAAAGATAAATAAATAAGACAAATAAATAAGCAACGTTGCCTAAATTGCTGGTGGTAGATACTTACTCCCCCAGCATAGCTTCTGAGACTGGATTAAAATTTGACGCTGGAATTATAAACACATGCACACACAGTTCCATGTAGAAATCCCAGTCTCTATTTAAATGTAATTATTTCCCCCCTGTGGGATTAAATCTAGGCCAGCTTTAGAGTGAAAATGGATTTTCCCTCCTGTTCGCAAACACCTACTGCCCCGGCAGCTTGCATGGCGAAGGTGCCGCTAGGAAAGCATTTCTGTGATTAACCAAGGCAGATGGAACCACAAACATGTTGCTCCTAAATGAAGAAACGGATGAGCAAAACCAAATGAGAGGTATAAGCAGAGCAGCAATGATAGAAACTGCCTGCCAGAACCATACAGGAATGGCGAGGAAGAGCCATTCTCATTTACATAAGATAATCAACAACCCTGCCAAATGAAGGCAAAAGCCCATCTAGTCTAGCATCCTGTCCTCCCAGGGACCAACTCAATACCTATGCATGGCTGGAGCGCAACAGTTCCCCCTTGCCGAGCTACACTTCCCAGCACCCTTAACAAACTACAGTTCCCAGGATTCTTGGGAGTGGGGGAATGTGCTTTAAATGTACGGTGTGTGCGCAGCCTATACAGACTGTCCGTTGGAGTATTTAAGCCACATCTCCACCTATGCTCAACATGTATATGTGAAAAGAAACACCAATATCACAAGATGCTAACTTCCTTCCAAAGCAGGGATGGGAAACCTTTTTCAACCTGACTCTAAAAGGATTGAAAGCTGAGAAAGTGTCAGATGCCTGGGATGTCTTATCACTCAGATAAATGTGGGGAGTGCAACTTGGGAAGTGGGGGGAAACGGACAAAAAATGTCAAGGAAAAAATGCAGACCTTTGGGAAATGACTACTGGTAGGTATGGTAGCCCCCAACTTACTTAAGGGATAAAGGATGCAGCATTTTATAGGGCTTTGTATCCATAGTTTTTTTTTGTTTTTTTGTTTTTTTTTTACTGTTTAGTGACGCAGTAGCTTTAGGGGCTCATAATTTCCAACTTCTGCCAAAAGTTGTATTCGTTGTATGCAGATTCTTGGTCTGCCTACCTCATTAATTCTTCCTCACAGGCAGAAATAATTCCAAACCTTAAATGCTTAGCAGGCAGTTGAGTGTTATATAACTCTCAAGATGCCCCTAAAGTTCCTGCATGTTGTAAAATCAACTGTTCCGTATTTACCACTTGGCCCAAAGTGAAGTGAAGTGTGTATTTGGAATTCTTGTTTATACCAACCAGCTCAGGCAATTTGTCTAACTTCTGTCCACTCTGAATGGCAGCTACGCCCAAGGGGCTCAGTCAGAGAGGTATTTTCATTAACTACTGCCTGATTATTATTTTTTACAAAAACAAATAGGAGAGGTCAAGTATCAAACTGGAAATTTCTGTCATGGAGCTGCAGATTCTTTCCTGAAATGCATGTGAGACAGAGTGGCTTACAACACGATGATGCATGTATTCATAGCTGTCAACTTTTCCCTTTTCTTGCGAGGAATCCTATTTGGAATAAGGGAATTTCCCTTTAAAAAAGGGAAAAGTTGACAGCTATGCATGTATTCATTCTCTGTCCTGCCCTCTTGGATCGGACCAGAATCCTCTCTAGTCCATCACATGGTCTATGACAGTGGTCAACAAGGTGTTTTGAGAACGTTCACAAATCAGGCAAGGAGGAAATAGCTGTCGCCACTGTTGTTTGTGCCTAGCGTTTTTCATAACCAGATACACAAGTGAGAGCTGCAGCAAAATGTTGTTATGCCCCCTACCATGTAACAGGAACTCTGGTTCAAGGTTTCAGCAACTCATTCCCTCCAAGCAGGAAAGCCCACTCCCCCACTTCAAGTTTACTGATTTTCTTTTCCAATGGACACTCCATATTTCATGGCCACAGAGTTTGTCCAGCTCTCATTGGGCTGCTTCCCTCCCCCCCAAAAAACACCCATAAGTTTTCTGGAGTGCTTCGACAAACTCTAGGTTTCCCCAGAGCATGCTGATACCCCTCCTTATTCCAGTTTTGATCCTGTGTTTCTGTTGGCGCCTGAGTTCATTGTTAGAGAGACTGATATTGCCTTTGAACATAAGGTTCTGTTTACCTTTCATGGTTAGAACCCACGAATACAGCTTTAGAATGTATTCTAACCAGTAGAAGCTGGCAGCTTGGTCCAGATGGGGTTGTAGTGTTGACGTACCTTCCTAACCCCGCACCACTGCTGCTTACAGAGAGGGAGAAAGGGAGGGTCAAGGCAGTGGCAGCTACAAGCTGTGCAGTGGATGCAGTCTGATGCATCTGTCCTGCAGCTGCTTCATGCCTTGCCTTTCTCTGTTTCAGTAAGTGGCAGTGAAAGATACTCGGAGTCGAGTGTGAATTTCATGCTCTTTATTCAGCTCATAGTAGTGAGGAATGTAGTTTCCCCAAAACGTTTGCTTTATATACACTATTTACACAATGGGCCCCACGTGATTGGCTAATTCCGGGATACTCCTGTATGCCAATCAGAGTGCAGATTCACTTCCACCTGGAGCTGGATTGGGTGGCTCCTGCGGACCAATCAGACTGCTGCAATCTCAATCCTATTGTTCTGGGACCAATCAGACTGCTGCAATCTCAATCCTATTGTTCTGGGACCAGTCAGACTGCTGCAATCTCAATCCTATTGTTCTAGGACCAATCAGCCTGCTGCAGTTTGGATCCTATTCAACTCAGTACATAACAGGCAGTGATGCACAGCACAGTGAAGACAACACAGCAATGCAGCCCCACCTGCCCTGCTTGCCACTACAGCATCTGTAGTAAATTCCATCAGTATCCTTTATGAGAGGGAATCCTTCCTTATGCCATTCTGCAGCCTCGTACATGTCGGTTTCATTTGGTGTGTTGTGTGTCATAGCAGTGTGAGGCAAGGCAAAACTGTTCTCTCTTTCTAAAATTCTTCAAATCACTCACCATTTTATAAATCTCCTATCCTGTCGCAATTAGTTGAGTTTTCTTCCCCCAATCGCTAAACAGGCAATTTTAGATTTTACCTGCAGGAAGATGTTCCACCTTTTGCTCCTTTCAGCTGCCCTTATTTTAATGTTTCTGGCATTATAACACCTCACCATTGTAGTATATTAGCAGCTTCCCCCTCTAATACATTTTAAAGATGTAAAAAATATACCAGTACGTAATGTAAAAGGCCCCTTTCCTTTTTAATGCAGCGCAATGTTCTTTCAGTAATAGCTGAAAACAGCACTATATGGCATCGCCAAGTAGCGATTGTTGGTTTCCTCAAAAGGCAGGTTTGTGAAGGCTCCACCTATCAGGTGTAAAGTCTAGTGAGAGCTGATCTTTTTAGACCACAGTCCTACACACTCCACTGGAAACAGTGGAACTTACTTCTGTGGAACTTACCGGTATACAGAGGATTGCACTGTCAACCGAACAGAACAGTTTTGCCTGTCCTATTCAAATGTGATTTGAAGAACATACTGGCCATGTTGCAACCAAGCTCTCTGCTTAGAGCTTACTTAAGAAGGCCAAAACCTCTCAAAACCAGCCATTCCCTCACCTGTTCTGACTGTAGCTGAAATTTCCTAATTTTCTTCTGGAAGGATATGCCAAGCAGGAAACCTCTCTTCTATACAGTGGTACCTCCGATTATGAACTTAATTCATTCCGTAGGTCCGTTCTTAACCTGAAACCATTCTTAAGCTGAGGCGCGCTTTCACTAATGGGGCCTTCCACTGCCACCGTGCCACTTCCGCTCGCATCCTGGGGCAAAGGTTGCTACCAGGAGCATCTACTTCCAGGTTACAGGAGCTCATTACCTAAAGTGTTCGTAAGGAGGACAGTACGTAACCCGAGGTTCCACTGTATTTTGTTCAGCTGGTTACACCCTTTGTTATGACTGGCAGAAGAAGCCACTGTAGTGAGGTCCTGAACATCCCTCTCCAGTGCACGGGGCTAGCCAGGCTAGCTTTGGAATTAAGGAGCTTTTTTACACCAAGCTCCACATAGGTGCCATTCTGTAAGAGTGAACGGGATGTGGGGAGTGGGCAGCATCAAGGAAGCCATAAAAACAAGAGAAGCAGGAGCCCCCAAACTGGTGCTGGATGCAGAATCTGTTAGTCTGAACACAAATGCCAAAGTGTTTTGACAACTCTCTTCTTCAGGGACAATCTCTTCTCCTTCTTCAATAAGGGGCTTTTTCAAGAGAGGTGTCTCTTGAGGATAAGCCATTAAACCTGACAATGAGATATTGAAATATGTGCATTAACGATCGAAAACAACAACAGCTGAAGAACAAACGCACCGCTTGGAATCTGGAGGTGTTTCCCTCCCTCCACTTCTTTGTATGCATGTCAGTGATTTTACACCTTCACGAACAAGATGGAACAAAAATAGCTTGGAGTTCATAGCGAGGGATATTTCCCTGCTGAGCCAATTGGAGGTGTGGGCATGGCTGCAGGGGACAATTTTCTCTGAGGAGACACCCAAGTTGATTTCACCTCTGTCCTGCTCCAACTAAAGTGAGCTTCCGTAGGGTGGTGGGTAAGGTCCAGTGGGAACCAGTAACAGGGATCTGAAAGCAGAGATGAGATTTTCAAGCAGCAGCTCAGAGCCAGTTCCTGCAGGACCCAGGACAGCTCCCAAGGGGAAGATAAGTTGTTCCAATTAGGCTCTTCTATTTTGATGCAGACCTGATGATTGCCAGGGTCCCACCAGTATTAAGAAACTTAAGACGGGTGATATTCCAGCTTGAAGCCATGTGCTGTGGCACCATTTAATGGTGTCAGGTTGTACCATCTGACTCCTCTAATGGAGGCACTTTAGAGAAGCAAACTGCTTTTATCCATTGGTAGGTCCATCTGAATTGCCATGGTTCAGCCCTTCCCAGGAGATTGGGTCTCCTTGGAGAAGGAGGAGAAGCAGGACCCCCTAAGCTGATTTCTGCACCATCAGTGAGTCTGAGGAGCTGTTGGATCCAGACATCCCTAGGACTGGATGTCTTCACCCAAGTTGCCTGAGTTCTTTGCCCACTCCTCACCCTCAGGGTCATAGGAGCCAGGCAGGAACTTCAGGGCTGTTGCAAAGCACTCAGCTAGGTGTGTGTGATGCTACTTGGAAGAAGAGGGACATGCATGGAAGTACAGGTTTTTCTTTTATTATTCCATCCATTTAACAAAAATAAACTAAGAACACAGAAACTGCCCATAAGCACAGGTAAGCAATAACACAAACACACCAAACGAAAAGAAAAACCAGTAGGATGGCATTGGATGCAAATATATGTACCAGCCCTGATCATGAAGCTGGCTGAGAGCCATGAAGGGGTGGAACCTCCAGATCTTATCTAAGCTCTTACTCTGAGCTACTTCACTGCTGAAACAACAGTCCCTAAGAGCTCCAAGCTTCTGTCCAAAGCCTCCCTGAACTGGAGAAATGGACATGGTTGCCTGGTCTGTAGTTTGGAGTAGTGGGTGGGTCCCGTATGGGGTGTGTGTGTGTGATATTCCATATGCATCTTGCATGTGTCCTTCATTGAGGACAATGTATGCATCCCTTTAGAATACATTTTGCTCTATAGCACTTTAGTATGTGCAAATTATATGTTTCACCCACCCCACAATTGCACCATATCTTAAGGTTACTTAACTTAAGGTTACTTCTTGCAATATGGGGGAAAGACAGTAAATGTCTTTGCACTAAGATGCAGTAGAACAAACAAATCACAGCCAAATTCTAGAGAACACACAATAAGTTAACTTCACAAGCGTAAACTACATATAAAAGCATGCAATAAACCACCCTCGCATGACATAATAATTATTCATTACATGATTGTGGTGCAGCTAAAAGACTAAACGAGAACAGGGCTCCTTTGTGCTAGGCAGTGGGAAAATGCAGAGTGATATACAGTCCCAGGCCCCCAAATGAACAAGCTGGATTCAGGGGAAGGGAAAAACATAATGAGGGATTTCATGATTAACGGACACAATGTTCATTTAGCAATTTGTTTTCCCTTGAGGAAAACAAACATTTCCTTGAGGAAAGGGAAAACAGACAAGTATTATGGTGGGTATGGGGATATGGTGGGTATGGTGGGTATGGGGAACTCTTCTTTCTTACACCACCATACACCATTTTAAACATACTCTGAAGCAAGTCCCATTCATTTCAGTAGTGCTTACTTTCTAATGACTGGGGCTGTGTACATGTCACCAGCTTAACATGCAGCTAGGTGGTTCTTTTTCTCAGTTTGGATTGATGGGAGGGGAACGCATCAAAACACAGCATTTCATAAGACAGGACAGGACAGGCACAGGATAGATATGGGCTGATGCTAAAGTTGTTTGTACCCTGCATCTCGATCCTGGCGTTGGAGTGCCCTGGATGCAGAATAAACAGGTGTGCGTACACAGCCTGGATTTAAGGGCAAACTAGAATGCCATGCAGATGTGCCCTACCCTCTTTTGATATGACAAAAGCTGTTTTGGGAGGGTCAGAATCAGAAAAGCAGCAGGGGAAAGAGCACTTAACTTTCCCCCACTACAAATTGTCTCTCAGTCCAAGGAGTTTCCAAACGAATGGTTGTTCACTTGGGCTGATTTGGAGGAGAGGGAAAGGGGAGGAGTTCAGCATGTGATGTCACCTCTCTTTGATGTCAACAAGCCTTCTGGCCTGTGAATTGCAGTTCAGGACACATGCTCCTCCTCGATGTAGTCATTGGCTATGGCGAAGATGAATAATGTATTGATAGTGCCTTTCTCTTTCTCTCTCACACATGGCAAATGAGACAGTGCAACGCACGGAGCCATTTGGGTTTGTTTCACAAATGCCCCTCAAGAGTCAATCGCTGACTATCCCAATTTCTTCCTTGCTAACAAAAGACCATTGTGAAATAGCAAACTGTACTGCTACTTTGTTGGCTGAAAATAAATAAATCTATCCATTTAGTCTGTTTCATACTCAGTGCTCATATAACCTTCAATTAGCACCAGGGAAAGAATTTCATTTCTTGCAGAGTGCATAATTTAATTAAAACATATCACACACACACACACACACACACACACACACATGATGTACGACAGAGGGTCTATTATATATTGCATGATTTACAACACTTACATTTAATGTTAAAGCAATGTTAAATAATTTTGTGGCCAATGTGAACAAGATTTGCAAAATGAGGGCAGGCAGGAGCAGCTGGGAGTGGCAGAAGCGACATTTGTTAAAACAGATGAAGAGACTAGGTAGGGATTCCAGGAAAGGAAGTAGGAAGGACTCATAGGAAGGGAAGATTGGGGGGGGGAACCACTGAGCAATAACAAATCTATATATACCTACTCAGGAGTAAGTCCTGTTAAGTTCAGTGGGGCTCACTTCCAAGCAGGTGAGAATAGGATTTCGACCTGAAAGATTTGTAAGAGCAAAGCCGTAACAATTTATAATAACATTTGTAAACAGCCCAGGGAATGTGATAGAAGGTTGGTATAAAAATATAGTGAATATGCTGTATGAAGATATATAGCTCCAGCTTCTCCTTCTATTCTGGGATAGGGGAACCTGTGGTTCTCCAGATGTTGCTGAACTACAGCTCCCATCATCCCTGATCATTGGCTGTGTTGGCTGGGGCTGATGGGAGTTGGAGTCCAGCAACAACCAGAGGGCCACAGGTTGCCCAATCCTGTTCTTTGGTGTGCCACACATTACTGACAAAAACTACTAACACAATATCATTAAAACATATTTAATTAAAATATACCCCCCAAAAAAGTTAAAACCATAAAACCACAAAATCAGTTCAAGGAAATGCTTGCCTAAACAGGGTGTGTCTTCAGGGCTTGTCAGAATGCCAACACTGATGGGGCCTTTTATATTTCAACTGGAAGGGCATTCCACAGCATTGGTGCCACTAGTGAAAAAGTATAACTATCATGCTTAAGTCGAATCATTGCATGAAGGGGTTAATATCATAGAGTAAGCTGTCCTGCCATGCTTACGTATGTCACTTCCCCTTCCCTTGGGAGGAAATAGGTAATCAAGCCTTTGTCCCTTAACCCCTAGTCTACCTGAGAACTTAGTGTGTGTGGAGGTCTTTCTTGTGTTCCTATATCAATAGTTTGGAAACTTTTACCACTCTGCAACTAAGCTACATCCTACTGCCTGCGCATCTTTTCTGACTGATATATGGGAAAACACATGAATCTGACCTTTGGAGAGTTTGTAAGTAAACCATTTTAAACTTACCAAGGCTGGGGAAAGAGGGAAACTTTGGAAGGAACTTTTAATGGGGACTACTTTCGAATTCACTTGCAATGGTATATGTTAAATGTTTTACAACCTATATTTCCATGCTTTACTTTGCTGCATATTTCGTGGTTTTAAATCTCTGCTGGAGTTCTCTTACCAAATAGTACTTGCCCCATACTTGGATCTTGGCATCCAAGGAAATTTCCATTTTCCCTCTTTGAACTAACAACATGTCCTACCTTGTGGGACATCAACAGGCCATGTGGATGCTGCCACACTGAAGAACTGATTCCTGGCAAGTGTGGAACAAATGTTATGTGGCACTTATGTGAAGTGCTGTGGTGGGAATCTTATCTTCACTATACATCAAATTTCTCTTATACAGCATCAGTTTGCTTTCTTCCTATTGGGCATGTTAAAGAAGGACTAACCTCATGAAAACAGTCAGATTTTCCTCCCAACTTACCCAACTCTTGGAAAGCAAGTTTTCAGAACTGGCCTCACTAAGACAAAACAATTGTTTCTGCTAAGGAAATATTGATCATATGGTGACAATACATTTCCAGGAATATGTAGAAAACTATTTTGGTGTGTTTAACAAATGTATCCAAAGGTTCTGCCTTTAACGATCCCCTCTTTGCTTTGCTTCCAACAAAAGATGGCTATGATCTGGCAAATTGTTCTGTTACTTTGTCAGCTTAAAATAAAAATAAAAATCTATATCTATTGTGTTTTCCACCCAGAGTGCGGTACCCTTAAAATAGAATCTGGGAAAGAATGTCATATCTTAGCAGGCTACATAATTTAATTAGGAAAAGGGGGGGGGCAGAGAAGGTGTTGCAGAAAGCATAATTCTGCAAAGAACAGTCAGGATAAAAAGAGTAAGATCTTTTTTGTGGGTTAAAACCAGTCAATTGTAGATGACTTGTACAATACTTATTATGGCTTCGGGGAAACAACCGTTTCACTCTCACAATTTGCAGAACATTAAAAGAAATCTTTTTTGCCAAATGCATTATTAGGCATGAACTTTGAAGGTAACTATCATGTATCCCCGTTTTGAAGCGAGAAAGCTATTACATTTAACCTCCTGTGGCCATATTTAATGCATTTAAACTCCCATCTTTGGAAACATTGTTTATAGAGTGATGTAATGGCTGCATGAATAGCTCTGGCACCTTCTAACTGGAGTTTTGCTTAACACATGTGGCCCTCGGATGAATGATGGCAACTACAACTGATTCCATGGGATGCTTTATCTGAGAGCAGGGGTCTTTCCTAATTATTCTGATTGTCAGTCACCTGGAAGGTACCTGGAAGGCACAACAATAAGTTTGGAAACTGCATCCACCCACAAACATTCAGGGCTTAGCCTGGGGTGTATTTTTCTCTAACCTTTTGGGGCTTGTGGCCACATTTGCAAACCAGAGCAACTGTTGCAGGGTACTAAATACAGCTCTGTGAGAAGGAAAGAGCATAATCTGTGGGCACAGGATGCTAACTGACTGTTGCTTTGTTATGGGGTGGGAGGACGGGTTGGGTAGGGGGGAGGAAATAGAATGTCCTGGAAAGGGGCATGGTTCATACTCCACAAGTGTCTTGGAACAACCAGGACATCCCATTTTTTATTGTGAGAGAATGGTGGCCATTTTGGTTGCCATGAGCTTGCGTGATTTCCCGCCTTTTTTTCTGGGCCGTGATCTTGCATGGAGCCCCCAAACACTCATATTTGGATGGGTCGCCTAAAAAAAATGCTTTTGGGATGGGGGTGGGGAACCATGGCACAAAATCCTAGCAACTGAAATGGCCACCATGGATGGTTGAGCGGCTGGCAGGCTGGAACCCTGAACAGGAGCATCCTCTATACTGCCCCCCCTCCAAGTTGCTGGTCTCCCTTGTTGCCTATAAATGAGTATGTATGTGTGTTTCTTTCTCTCCATAGAGCTCAAGGGAATTCCTATGGTGGTGGTGCTCCAAGTCTAGAACAGCTTGCCTGGTGCTTGAAGATATAACACATGTCTGAATGAAAGACATATTGATGTGTAACACTCTCAGGTGGCTCCTCCGCAGCAGTCATTTTTTCATGTACTGTTGTAGAATCCTTGCCAATTGCTTTTTGATGGTCTCCTGTCTCTACTTGTCACTGAGATACATACATTTCCCCCTCTCCATGTATGTCACTGGGTTTTGTAAGCCCAAAGTGTTTGTGCCTGGATGTTCCCCGCTCCCCTGAGTCATTGTGTGTATAGTATATTATCTGCAGGTTTACTCCCTCGCTGTTTATACTGGCTACCCCTAGACATAGAGTCTTGGGGCCGATTCATACTTCAGCATGCAACGCTCTATGTTTCATCCCTTTGACTTATCGCTCTGTGATTTGTAGCCAAAAGCATGAGCTGCATAGAAACTGCAGTGCGTGGGGAAATGTGAGCTGATGGTGCTGTGGGACTGGGCAGGAGAGGGTTCATGGAGCCAGGAGCACCGCTGCTGATTCCCTTAGTGATCCTAGGAGAGTTGCCAGATATCTTCCTTTTGCTGTGGACTTTGCTCTCAGTAGCTGACCTTCTAAATCAGGGATGGTGAACCTGTGGCCTCCCAGATGCTGCTGGACTAAAACTCTCATCAGCCCCAGTAAGCACTACTTCTGCAGAGGAGCACCAGAATATACCAGGGGTTGTGTTATATGGTACAGCCCCACCTGCACTACCTTTAAAGCAGTACCGCTTGAAACCGTCATGGCTTCCCCCAAAGAATTCTGGGAACTGCAGTTAAGGGTGCTGAGAGTTGTTAGGAGATGCCTCTCCTATTCCCGTCACAGAGCTACAATTCCCAGAGTTCCCTGGGAAGAAGGATTGACTGTTAAACCCACTTTAAGAATTGTAGCTCTGTGAGGGGGCATCTCCTAACAGCATCCTTCACAAATGATATTTCCCACTTGATTCTTTGAGGGAAGCCATGAGTGTTATACGGCAGATAAAATAAATGTAAAGGAAAATGCAGCTTGTAGACTGAAATATACTTGGGGTCAAGTGTGAATTTCATGCTCTTTATTCAGCTCATAGTAGTGAGGAATGCAGTTCCCTCAAAACGTCTGCTTTATATACACTATTTACACAATGGGCCCCACGTGATTGGCTAATTCCGGGATACTCCTGTATGCCAACCGGGTTGCGGATTCACTTCCACCTGGAGCTGGATTGGGTGGCTCCTGCGGACCAATCAGACTGCTGCATTCTGGATCCTATTGTTCTAGGACCAATCAGACTGCTGCATTCTGGATCCTATTCAACTCAGTACATAACATAGACTCTCAACTGTTGTGGGTCATCAGAAGATCTTGAAAAGAGCTTTGCCAATGGAAGAACGTCTAGTGTCAGTTTTCTCACACAGTAATGTACTGCTTGGTCAGAAACTGACCTTCTGTGGGAGAAAGAAACTTTCCACTCATGGAAATATCCACCAATGTGGATATTGCTTTGGCCATCTTAACATCCGATTCTCAGGCATCTTTCCGACTTTACGCTGGAAATTATAAGGCGAATCTTATTGCCTCCCAGAGGAACATCCTGGGTTGCTGACAGTAAACAAGATTAAATACTCCTGACAGGTTGAATTCGTAGAACATTCCTATTAAAGATGAAAGAATGTTGCTGAGATCAGACAGTACAGGATTGAATCTATGATTCTATGGAGTGATGTAAAGAAAGGAAAATGGGGAGGAATTTAATAGAAGCTCTTAGTTTCCTTTTGTTCGTGTTGGTAGTCCAGTATTGGTGGCGACAATTTCGCATGGGGGTTCCGTTCCTGGCCCCTGCGCACATCAGTGGAATGCATCGAACCGTGCCATGTCCCATTCCACCCTGCCCCTATTCCATCCTGCCCCCTACCCTGCCCCTGCCCCCATCTCATACTGCCCCCCATCCCACCCTCATTTTGCTTCTGGGTTCAAAAGGACCAGTGCATTGGTGACTGCGCATCGGTTGGATGTGCCTGAAATTGTCATGGTCTGTATTTAGTAAACAGGGGCCTACAATTCTGGAAGGAAAAAATAACAACCTTTAGTCTTCCCTCTTGAACTTGAATATAATTAATTCAAGATCCCCTGGACGAAGGGTGCTGATATACCAGCATCATAAAAATATGCCATTAGAAATATGCTAACTCTGGATATGCCAAGTAGAGCCAATTCATTTCACTTGTGGTGTAGGGTCAAGTCCTGGGAGCTCCTCCTCTTTGGCCATAATTTCATGGGTTGTGGGGTTTGTTTTTTTGTTTGTTTTGCCAGGGATCCAAAAGGTGAGTGGGACCACCCAGTGTAACTGAACTGATCGCACTCCCCTAAATCCACCTCTGTCTCCTCCATCCCTACTGGTTGTGAGAAGTACGGTATAATGGGATCTGGCTCCTGCCTGGAGCTGGCTGTAGCAGAGTTGTTGCTGGCTGAGCACTGCACATCACCTTGCATGTTGTGTGTGATGACACAGAGGCATGTGCGAGGATTATGTCCCTGTCATAAGTTTTCCTGGGTGAAGGTGGCATGCGGGTGTTTTTGCCAACACAGTCTCTGGCTGGTTGTTACAGGAAGTATTTCTAGGAAGCCTAGGGTCTCTATCCTGTGAGCCCAATTTTTATTTCCCTATTGTGTGTGTGTGTGTGTGTGTGTGTGTGTGGCTGTTCTTCCAGCTTACGTAGCAACCGCCGATCTCTGGTCCCAGCATAATGCGAGTAAAGGATTGCTCTAGCTGGCACATTGGCATAATCTAATAGGTGTGGCCTGCACTCTTTAATATAGACATAGGCAAACTCCAGCCCTCCAGATGTTAGGGATTACAGTTCCCATCATCCCTAGCTAACAGGACCAGTGGTCAGGGATGATGGGAATTGTAGTCCCAAACATCTGGAGGGCTGGAGTTTGCCTATGCCTGCTTTAATATATTCCACATTTTCAGTTGTGAAAATCTCCCCATCTCTTTCAGGCCACTGCCTCTTTGGTTCCATAAACTCATCCCCAGTGCCCCCATCCCACTCTACCCTATTAAAAGCATTATTCAGAGTAGTAGTTTGCACAACCCACTAAGGAAGATAAAAACACAACAAAATTCAAAACAGTAACGACTAATTGCACACTTATTCAAAATTGTTTAGTGTAATTAATTCAACAAAATGGATGAACTTGACCCGGGGATGTCAACTTTTCAAAGTTTGATAGTCATTAACGCCTCCAGTGCCCCTCCATATAATCCCAACATCCCCCAGAGGGCAGTCCCACCCACTTTGAGAACCACCAATGTCAATGAACAACTGGCCCTATTCTGTTGCTTCTGAGGGGGCCGTAGGCAACAAAATCAGGGGTATGGGCTGCAGTCTACCAAGTGCTGTTGTTGCATGGCTTCCATTGCGATGTGACTTGCACAGGCTCCCCAGGCAAAGCACACTGAAATGGATCCAGGTGGCTCAGCAGGGGTGCTTGGGGTCTGGCTCCCACCTCTTCGAGAAGCAAGAACCAAAGGGTGCAAGTGAGCTTTTCTTGCAACAACAAGCTTTACATTTGGCTTCTCTCTCTTTCTCTCTTTTGCTGTGTGCAGGAATCAGCTAATTATATTACACAGATAGGGCAGCCTGACCTAATTTCTGTTGCATCTTCCAATGAAATAGTTGTTTTGCGAGAGAGCTGTGTGGATATGCTTGGAAGGAGGGGTAGGGGAGAGAGAATGTGCACCAGGGTGCCTACAGATGCCTTGCCAAAATAGAGGAGACACACTGCCAGAAAAGAGGGGACAAAGGGTGACACAGATCTGCATAAAATGTATCAGAGATTCATAGAATCATAGGGTTGGAAGGGAAACCAAGGGTTATCTAGTCCAGCCCCCTGCAATGCAGGAATCTTAGCTAAAGCATCCATGACAGAGAGACAGACAGACAGAGAGAGAGAGAGAGACACTCTCTCCTAAGTAAATTTCAGTGCTGAGCAAACTTTGAATGGCCAGAAACAAATCCCCGAAAAACAGGATTTCTAACACAATTGCAGGGAGGCGTTATTTCATTTGCTAGATATGTTCCTCACCAAAGGCAATGTCATTCCAAATCTGACCTATACCACTCAGGGCCAGCCCAACCATTAGGCAAAGTGAGGCAGCTGCCTCAGGCAGCAGATTTGAGGTGTCACACAAAAGCAATAAATCCTTATTTATTTTATTATTATTGTGCTATTGCTGCTTAGGAGGGGGAGATGTGCTTGTGGGATTTTCTGCCTTGAGTGCCCAAATAAAAGGTTTGGTTTGGAGCATTACCATACACCTTTCCTGAGGTGGCTTTTACTCCTCTACCTCAGGCATTAAAATGTATTGAGCTGGACTTGCGCACCGTATAAATATTAATTAATGATTGCCATGGATAATGGCAGCACATATTACTCAGGGCAGGCTTGAAAGCCTGACGAATCCATCCCCCAAGTCAATAACAGCAGCTCTCAGAGGCAAAAGGAAAAAGAAGAAGAAGAAAAGCACTCCAGTTATTTCTTCAGACTGTCACTCAGGATGCTCTCCCTGCAGAGATATAAGCAAACAAGCACTTAATGTGCAGCGCATACATAATTGCATTGGGAGGGAGGGAGGAGGGGAATAATGTGGCACCCTCTAGCATGAAATATGCAAGAAGCAGCGATTCCACATGGCAAGCAGCACACAATGCTGCACAGGCTTCCTCTTATCTGCAAAAAGCTGCAAATGAATTCAGAGCTGGTTCAGAGGAAAAGAAGGCCTTGAGAAGATGCAGGAGCAAATCACACTCTCCTCCTTGCTCATCGGTGCCCTCTGCAAGGCATGTGTGCATGTGAGCAAGCTGTCTAATGGGTGCAAGAGAGAGAGAGAGAGAGAAACCCATTTAAATTCAGAACCATGTGCAAGGGCCACCTCTAATAGAAGCTCAGTTGCTGGGGAGATTCTGTGCTTCTCCACTGGAAACCTTCATCATGCGGAGCCAAAAGCATCACTGTCACAACTTTGATTAAGAATTAATGAGATAGAAGGCCAGTTTGAACTGAGTTGGGTTTCTTTGTTTGTAATATTCCCACCAGCATTTCTGAGTTCCTGGATTGGCAATATGAATCAACTGCAGGGTTAGGACTGGAGAAGAAAGGGATCAGTGACTTTGGCACTTAGCACCAAGGGTTTAAATGATCTGACATGTGTCTGGGTTAAGAATGTCGTTTGGCCTGGAAAACCTTTGAAACATGGGGTGCATCAGGATGAGCTCTGTCATGGTCTGAACACTCCCCGAAGGCAGAATAGTCAGTGTGTCAAGTCAGCCAGTCAATGGCTGTTGGTTTTAGCTAGTAGGAAATGGTGGTGGGAACTGACTCTTAGGTCGCATACACATCATACATTTAAAGCACATGACTCCTGGGAACTGTAGTTTTTCCTACATCAGCAGTGTAGTGGCAAATTCAGAAGCACAGGTTCCCTTCATGATTGTCACAGCCATGACCCTTCACAGCCACTCTCCCTTCTAAGATTATACAATATTCTAAGATCATACAATAATCTTATAATTGTACAACAACAACAGTAACAATAATAATTAATGATGCACTGCAATGATCAATGCAGATATCTGCGTGTTGCCTTTCAGCTAGATCTACTGCTTTCTGTGCACATGGGCAAATGTTTTGGAGTGCTCCAATATCTTCTTTCTAAGCAACTTTAGTTGTGTTCTTCTTGAAGCTCCATCGTACGTAACAGAACTTGCACACTGTTGTCTTGAACCCGAATCACTTTTATTCTCAGTGTTCCTGGATGCGTAACTTTTGCAGCCTATGGAACAACAACTCCTTGTGCAACGTTTGGCTTCCAGCTCTGAGGCTGCATGCACACGATACATTCAACAGCACATGACTTCTCCCAAAGAATCCTGGGAACTGCAGTTTATTAAGAGTGCCCATCTCACGTATCCTAGAGGTGCCCAAGCAGTATAAAAGGATATATTTTCAGCCATTGAGAAAGAGTTTTCTCATCCTTTGTGATGATTGGAGCCAATCAAAGGAGTAAAAGGTAATGAGTCAGCCAATGAGGATTGGCTCCTAGGGTCACTCTGCAGAAGGCATCTGAAGAACACCAAGGATTTGTTGTTTTTCTACTTTTTATAGATTGGCCTCAACCTCAGCTGCAACAAATTTCTTATAAATTATTAGTGGCAGTTCCAAGACCTACTTCCTAGTTTTCTGTGATCTACAGGTAGGAAGCTTGCTCACCATTTGGAATGGAACACATTAGAAGCTTAGGAAACAGCCACTATCCTTTCTTCCCTAATTTGCATGGTGCTGTTTTATTGGTCCGAGAGCATCATTGGTACAATAAGGGAACAAATATGAGGTTGGAAGCACTCCCATGGGTGGGTGGTGTATTTCTAATTTTCACTGGAGTCAATAGAAAGTAGACAAGTGATGACTGCAGCATTCCCTGGTTTTTTAAACTTATTTATTTAGGAATTGATTCGATGTGGATTGCAGAAATGATATTGTTACCATCAAAACTGCCAGCCAGCAGATAAATATCAGCAAGTTAAGCAGATAGATTGCCCTTATCCGGTCAATAATAAGCAACATAGCTTTATTCCTGCTGTATGCTGCTATGAGGTTCAGTGGTGGGTTGCTCACCCCCATGGGCTGAAGAATGAATGCAAATTTTGGCAATTGAAACCCCACCCTCCTTAAGATAAAATCTGCACACTAGACAGGCATTAGGAAATTGGGTCCCCAGTTTGGAATGGTTTGCTCTTCCATTTCGTTTCGAAGTGGCACCATGTTGCTTCAAAATGTATACAAAACCTGGTTCCTCCATCCTCCAGATTGAATGATGAAATCTCAGTAAGTGTCCATATACATGATGGACAGACAGATGGACAGACAAAACATTTTCCACAGTAGTGGGTCACTGTGTTACCATATGTTTGGTGTTGGTCTGTGATTTTTAGACCTGTGAGTTGATAAGATAGAAGGAGCCCATGGAAGAAACTGTCTCCATCTGTCTCCTCTTCTTCTAATTTTAAATCTCATTCTGCTTAAGCTCTTTACTCATGATTTCCACATTCAAGTTCAGACAGATACACAAGGGAACAATTGCACCGAAGTATTTTCTGCCAAGTCCATTCTGACAGGCAAGACTACTGATAAAGGTCAGGAAAATATGACTGGAATATAAAGGACATCAAGCAGTCTTACTCAGAATGTGAAACCTTATGATTCCATTAAACACACAGACACCAAAATATTGATCGGAAGGCTGTTTACCAAATCAGGTGAAGTCACTAAAGTCCTAAACAAAAATAATGTTTTAGGATTTCAGGGTGTGTGTGCATCTTTTTAAACACCAAACACAACCTGCTTCTTCTTAAAAAGAAGAAGAAGCTGTTTATGACAAACAAAAGGGGAAAAAAACAATAATTTGTTAAACATTTCAGTATGTGGTGCATTATACTTTGGGATTTGACAGTGTTGGTTAAAATAATGCCCTTAGTAAACTTTCCTTCTTCACCCCCAACAGGTCACCCCATTATTTGCCATGTGTGGAGGGGTGTGTGAGAGTAAACCCAATATGCTTCTACGTCGGTTTAACAATCCCTGCAGGACCAGTCCTACTATTAGGCAAAGAGGTGGCTGCTTCAGGCACTGATTTGGTTCCCATGAAAAGGGGAGAAAATTATTATCTTTGTAACATATTATTGTTATCATTGTTATTGCATTTCTATTATGAGGGGGAAGTGCTTGTGGGGTTTTTCTGCCTCAGGGTGTCCAAATAACTTGGCAGCCTTGGGTACAGTTGTGTTGTTGTTGTTGTGGTTGTTGTTGTTGTTAATTCAACTTATACACTGCCCTATACCAGGAGGTCTCAGGGCGGTTCACAACAAGATGATGGCTGGGTGCTGGGGACCAATGTCTTTTGGACCAGTCCTTTCCCTTGGATTAGGACCTTTTGCCGACTTCTACTTTTAACTATGGATTGCTATGACGACTCTACCCATGAAAAAGAGGATGTGTACCTGGAGAAAGAGGACATATGGCAACCGTACAATTGTTCACCCCTCCTCAAGGTGAGGAGAACCAGAGCAAGTTATGAAAAAGGAAGTGCATGCCTTATTTCTAAAGAAAGTCTATTTTTATGATGATAGACAAAAGATCTTCAGGTAGATACCACTACTGTTCTGTTTCAGTCAGAACTTACTGGACAGCATGTTAATGATCTCAAGGACGGACTTTTGGCCTGGCCATGCCTTAGTTTCAGTGAAGACAGCTGCCCTGTTTCCTATCCCCTGATTGGTGTTTGGATTCTTTTTCTCAGACATCCTTGTACATTTTCAAATTGTCACTCCTCTTTCTGCTTACGGCAAAGTCTTGAGGCATGGACAGCTGTGAAAAAGCACCGAGATGCTGGTACTTTCATAAGTGAATAAGAGTGGTAAGAGTGGTTCATTTAGCTTATTGCAGATGTTCTGTTCTATCAAGCTGTCAGTTCCTTTTTAAAACCTCGAGAACACAACGACTTTCGCTCGTCTTCAGCTCTCTCCTATTAGAATTGCCCCAAAGTGTAAAAAATTCTCTGACACGTTTTCCAAGAATAGGGATGTTAGTGTCGGTGTCCTGACTAATTTCCAGCTGATTAAGCTTCTCACTCCAGTTAATTCATGGCAGGGGCAATTTGCCTTTGCTGCAATGTTTCTCTGAAGGTAGCACATATAGCTGCCGTGTGCCCTTCAAAGGGTTTGCTCCATTCTCTCCAGAAGTTGCTGCATTTTAGTGATGGCTGAAGCGATGCCTGAAATTTTAGACTATGTTAAGGTCTGTGTGATCTCTGGGTGGAGGTTCTCCAGCCATGCTATAGTTAGAGGACTCAGCAACACATGCAACGGTATCTGTGCAAATATGTATGAATAGAGGTGGAATCTAGAGAAAATGAGGCAGACCTCCACCCCGTTGGAAAGCAATGGTGCTTAAGCCTGCCACTGTATGCTTCAAAGTGTGAGCCTAGGCAGGTTGGTCAACTGCTAGCAAGGGAAGGTGACAGGAGAGAGCCAGCAGACAGTCACACAAAGTAAGTGACGTTAATTCTTTATTGGGGGGGGGAACCAGGACCCCCACAGGAGTGCCAGGTCTAATGAGAGCACAGAAACTCTTGCTCCTTTGAAGCAGTTGCAGAGATAGAAGGTTCCAGCCTAAGTTCCCTCATCACCAGGGTTTCTCCCAAGCAATCTGAGACCAGAGTCAGCGCTATGAAGACAACACACTGCAAATTGCACAGCTCAACCTGGCCATGTGTTTTGTGCTTTGCCAACCCACAGATGCAGACACAGCATAAACAGCATCTAACGGTGTGCACAGAATCCTGAGAAAATCTGCTTTGCTTTTTTTTTAAAAAAAGAAAAAGGCAAAGTTCTAGTCCTCATTGTTTAAAAAACAAACAAAGCATCAAGGTATATGCACAAATATTTATTTACATCAGTGCTGTTCCTGGCTAGCTGCTGTGCTGAGTATATATATATATTTTAAGCAGTGGAGGACTTGGGGTTTTCTAATTTCATTGGTGCCCTGTGCAACCCCAAAATATGGCTCCCCGTGCTTTTTGCATTCCATTCAACATCATAGTTGCGGAGGCCCCCGTAGCACCTCTGAGGGTCCGTGCCCCTAAATCCGCCTCTGCTGATACCAGGGCATACAATGCAGCCAATCTGTTAACTGGCAAGATCTCGAACCAAATATGCAGAAATTCAAGTAATTCAAAAATCCATGCTAAAGCATAGCTAGTTAGAAACCGCTGTCTTCTTAAATTTGCAAACAGATTGTATTCCAGCAAATGTTTGTGTGATAGCAGAGGATTGCTGAAGATTCCTAGGTTAGTATTAGCTAAGCAAATCCAACACGGGGGGGGGGGGGGGAGAGAAAATGGGTAGAGGAACACTCCCTGAAACAGTACAACAGATGCATTAGTATATGATAGTGGTAATGAGTAGCTCCCTTCGCCTCTACACACACATACAAAAGAACCATGTAGGTGTATGACAAATGTCTCAGCACAGGTCTGAATTATATTGTGTTGAGAAGGAGAAAAAATTGGCAGGCAGCTCCCATCAGGAACTCTCAGGAGGCTTGGATTACAGAGATGGAAAGATGTAATGCTGTAATGCTGTAGGTACACAGTGTATCTGAAAGGAATGATCCAGAGATGTCACAACGGGGGGAGGGGGGATTTGTCTTCTTTCAAACCTACTTGAAACAGCTGGAGCATCATGTCGTAAGCTGCTGTGATTCAGACATTTATTTAGGACAGGGGTGGAGGACCGATTGCCCTCCAGATGTTATTGGACTGTGATTCTGAGCATCCCACAACATTGGCCCATGTTTGGGAAACAGCCCTACTAGAAAAACTAACCAGTAACCTAAAACTGACACGGGGACAAACAGAAGAAGACACCTTCACCCCGGTATAGTTCCCCTTCATCACACACACAGCCCAACAAGACAATGACAAAAATCTACCGACAGCATACAAATCAATATGGCTAACCTGATCCAAAACACCCACCAACCCCACTCGCACAGAAAACCAAAGATCACCACAGCCAACCACAAATGAACAATCACACCCTACGCCAATCCCGACCTCTCCCATCGTCAAAGAAACACAAGCAAACAACAGAGAATCTACACAATCAACGCTGACACCAAACCCTACACATATTAAGGAAAATAGAAACATCGTCACCCCACCTCACCCCCCCATTCCATCCACCTCCTTTCCCCTTTCTCTCCCTAATGTCTCAACAACCAAATCTGATTTGTAAAAATGTTACACGGGGGGGGGGGGGGTGAATACGAGAGAGACATTGCACTCACTTTTGTAAATCAAGAAAATCTTTAACAACAACAACAACAACATTGGCCCATTTTGGCTGAGGCTGATGGGAGTTTGGAGCCAAACAACATCTAGAGGGTCACAGGTTCCCTATCCCTATTTTATTTATTTATTAAATTTGTATATCACCCTTCATCTGAAGATCACTGGGCAGTTCACAACAGAAAAATACAAAACGAGAACCCCCCCAAAAAAACCAGAACCAAAAAGCAAACCAATGTCCCTCCTCCCACAAACACTATTTTTTAAAATTCATTTATTCATTTCTTCATCGTTGCTTTAGGAAATGGAAGAAGCTGTACCAGTTCCCACCTGATTCTGCTCTAGCATTATCTCCTGGTGGATTTATGACACAAGAAGGCAAAGAAAACACTCCCAAGAATGCTCCTCTTTGTACCCTGGCTCCAGTTGATGATTATTTGTTTGACATCAGTTCATTCTGGAGTATGGCTGAAGGGGAGTGAAAAGAGACCCAGTTGTTTCAAAGAGACACTCACTAGCCCTCTCTGTCTTTTCTCGGGGTCCAAAGCCAGCCTTTGTTGGTATCAGTGGGCATTCATTCAACCACTTCGTGTTGCTTTGGCTTTCTCTAGAGCAGAGGCCCCTGATATGGTACCCATGGGCAGGAAGGCATCCTTGAGGTCCTACCATAACACCCACAAAACCTCTGAGCCTCCTCTACTCACTGCCCTCTGTCACGAGGTGGAAGGAGGAAGTGGGAAGGAGGAAGTGGGAAGAGGGACACTCTTTCCCATTTCCTCTTTCAGTTCTATGGTGCTTTTCAAGGCTCAGATAAATTCTATTGGATCAAATGCTTGGAAAAGCAAAGTGTGTGTGTGTGTTCTCTATTTCTGTCTTTGGGGATGGGTGGCTGAGCTGATCCAAGGGAGCGGGGAGAAAATTGGTGAGAGGTGGTGGCATCCATACCACTGTCACTTGCTCAAAAATCAAAATATGTCAATGCCAGGAGTCTGAACTGATTGGCAACCCCTGATTAAGAGCATGAAATCACAATCTGTGTGCTGTGTGGCACAAGAGAACCATTAGTATACTGTGGGAAATAAAATTAACCAAATGATTCAGAACTCCTGCTAGCTCAGCATGGCCTCTGTCCTGCTGACATGCACACCCAGGTGATCCCACGAAGAGTGTGTACATTTTACAAGATCAAAATGCAGCTAGGTTGTTCTTTTTTATCAATTCAGATGAAAGCTGCTTGGGAGAAAACTGCATCAGAACGCAGTATTTTCCAGAGAATGACAGGAAAAGTAGATGCAAGCTGGATATAGATTAAGGTTAGCTTGTGCTGGAGGAGACTCTTGAGAGTCTCATGGACTGCAAGAAGATCAAACCTACCCATGCTTAAGGAAATCAGCCCTGTGTGCTCACTGGAAGGACAGATCCTGAAGCTGAGGCTCCAATACTTTGGCCACCTTATGAGAAGAGAAGACTCCCTGAAAAATACCCTGATTTGGGAAAGATTGAGGGCACAAGAGAAGAGAACGACAGAGGACAAGGTGGTTGGACAGTGTTCTCGAAGCTACCAACATGAGTCTGACCAAACTGTGGGAGGCAGTGGAAGACAGGAGTGCTCTGGTCAATGGGGTCATGAAGAGTCGGACACGACTAAACAACAAGTGCATACACCGCTTCTCAAAGCAGTGATGAGAGAGCATTGGATGTAAATGGGAGTGTGCACACTGCCTTAGAATCATATAAAGTGGGGTGGTTGTTGTTTTTAAGCAGGCAGTGCTAGAATGACATAGAGGAGAATATATTCCATTCTGTCAGTCAGACAAAAAGGTGCAGCATCTTTATTGTTTCCTGTATTTCAGCCTTCCTTCCTTCCTTCCTTCAAGTACTCAAACAATTTGCAGTGAGTTACTTATGTTTGATCACCGGTAAGTGAGAAACTGGGCCGGCACAGAACTCTGGACCTCTCTAGGATTTTTCTGTAACCAAATCAGATCCCACCATGAGGCTCCTTTTCCTGAAAGACACTTTGAATGAGGTCCACTTTGCACGCCTCAGAAAGCTGATGCTTACAAAGCAGATGTGTTCCTCCAGCTGATCTGTTTATTGAGTATTTGTCCTGGTTTGTTTGCACCAAGTTTACATGGAGGTTCAATTACGTCCAATCTTTATTTAGCATTTATTCTGATTTGTTTGCAGAAAGGCTATATGGCAATGAGCACTCGCCCTGCTGCCTTCATCAGGATTTGAATTGCCTGTTCAGTCCACACTTTTCAGTGCCTCTCCCCATCACTTTCCTAACTGCAAAAAGTCTGTTTTGTTTTTAAACTGGATTTGTTGCACTAGGGCAACAGAGCCCACTAATTTAATTGCACAAACGTAAGGGTTTCTTCGGACATCAGTTTCATTGTACATTTGTGATGATTTGTGCTCATGATGGTTTCAGGATAATTATACGTGATCCCATTTTCAAAACTGTTTGTGCCCGAAAAGGTTTCAGGATGGACATACAGCTTCATTTCCAATTGGGGCTGAAATCCTGTAACTTTTAATACTACAAGTGTCTCCAGAGGCAGCAATAATGTTGCAACATTGGGGAAGCATTGTCAAACAACTTATAATGTTGAATCAAGTGTGGACAATATAAACCCGCCCACGAATGCATTTATACTGCATCAATGCATTTTGCAGACTGTATTGCAAAAAAAGAAGTATGAGCCTGGAGGGACCCCAAATGTCCAAATACTGTAGTCCCTCCCCCACAAAATACCGATCACAAAACACTGACAGTCTGTAGGTGCCCAGACAAATGCTAGAGCCAGACCAAAACAAAGATGGAGTCAAATTAATACACACCTTTAGGGAGTTTCAAGGGAACACAGGGTGACACAGATCTTGCTGTGGGTCTGAGGTGGTCTTTTGTTTACTCCTGGTAAACAGGAGGGAGAACAGGAAGCAAACTGGAGATGTACCAGAGTGGTACATGCTCTGGTTATCTCCCGCTTGGACTACTGCAATGCGCTCTATGTGGGGCTACCTTTGAAGGTGACCCGGAAACTGCAATTAATCCAGAATGCGGCAGCTAGACTGGTGACTGGGAGTGGCCGCTGGGACCACATAACACCGGTCCTGAGAGATCTACATTGGCTCCCAGTACGTTTCCGAGCACAATTCAAAGTGTTGGTGCTGACCTTTAAAGCCCTAAACGGCCTCGGTCCTGTATACCTGAAGGAGCGTCTCCACCCCCATCAATCAGCCCGGACACTGAGATCCAGCGCCGAGGGCCTTCTGTCGGTTCCCTCACTGCGAGAAGCAAAACTACAGGGAACCAGGCAGAGGGCCTTCTCGGTAGTGGCGCCCGCCCTGTGGAACGCCCTCCCATCAGAAGTCAAGGGAATAAACAACTACCTGACATTCAGAAAACACCTGAAGGCAGCCCTGTTTAGGGAAGTTTTTAAACTGTGATATTTTAAATGTATTTTAATGTTTGGTGGAAGCCACCCAGAGTGGCTGGGGAGACCCAGCCAGATGGGCGGGGTACAAATAATAAATTATTATTATTATTAAAGTTTCCTTCTCCTGGCACAGCAAGCAAATGCTAATTACACCCTGGCATCTGAAAGATTGTTTAGGATCCACCACTCCTTGGGGTGGGTTTGCTTCACAACACAGTTTTGGACAACTTGGAAATGCATTCCTGGCCTCCGAATACACATGCGTGGCATTAGGTACGAAACATGCCTCTGTTTGTGTATCCCCTTCCCCCCTTCAAAACACGCATGAGCAACACCTCAGCCTTTTTGCCTGTCGTTCTTTCAAATCTGCATTTTGAAGAAGAGAACCGTGAGATCCGTCCTTCCTCTCTATGTGGTGTGTGCATTTTTTATGCCTAGGAATCAGCTCCCGATTCGTACCAAAGAAAAAACCCTATTGTGTGTGCAGCGGAATGGCTGGGACCACCATCTGACACCCTGCCTGAGCCTTTTAAGTTTCCCTGCATCTCTCTCTCTCTCTCTCTCTATCTCTGTGCAGTGTGGATGTCATGTGGTTCTCCTGTTGCCATGGTAACAAGCCTTGCTTGGTGAGCGGCACAGCTGAGTGCAAAATCCCACATTGGGACCATCCCTGTCAGATCTTTGCACAAGCATTCTCTCTCTGTGCACGTGTGTGCATGGCCTCCTGGGGGATTCACGCTGGTACATGGCCCCTCCTTGGATGGAAAACTTGGTTCCTTTTTTACGAAGCTGCTCAAGGGATGAGTTGCCCTCTCTCTCTCTCTCTCTCTCTCTCTCTGTGTGTGTGTGTGTGTGCAGATTTTAACAATATTAAAAGATTCTGTACAATGTTGATTCCGGTTTGGAATTAAAATATGGAAATAAGAGAGGGGGTGGGAAGGGAAGGCTTTCAATGCAGTCGAGAATGTTAGCACTATACCGGTACATTTCTCTTTGATGGAAAAAAGGCTGTAAGATGGAAGGCACCTTTCCAGAGGCGTAGGAAGGTCAGGTGGTACCCGGTGTGGAAAATTTCTTGTCACCCCACCCCAATTGATCCCCCCTGCAAAAATGGTTTTATGTTATTTCATATTTTCTTACAAAGGAATAATAACAAGTAATAATAATAATAAAACTTTTATCTATATCCCGCCCTCCCCGGCCGAAGTCGGGCTCAGGGTGGCTAACATCAGATACATAACATTGGTATAAAATCAAACAATAATTAAATTACCTCCTAAAAAATCTCAAAATCAAATTAAAGTCTAATTAGATGGCTTTCCACAGGGTTAGGGTTGGGAACAGTAAGTGCTCCACTAAACTGAAATTTCAGCCTTCACGACATAGGAAAACAGCCAAGTAAACTGCTATTTTGGTGGAGGAGGGTCAAGATATTAACCGATATGCATGGAATTTCATATATAGCTGTATAATCCCTAGTATAGTAAGATACCTTTGGAGCAGGCATTTTTTTAAAAAAAGTTTTTTTATGAACCGCCCTAGTAGGGCAGTAATTGTTCCTTGATAATTTGTCACCCCCTCCATTATGGAACATGGGGTGGTCCGCCCCCTATGCCCCCCCTTGCTACGCCCCTGCACCTTTCTCCTGTTAATCGGACCCTGTCTCATTTCTGGAAACATTTGCCACAGGAGAACACCAATAGGAAGCTGCAACTGCTTCTAATAGACAGCTTTTGTGCCATACGAAACAAGACAGAAGAGCTTTGTGTTTCACACAGACACAGTTCTGTCGGGAGAATACAAGAGCCTGGTCATTCAGGAGTGCCAGTTGGTTCCCGCCTACACTGATAGGAAGCAGACCTATCTGGGAAGAGGTGGGCATCAGGCCCAGTGGGGAAAGCACGTACCTTGAATGCGAAAGGTCCCAGGCTTGATCCCCAACAAAACTCCCCATCGGAAACTTCTAGAGAGAGCTGTGGCCAGCCAGTGTAGGCTGCAGGGAGCTAGGTGGACCAATATATTGCAGCTTCCTGATAGAAAAAGGTTATTGATGGCTACTAGTCATGGTGGCCATGCTCTGCCTCCACAGACAGAGGTGGTAATTCTTCTGCATACCAGTTTCTGGAAACTACAGGGCTCTTGTGCTCAGGTCCTACCTGCGAGTTTCCCACAGGCATCTGGTTGGCCACCGAGAAAACAGGATGCTGATCCAGTAGGCTCTTCTTATGTTCCTGTGGAGGAATATTTGGTGAAATGCAATTAAGTGGGCACAGTATACTGCAACTTAAGCTGTTCATCGAGGGCTTTGCAGCAGCGGTGGACCAAGCCAATCAGGCGTTTGGGGTGGTGCGCAAGCCCTGCATCCAGGGGCAGGGCCAGCTGCCTGCGGGGCAGGTTGAGCCAGGGTAGGATGCTCTGTGGGGCCTTCAAGGAGTCTGCCTGCCTCCTCCCACTCAACCACCCCTCAGGTGAGGGGGAGGCAGTGGGCGGACTGTTTGGGGAAGCGTGGAGCCTGTGGGTGCCCAAGCCACCGGTTCACTCCCAGGAGAGACGTGTGGCTTTGGCACGCTGCAGGCCCTGCAGTGAGTGCCACCTGGCATTTTGTCGCCCCCTCAGTGGTGACACCCGGGGTGGACAGCCCCCACCGCTCCCCTTCCTCCACCCCTGCTTTGCAGGATCTGAAGGCCTATTCACAATGTCGCACCTCTGTTCTGGGAAACCAAATTTTGTGTGGCTGCAGTTCAAATGCAGCACCACACATAGCATAGTGCCCGATACAGAACATGTGGATACGTCTATCCAGTGCATCAAGAAAAATAGGTGCCGGAACTCACCGTGAAGTTGTTACAGTAAGTGGCTGGTCGACACAGGGCAGCCCTGAACAGATGCTGGCTTGCGCTTGACAACAGCTGTGTTCACTGCCTGTGGAGGTGTTAAAAACTACAGCAAGTTGTCTCCCTAGCTAGTTTGGGAGTTGCCCCTGGTTCTGGTGGAGGTCAAATAAATGTGCCCCCACCTCCCTCGTTCTCATAGGCAGATGGCTAGGACAGCTCGGAAGGGCTGTAGTTTTTAAGGGGTGCTGGGAATTGTAGCTCTGTGAGGGGTAAACTACAGTTCCCAGGATTCTTTGGGGGAAGCCATGCTCCTTGAATGGATAGTGCAGACATGACCTTAGTAACCTTGTGAGCAAATGATTTGTCATCTGGTTGTTTCAATCTTATTGTGCTAGGCCAGTGAGTCATCTTAACTGCCACTTAAATGGTCTATTTCCTATCCCCTCTAGCTGCTACAGCTATCGCTGCTGCTGCTGCTGCTGCTCCTCTTAAAACTTATGGATTGCCTGTTTTGTCAGAGGAGTATCCAACGTGATATACATTCTATAACCGAAAGCCACCAAAGAGCCAAAGCATCATGAAACCAAGGGATTCCAAAGTTCTGGTGCCACCACCAAGTATGTCCTACCTGGGGGTCCTGCAGCTTCTTCCTGCCCCCAGGCCCCCTAGCAAGGCCCAGCAGATCTCAGCCAATGGGGAGCATCGTCTGGGAGATGCCCTTATTGTGGATGCAGTATATTTAGCAGAGAAATGCTTCCACATTTCCCTTGATGTGTGCTCTAGTTTTGCTGCCTGTCAGGACAAAGATAGCTTTCCTGGCGGTACATCAATGTGCAAGCTGCAGAGTGGAATGCTCATCAGCTTGTGGTGAGTCGAGAGTTGGAGCTGGCCTCACTCCCTTCACTGTTTGCGTTGTGAGGACTATCAAGAGGCAGGAACAGCCTTGCCATGCAGCAGGTTGAAGCAGCCTGATTTAGGCAGGGGGAGATAAAGGTGGGATCTGGTGACTGAATGATGCAGCAAGCCAGTGAAATTTATCAGCTCCAGTGAGTCCCAGCAAATTCCCCATTTTGCTGGGGGCTCATGTTGACCAATGTGGTGCCCACCTGATGTTGTTGGACTCCAACTCCTATCAGCCCCAGGCAGCATAGTTAGTGGTTAGGGATGATGGGAGTTGTAGTTCAGCAACATCTGGAGGGCACCATGTAGGATATCCTTGCTCTAAGGTAACCATGGTTGCAGAGGAAAGCCTGAGTTCATGACTTCAATGAATTCTGAAAGACTCAAAGAACCCGGTGACTCATCAACATAAATGTGCTTTTATGTCACGATTTCAAAAAGCAGTTCAGTTCGTCTGCAAGTTGGCAAATGATTTTGTGTCGTTTGAGCTTGCTGCACTTCAAGTAGCCCAAAGTAGCAGTGGAAGTAGCAACGTTAAGGCAAGAGATTTATTTGTTTGCTTACAAATATTCTAGACCGTTAACCTGACCACGGGTTTACATGTGGTTTACAGCGATAGAAAAATGAATTATAAAATAAGGATGGGGGACCTGTGGCCTCACAGTTCACCACATTTTCTGATCAGTCTGTGGATTTGTTTTTCATTTCTTAAACAAGTTCTCACAAGGATTCCTCAGTATTTTAGTGTGTTTTCCTCCTAATTTTAGTGTGAAGGAGGGCTGTGTTTCAGTTCGCATAGCATTCTGGGAAGTGAAAACGAAGTAGGTTCAACCTTTAAATGTATCAATCAATCTCTTTTATTCTCATAAAAAAGTGAATCGTATACATGGATCAGAACACAACACAGTTAACGAAACAAAGTAGGACATACTTTAGGATAAAACTGTCCAGACATCATGAGGTACGAAGATGGCTCTTAGGACCTATGATGGTGTAATTTCACAGTGTCACTCAAAAATCTTGCCACATTTCCCACAACATTATTATTACAATTGTACAGCAGATAAGACACACTGGAAGAGTCAGTGCGATAAATCCCCTCCTTCAATAAGGGTGTGCTGGCCCCAAGGGTTTGTCCATGAAGCGAGGTCCAAGTCCAGTCCTGGGTCTAGGGGTCCAAAGGAGGTCAATCCGGCGGGGAGCAAGGCAGGGAGCAGGTCAAGGTCCAAGGCAGGTTCAGGCACAAGGTTGCAGGTTGAGCACACGCTTGCAACTAAGTTGCTCACGCAACTTGGGCTGGGTCTGGCTGGCTTTTATCTGGCCCTATGCTTAGGGCGGTCCCGATCCTCCGGAGACTCGCCTCTCCTCCGGGCCTGGAGGCGAGCACTCCTCCTGCAGACACTTAACTCCCTTCGCCTCTCTGCCCTGAGCCTCTGTAGCTCAGGAGAGGCTGGTGGGTTACTGGACCCAGGGGATGCCTCAGCTTCCTCTGAAGAGGCTGGGAGTGGAGCACCTGCAGGCAATGGGTCCTCCCTCCCATCAGGAGCCAGAGCAGACTCTGCTGATGCCTGCACCTGGGGATCCAGCACAGGTGGGGATCCTTCAGGCTCAAGCCCTGGCCCCGGCTCAGCTGGTTCTGGAGGCGGGGAATCCTGTGCAGGCTGGGATCCCTCAGGTTCAGCATCAGAGTCTGACTCCCAGGCCATCACACCATCCCCCCTCCCAGGCCTCCCCCTCAACCGAGGGGCCGGACCAGGCTTGCTGGGGTAAGCTGCATGGAAATCACGGAGGCAGGCAGGTGCGTGGACGTTTCCCGCTGGTTCCCATGAACGATCCTCAGGCCCATACCCCTTCCAGTCGATGAGGTATTGGAGCTTCCCCCTGCGGTATCGTGAGTCGAGAATGCGCTCCACCTCGTACTCAGGCTCCCCCTCAACCAAAACTGGCTGCGGTCGTGGATTGTCCGGGTGGAACTCGTCGGGCGGGGCGACTGGACTAAGTAGGGACCGGTGGAATACTGGGTGAAACTTGAGCGATGGAGGTAACTGGAGGCGAAACGCCACCGGCGACACCTGCGCAGTGATGGTGAATGGGCCGGCAAACCGTGCATCCAGCTTTCGTGAGGGCCGAGAAGGATGCAGGTGACGGGTAGAGAGCCACACCCGATCGCCAACATGGAGTTCTGGCCCCTCCTGACGATGTCGGTCAGCCTGGGCCTTGTATGCGTCCTTGGCCTGGCGCAGTTGCTCCATCAATAATTGTTGCTGGGACTGAAGCTCCTGAAGCCAGTCTGTCACTGCGGGGACCGCGGAAGCTGGCAGCACGTCCGGGAACAAACGTGGATGGTAGCCGTAGGAGGCCTGGAACGGGGTCTGCTGGGTGGAGGCGTTCACTGCATTGTTGTAGGCGAACTCCGCCAATGGCAAGTGATCGACCCAGTCATCCTGCTGAAAGCTGCAGTAACACCGGAGGTACTGCTCCAGCACCGCATTTGCCCTTTCCGTCTGGCCATCGGTCTGCGGGTGGTGGGCCAAAGATAGACAGACCTCCGTCCCAAGGGTCTGGTGCAGGGCTCGCCAGAAGTGGGATGTGAACTGGACGCCGCGGTCAGAAACCACACGCTCGGGCAGGCCGTGCAGGCGGAAGATGTGCTGCAAGTACAGCTGAGCCGTTTCCTTAGCTGTGGGTATGGACGGGCAGGGGGCACAGTGCACCATCTTAGTGAAATGGTCCGTGAAAACCAGGAGGCAGGTACAGTGACGAGATGGGGGCAAGTCCACCACAAAGTCCAGCGAGACCGTGTGCCAGGGACGCGGTGGGACTGGTAATGGCTGGAGCAGACTGGGGGGTCGCCCGGTAGGACCCTTGGCCCGCCGGCAGACGTCGCAACCAGCAACATAGCGTGCCACATCAGCCTTCAGGCGGGGCCACCAGAACTCCCGGCTTACCAGATGGGTGGTCCGGTACCGCCCAAAGTGCCCTGCTGCTGGGGCATCGTGGGACATCTGGAGAACCTCAGCCCGCAATGGTCCTGGTGGGATGTATAGACGACCCTGGTGCAGCAGTAGGCCCTGGTGCAGGGCCAGCCCCGGATATCGAGGGCATGACCCGTCAGACAGTTCCCGGAGCCGTTCCTGTGCCCAAGCATCGACCCGTTGCTGTTCTCGCACCCGAGCCTGCAGCGGCTTGGCCTCCTGAGTGGCCAGGAATGCGGCTGGTGGTAAGATAGTCGTCGGTACTGCCTGCTGTACAGTGTCTGCGACGTCCTCAGGTTTCCGGGACAGGGCATCCGCTTTCCGGTTTTGGGAGCTAGGGATGTAGCGGATCCGGAACTGGAACCGGGAGAAAAACAGCGCCCACCGGATCTGCCTTTGGTTCAACTTGCGGGTGGTCTGGAGGTACTCCAGATTCCGGTGGTCCGTTCTCACTTCCACCGGGTGTCGTGCCCCCTCCAGATGATGGCGCCAGACCTCAAAGGCCACCTTGATGGCCAGTAGTTCCCGCTCCCACACGGTATAGTTACGCTCCGCCGGAAGGAGCTGCCGGGAGTAGTAAGCGCAGGGTAACAGTGGCGCATCGGGTCCGTGTTGCTGAGACAGGATGGCACCGAGAGCCGTACTGGAGGCATCAGTCTCCACCACGAAGGGACGAGAGGGATCAGGGTGCTGTAAAATTGGCGCCCTCTGGAAACAGGCTTTCAACCCCTGAAATGCCACTTCAGCCTCCTCATCCCAGGAGAAGGGCGTCTTGGGGCGCAGCAGTCGGGTTAATGGGGTGGTGCGATGAGCATAATCTGCAATGAAGGTCCGGTAATAGTTGGCGAACCCTAGGAACCGCTGTAAGTCCTTGCGGTTCCGGGGCGCTGCCCACTCTCGAACCGCAGCCACCTTCCCAGGGTCCATCTGCACCCCGTCAGGGGAGAGTCGGTGTCCAAGGAAGTCCACTGACCGCTGGTGGAACTCGCACTTGCTGAGCTTGGCGTACAGGCGGTGCTCCCGCAAGCGCTGCAACACGGACCGAACATGACTCTCGTGACGGGCTGGGTCACGGGAATAAATCAGAATATCATCTAGGTACACCACCACGTATTTGTCTAGCAAGTCCTGGAACACGTGGTTGATGTACCGTTGAAACACGGCGGGCGCGTTGCATAATCCGAACGGCATAACCAGGTATTCAAACTGCCCATACCGGGTCCCGAATGCAGTCTTCCACTCGTCCCCAGCACGGATCCGAATCAAGTTGTAGGCCCCTCGGAGGTCCAGTTTGGTAAACATCTGCGCCCCCTGCACCCGCTCCAGCAATTCTGCAATAAGGGGCAAGGGGTACCGGTCTGGGATGGTGATCTTATTCAGGGCCCGGTAGTCATGGCAGAGGCGAAGCTCCCCACACTTCTTCTTAACGAAGAGTACAGGAGCGGCAGTGGGTGAGGTAGAGGGTCTAATGAACCCACGTTCCAGGTTCTTGCGAAGGAAGTCCTGCAAGGCTTCACACTCTGGCTCCGAAAGAGAATATAGGCGGCTCACAGGCAGGGGCGCCCCAGGCTGTAGGTCTATGCCGCAGTCGAAGGACCGATGAGGCGGCAGCTTGTCTGCTCCCTGTTCCTCGAACACGTCTAAATAGTCCTGGTACACGGCAGGGAGCGTTGACACAGCCTGCCCCATGGGGGCAGCTGCTACTAACTCGGACTGAGCACGGGAACCCGGGTCTGGGAAGCGTACAGTCCGATTGACCCAGTCGATCTGAACATTGTGTGACTCCAGCCAGTCCATCCCAAGCACCAGGGGAAACCGGGGCATGGTGGCAATGTCCAGGGTTCGCACCTCCCGGTGCTGCTGGTAGCACAGGACCAAGGGCTGGGTCTCCCGAGTAACAGCGCCCGAGCGTAGGAGCCGTCCGTCAATTGCCTCCACCTGTACTGGTTCCGGCTTGTTCTGAAGCGGCACCTGATGCTGAGTGGCGAAGGCAGAGTCCATATAGGAGCGGGTTGCCCCCGAATCCACCAGAGCGTGGGTGAGAATCCAGGGCCCACCGGGGGGGTATAGACGCACCGGTATCATGAGGTGTTGCAATTCCACTGGTGAGGGCCCATCATGCGATGCTTGGGTCCCCAGGTAGCCTGGGCCATCGGCTACTGGGGTTGGCAGTTTTCCCTGCGGCTGGCGTTTCTCAGGGCAGGTTCGGGCGTAGTGTCCACTCCCACCGCAGTAGAGACACAGGTTCCCCTCCCGACGCCGAGTCTTTTCCGAGGGGGAGAGGCGAGGCCGCGCTGCCCCGAGCTGCATCGGCTCCTCCAATGACTCAGCTCTGGCCACGGAACTGCAGGGAAGCACCGGCGCCGGGAGCCCGGAGTGCCGGTGGCCCCGGGCCTGGCGACGGTCCTCCAACCGATCGTCTATCTGCAGACTCCGTTGGATGAGGGCATCCAGTGTGGCAGGGCGATCCAACGTGGCCAGCTGATCCAGTATCTCGTCTGAAAGTCCCTCGAGATACTGGTCCCGCAGGGCAGAGTCGTTCCAGGTCAAGTCCTGCGCCAGCAGCCGAAATTCCGTGGCGTAGGTGGCCACTGTGGACTTGCCCTGTTTCAACCGCCGAATTGCCCGATTGGCTTGACTCCCCTTCTGAGGGTTGGCGAACGTGGTTTCCAGATGATTGCAAAACCCCGTATAGTCTGTCAGCAAGGGGGAGTCTTGCCGGAGCAGCGGCAACGCCCACTTGGCCGCCTGGTCCTTCAGCAAGCTGATCAGGAAGTGCACCTTGGTGCGGTCATCAGGGAAATCCCGAGCTCACCCCTGAATATACAGCTTGGCCTGGGCGAGAAACATGGGAAAGCTGGCTGGGGACCCATCAAATTTCTCTGGCAGGGCCACTGGGTACTTGCCAGGAGCTGGGGCGGCGGCCCCAGGAGCCGGTAGGGCATCCAAACGCTGCTGAAGCGCCGTAACCGCATTGCTTAGCTGCTGCACGGTGTGGGTCAAGGCCTGGTTCTCCTGGGCCAATGCCACTAGCGCAGCCGCCTGGTCAGCCATGGCTACTAGTTCCTCCCGAACGCACCCCAGCGAAGGGGGAGTGCGGGTGTGGCGTGAGCAAACTGTGCTGGCCCCAAGGGTTTGTCCATGAAGCGAGGTCCAAGTCCAGTCCTGGGTCTAGGGGTCCAAAGGAGGTCAATCCGGCGGGGAGCAAGGCAGGGAGCAGGTCAAGGTCCAAGGCAGGTTCAGGCACAAGGTTGCAGGTTGAGCACACGCTTGCAACTAAGTTGCTCACGCAACTTGGGCTGGGTCTGGCTGGCTTTTATCTGGCCCTATGCTTAGGGCGGTCCCGATCCTCCGGAGACTCGCCTCTCCTCCGGGCCTGGAGGCGAGCACTCCTCCTGCAGACACTTAACTCCCTTCGCCTCTCTGCCCTGAGCCTCTGTAGCTCAGGAGAGGCTGGTGGGTTACTGGACCCAGGGGATGCCTCAGCTTCCTCTGAAGAGGCTGGGAGTGGAGCACCTGCAGGCAATGGGTCCTCCCTCCCATCAGGAGCCAGAGCAGACTCTGCTGATGCCTGCACCTGGGGATCCAGCACAGGTGGGGATCCTTCAGGCTCAAGCCCTGGCCCCGGCTCAGCTGGTTCTGGAGGCGGGGAATCCTGTGCAGGCTGGGATCCCTCAGGTTCAGCATCAGAGTCTGACTCCCAGGCCATCACAAAGGGGGCCAAATACTCATCACATATTTTTGCATAAAATGGGCAATAGAATAAAATGTGTGTGATGGATTCGGCCTGTTTTGTGCTTCAAGGGGAGTGTCTTTCAGAGTATGTGATTTTCAAGAATCTACCTTGCAAAACTGCAGACATTAAATCTTGCGAGGGAAAGATCTCTGCGTAGCTGGGGGTCATAAAACTGGTGTAAATATGGAGTGGAAACAAAATAAATAAATAAATAAAAATCCTTCCAGTTAGAACCTTAGAGACCAACTAAGTTTGTTCTTGGTATGAGCTTTCGTGTGCATGCACACTTCTTCAGATACACAGATAAATATGGAGTGGTTGGCCAAATGAGGGTGGAATTCCCAACCCCAAAGGTTCCCCATAGAACTGCTATGTTCTGCACTCCACAGCAGAAGACGGTTCTAGAAGGCTGTACATGTTACTAATAGTGTCAGATTTTCCTTTCAAGTCGAGAACCATGGCCTTCCATCAGCTAAAAACCAGATCTCGTTAACTGAGACTTCAAACAAGAAGAACCAGCTAATCGGTTTCTTTTAAAAATAAAATGTGAAGACAGGGTGTGGACGACTCTCTCTGCCAGGAGATGAAACAAGATCCATATGGTGCAGATTGGGTACCTGCCTGGTTGTAAAGAAAAGGCTGGCAGCATGCATCTAAAAAGGTGAAAACGCAGGAGCGATGTGGGCTTAACAATTATGAATAATACCGCACAACACCACACCACACACATACACACATTCCCTCTCTCATACATGCATTTGCCTTCATTGTTGATCACATGGCCAATCTTTGGTTAACTTCTTGCCTGCAGAGCTTCCTGGATACATGTGGTCTAAATTCTCTAAAAATAAAGCATTGGGTAGGTAAATTCCTGGCCTTATTGTACAATTGCTGCTTCGAGGCCATATTGCATCAAATTCTAGGTGCTTCCAGATGGCCGCTATTTTCAGGTTGGATTCAGTCACATACCAGCAAATTCAGGCTGCACAATTAAGATCGAAAACAATTGAGAACGAATGTGCATGAAATGGCCGGAGTTGTTTAACCTCCTTGCAAACTTTCTGCAAACAAATGGAGACAAGCGTTCAATAAACAGGCCGGCTGGAAGCAACCTGTAGAATATCTTTAAATGCTGGGGTGTGTGAATCACATGGCAGGGCCACAACTTGGTTCAGCTCCTGCCTGCCGTGCTTGAAGGTTGAATTTGACTTATGACCCAGGGAGTGGCTATGAGCTGGCTCACAACAGAGACATGACCAAAGAAGACTTTCCTATCACTAAACTTTGAGGCCGCATTTGATGAGAGGATCAGAATTGTGATTGCCTGTCCAGTGTGTAATGAAGACTGCTCCACCAGCCCCAGTCTATCCTCAGCCAGCCCCACTTCCCTGTCTTCCTGGGATTGGGAGGTGGCACTGCAGGAAGGAGAATGGGAGCAAAACTAGAACTAGTTGGCTCCGCCTGTCTGGCTCTGGCTCTGGCTCCACTTCCCTGTGCCCTCCTACCTGCCCCAATGGGCACCAGCCAGCGCTGCTAATATGCTTCCCAGGGGCTGCACATGAAGGTCCAAACTGTGTGTTCTCAGGCCTGGACCATGACATTTTGCTATGTAGGGCAAAGCAGGACAAGATGCCTTCTTCATTCAATGTACAAAAGAAGAATAAGAGAATCTTAGAATTGGAAGGGACCCCAAGGGTCATTCAATCCAACCCTCTGCAATGCAGGAATCTCAGCAAAAACATCCAAGACAGATGGCCATCCAACCTCTGCTTAGGAACCTCCAAGGAAGGAGAGTTCAACACCTCTCGTGTGAGTCTGTTCCACTACTGAACAGCTCTTACTGTCAGAAAGTTCTTCCTGATGTTTAGTTGGAATCTCCTTTCTTGTAACTTGAAGCCATTGGTTTGAGTCCTATGCTCCAGAGTAGGAGAAAATGAGCTTGCTCCCTCTTCCATGTGACAACCTTTAATATATTTGAAGATGGCTATCATATCTCAGTCTCCTCTTTTTCCAGTCTATACATACCCAGCTCCTTCAAGCGTTCCTCGTAAGGCTTAGTTTCCAGACCCATAATCATCTTGGTTGCCCTCCTCTGCAAACCTTCCAGTTTGTCAACATCCTTCTTAAATTGTGTTACCCAGAACTGGACACAGTATTCCAGGTGTGGTCTGACCAGGGCAGAATAGAGTGGTACTATTACTTCCTTTGACCTGGACACTATACTTGTGTTGACCCTAGAGCTGAGTCTTATCATTTGTATAGTGTATATCATGTTGTGCACTGCTGTGTTATATTGTATGAATTGGTAGCCTATACTTTTATAAATAAAACAAGCTTCCTACCACTCCAGATTGTTGTTGTTGTTTAGTCGTGTCCGACTCTTCGTGACCCCATGAACCAGAGCACGCCAGGCACTCCTGTCTTCCACTGCCTCCCGCAGTTTGGTCAGACTCATGTTGGTAGCTTCGAGAAACACTGTCCAACCATCTCGTCCTCTGTCATCCCCTTCTCCTTGTGCCCTCCATCTTTCCCAACATCAGGGTCTTTTCCAGGGAGTTTTCTCTTGTCAGTGTGGTGTAGTGGTTAAGAGCGGTAGACTTGTAATCTGGTGAACCAGGTTCATGTCTCCGCTCCTCCACATGCAGCTGCTGGGTGACCTTGGGCTAGTCACACTTCTTTGAAGTCTCTCAGCCCCACTCACCTCACAGAGTGTTTGTTGTGGGGGAGGAAGGGATAAGGAGAATGTTAGCCGCTTTGAGTCTCCTTCGGATAGTGATAAAGCGGGATATCAAATCCAAACTACTACTACTCCTCCTCCTCCTCCTCCTCCTCCTCCTCCTCCTCCTCCTCTTCTTCTTCTTCTTCTTCTTCTTCTTCTTCTTCTTCTTCTTCTTCTTCTTCTCATGAGTTGGCCAAAGTATTGGAGCCTCAACTTCAGGATCTGTCCTTCCAGTGAGCACTCAGGGCTGATTTCCTTAAGAATGGATAGGTTTGATCTTCTTGCAGTCCATGGGATTCTCAAGAGTCACCTCCAGCACCATAATTCAAAAGCATCAATTCTTCGACGATCAGCCTTCTTTATGGTCCAGCTCTCACTTCCATACATCATTACTGGGAAAACCATAGTTTTAACTATACGGACCTTTGTCGGCAAGGTGATGTCTCTGATTTTTAAGATGCTGTCTATGTTTGTCATTGCTTTTCTCCCAAGAAGCAGGCGTCTTTTAATTTCGTGACTGCTGTCACCATCTGCAGTGATCATGGAACCCAAGAAAGTAAAATCTCTCACTGCCTCCATTTCTTCCCCTTCTATTTGCCAAGAGGTCATGGGACTAGTGGCCACTCCAGATTAGACAGCTGAAATGAGCAAAATGTGAGGTAACTGGAAATGGATTTTTATGTGGCAGAACTTTGAGCTCAGCTCAAATTTGATTCTTAGAACTAATTCCTGTACTTAACAGCAGCTGAAGGTTCATCCAGACTTACAGAACTGTAGAATTGGAAGGGACTCTGGGGGTCACAAATCCAACCCCCTGCAATGCTTATACTGCCTCTTTCCCCCAGGGAAAGCTGTTCTTTAGCGCTGAATAGGAGCAAACGACAACCAGGTTTTCAGTGGAATGACATTTGCTCCCATTTACCGTAGTGTGAAACAGTGAGTTTTTTCCCAGGACAATGGCAGAACTGTCAGAAAACCTCTTGGACCCATGCCTGGAAATCATGGGACAAGCAAAAAACCCTAGATTCTTTAACCTTTAACCTTTCACTTTGTACCTGGCTGCAGTTGGTGGATCTTTGGGTTCCAGTAAAGCAGATACCCACAAGGCTGAAGTCTCCTGCCCTCCCCTGATGTAAACTAGCATTTATCATGGCACCTGACAGCAATGACTCTCGTAAGTTAATGATGCATTGTGTCAAGGCATACTTTGTTTTGTCTGTCCTGAGCATTCTGCCATCCCAGCAGGGGATCACAGATAATCAGCAGCGAGAACTAGAGGGATTAACCAAGTGATGTTTCAGAAGCCCATTTATTTGCTCAAGAAGGCAATAACTTAACAGCGCCTAGAGATGGACTGAACGGAGAACAGAACAATTAGTGCGTTAAGGAGAAATCCGAGTGGAGAAATCTAGGTCATGGAATGCCACCTCATATGAATGAGCAGCCAGAGGGCTTGGTTTAACGTTTCATGGAAGAGGTGGGATTTCAAGTGTTTTTTAATAGCTCGAAAATTAAAGGTGGGTCCTGGCATTTGTTCAGCGGAAAAGAATAATCCCACGGCACTGTGAAAGAATGCTTGAAACAAGCAAAGAGAGTTTCAGCGATAAACGGAGGAGGTAGGTTTGAAGGTGCAGAAAGCAGAAGCTTCACTACACCCAAGAATCCGAGAGCATGCTGGATCAGGCAATGGTCCATCTAATTCAGCAGAGGCCAACCAGATGCCTGTGGGAAACCCGCAAGCAGGACCTGAGCACAACAGCACTCTTCCCCTCCTGCAGTCCCCAGCCACGGGTAAACGAAAGGAAGGAAGAGGGAATTGGCAAATTTGACTTCTGAAACAGATTTACTGTGAATTTCTCTTCATAGGCACATTTTTACATGCAGTCTTGACGAATGCGCCCATTTTTGCAAGCAACGTAATCCCAATCTAATGCATTTTCATATGCTGTCTTCACTAGTATACTCATTTTCATGCACATACTTTCCCTTAATAAAAGCATTTCTAGGTTGGTGAACTGCACCACAGGATTTGGGTAAGTGAATTTCGAAGGATGTCTGTGTTTCGGTTCTCGCATTGTTTTGGAAAGTATGAATTTGATAGATTCATCTTAAAATGCAAACTAGACTGAATTCCCCCCTCCCTGTCCCTACCCTCAAAGTATGCCAGTGGGAATTGACATGTTCCCTGTGCATGGCATTCCAGCTGACCATTGGGGTGGTGGAGTGGGGTGAAATGGAGCTTGGGAGAATGGCTCCTGTACTCAGGAAAAGGACATAGTTGTCTGATACCCCAAACAGTAAACACTCTTACACAACAACTTTTTCTTGCAGCAGACCCCATTTGTACATTATTATTACCTAATCCACTAAGGCTGCGTAGATGTGACCATCTACTTTGGCTCCCATGCTCTCCCACCTCTGGTGTTTGAAGCCAAGCACACAGGACATTATCCACAATCCATAGGTATCCCTGATAAATGCTGCCATTAGATCTGCTTCCCCTCAAACCAGCTTCCATCTGATTTGAAAACGCAAATCATGGTTAAGTAGAGGTACATATATTTGAGACGTCCATTGCGCATGCACAGATGATAATTTAATTTGGGGAGGGGAGGGGGTTGCACGTGTGGGGAAAATATATCAGGTAATGTGCACCTGCCCCCTCTTTCATGTGTACAGCAGCATAAAATTGAAACTTGAAATACTTGGGGGGTGGGGACAGGACGACAACCTCTCCGTGTTTTCAGCCACTAATGTGTACAGCATATGATGCTGAGTACCATGTACTGAGGCAGTGGCAGAGCTTCATGCTCCGGCACCGGGTGTGTGTGTGTGGAGAGCTGGCAGGGGCTGGGCTCGTGGTTGTCCTGGGGGCGTGGCACACAGCCTGCGGGGGCAGGGCATCCAGCGTGGGCGGGGGGCAGCCACGATGGCACCTCACCAGGATCACGGTGCCAGGGGCGGTGCACTCCCCCCAAACTCCTCTTCCTCCGCCAGTGTACTGAGGCCATGTTTCCATGGTCTTAAAAACAACCCCTAAGAGGGTAAATAAAACTAGATTATGTTAATATGAAAAGCATTTACATAGAAGGGAACAAAAAATATAATTCTGGCTGCAATCATAGAGGTGTTGCTAGAGACCACTCTATTCTGCCTTGGTCAGACCACACCTGGAATACTGTGTCCAGTTCTGGGTAACACAATTTAAGAAGGATGTTGACAAACGAAGGTTTGCAGAGGAGGGCAACCAAGATGATCATGGGTTTGGAAACTAAGCCTTACGAGGAACGCTTGAAGGAGCTGGGTATGTATAGCCTGGAAAAAGAGGAGACTGAGGGGAGATATGATAGCCATCTTCAAATATCTTAAGGGTTGTCACATGGAGGAGGGAGCAAGCTTGTTTTCTCCTGCTCTGGAGGGCAGACATGAACCAATGGTTCAAGTTACAAGAAAGGAGATTCCAACTAAACATCAGGAAGAACTTTCTGAGAGTAAGAGCTGTTCTACAGTGGAACAATCAGGAGGTGGTGGACTCTCCTTCCTTGGAGGTTCTTAAGCAGAGGTTGGCGGCCATCTATCTTGGATGTTTTAGCCGAGATTCCTGCATTGCAGGGGCTGGACTAGATGACCCTTAGGGTCCCTTCCAGCTCTACAATTCTTTTTCTTCAGGGTGGTGGTTTTTTCATTTGGTTTGACACTCTGAGGTAGGATTTGATCTCTGTGTGTGTGCCCCGCACATGTTTTTCCGTTAAGATGTGAGAGACATTTTCAATGCAAGGAGAAGGAAGCAGGAGCCTCTTTACCTCCCCTTTCTCTCTCTCTGTCTCTCTCTCTCTCTCTCATTCTGCAGCATTGGTCTTATGAATAATACAGCACGTTTTAAGCCTTTACATTATGAATTCCTTGTCTGCATGAATTAGGAGAGGTGGCCTACATGAACCATATAAAAATACCTGCCTTTTAGGAATTGCTGGCCTACTTCAAATGCCTGTCAGAAGTTGTTGGACGCTACTGTGTGAGCCAAGCCTGCACAGTCATGTGACAGGACATTGTCTAAGAGAGCAGCATGACGCGGCCTTTCGGTGCTTTGCAGGAGCAGCCCAGACCTCAAAGGCTTCTTTTCTTTGCAGTTTGACTCAGTGGCTCCCAGACAATGCAAGAACACCGATTCTTGGAGCTTCCGAACTGTTCTGCCGAGTCATCCCATGACACATTCTCCCTGGTTTGGTGTCTGGGCTTTCGGTGTCAGAGCAAAACACCAAAACACATGTTATCCGCAATCCTCCCAACACATGGACTTACAACCAGGGCCATCTTAAGCTTATCTGGCGCCGTGGTGCAAGGATCCCTCCGGCACCCCACCCCCACCCCTGCGTTTCCCTCTGGGCGGCTCTTCCAGAAGGACGGAGGCTCCGGGTGCGGCGCTGCTGGCGGGGCTGGAGGGCGGCTCCTCCAGCAGGGAGGAGGCTCCAGCCGTGGCGTGGCATAGTGGAGGGCAGTGCTGCCGGCAGGGTTGGAGGGCGGCTCCTCTGGCAGGGAGGAGGCTTCAGCCATGGTGCTGCATGGTGGAGGTGGGCGAGGGATGCGCTGCCGAAGGGGCTGGAGGGCGGCTCCTCTAGCAGGGAGGAGACTGTGGGCACAGCGCGACATGGCGGAAGCGGATGAGGGCGGCAAGCTGATGCTGGGAGGTGCTGCGTCCAGCCTCCGCCTCTTCCCTGGCGCCCTCCAGAATGTGGCGCCGTGGTTCCCCGCACCACTACCCTCTATGGCTAAGACGGCCCTGCTTACAACCAGTGGCTGCTACAGTTCACCCTCCTTTGGTCACTTTCTTTTTCTTTGTGGGTAATGACGGAGAGAGAAATGAGTGTTGCTGCTCCTTGGATAGCTGAGGGAATGCAGACCCTCCCATTGTCCATGTTTTCCAATGACAGTCCCAGATTTACAGGCGCTGTCCCGGTTTCTGATTTGATCCCAGAATATCCCACTTTCCCTTAGGACATCCCTATTTTCATTGGAGAAATGTTGGAGGGTATAGTAGAATGTCCCTACTTTCACCAGGAGGTATGGAGCTAGGAGACCCCCAAGCCAAGTAACTATACAACCTTTAGAAGGCAGCCCTGTATAGGGAAGTTTTTTTTTAATGTTTAATGTTTTGTTATATATGTTTAAAGAGTGGCTGGGGCAACCCAGTCATATGGGCAGCGTATAAATAATAAAATTATTATTATTATGGAACAGGGTATAGGAGTGCATAATTATGGGTATGGGAGTGCATAATTTTACAGTGGGTGCAGGGAATGAGAGACAATGTTCCCTGGGGAAAGCAGGGGGCTTGTGTGTAATTTTGTCCCGCATTTTAGTTGGGGAGAGAGAGCAGCAGAAGTCAGAGGGCTGCAGCTGGCACTACCTATAAATACATGCTTGTATATTTGGTAAGGGGGGCTGGTTGTTTCTGCTGTATCTGGACCTGCTACTTGTTATTATGGTCCCCATGTGGTAGCTGTTTCAGTTTACAGTGATGCCTAAGAAGGGCATCTGATTTCATTGTTATCTGTTCTGCTGCTCTAACACATGGGATTCTTTGTTGCCGAAATCTTTTTGATGGTGTTATTTTTGGGATGAAGTCAACCGCTTGGAGATTTTCTGTGAAATGTAGATACATTAACTAACTAACTAACTAACTAACTAACTAACTAACTAACTAACTATTGTGCCACTCTGTGCTGCACAGTTCTTGCAGTTGGTGTGCATGTCATGATTACCTCCGAGGTGGCATAACAAAAGCATCCCTTTGGCAATTTTCGCACCCCATCTCTTCTGCCATCTTAGTTTCAAGGGTGTGGGTGGCTCAGCACCGCACCCTGCAGCAATAACTTCCTCCACCGAATAACAGCAGGACTTTTAATTTTCTTGTATTGGTGGGTGCCTTGAGACGGGGGTTTGTTTTTTGTGGGTGTCTTCTGCCCCATGTCATTGCCACAATAATAGTGCATTGATGGTGAGTTTATACTGCACCGTCCATGCATCCTTCCGCTTTATTAGTTGCTCTGTGATGTAACCCCAATGTTTTCTGCGTTGTTGCCATCTGGAGGGGCACTCTTGCACTACAGCGCAACAAAATTAGCGCTTTAAAGTTTTTTTAAAAAATTTTTTTAAGCCGTTTATAAATGTGTATAAATGAAGAAATAAATGTTGGGACGTCTCAGTGAGACAAGGGGCATTCTGGCAGCTGTGGAAGTGGTGCGGCAGTAGGCTGGAGCATGGCAAGAGAGCAGGAGAAGACAAGGCCACGCCTGGTTTTAACTCACTGCGAAAACACCACCACCACCAACAGCAACAACAACTAAACAAGCAGATTCAGGAGAGAGGATGTAGCTTCAGCTCTTTGCTCGCTGTGCTGCTTTTAGATTCGCAGGAAAGAACCTTACAGAATGGCAAACCCCCCCCCCCATGTTTGATGCAATAGACTCTATTCCACCCTCTCAGCATTCTGCCACCTCCGTCAGTTTTATATTTAGATCCTTTATCAGTCACACCCAAAAGCATTCCTCCTCCCAGAGGAACTCCTGTTTTGTGACTTCTTCGCAGTGTGGCAGCCTGACGCATCTGCGCAGCAGAAACCAGGGGTCAACATTATATTCACCTTTCCCCCTGCTATGGTTCTTTCTCCTCCTTCCTCTTGGATGACGTGCAGAGCTGGAGATGAAGGCAGGAAAGAATCAGAGCCCTCTGTGGAATCTGCTGCCCATAGCAGCTGCTTCACATTCCATTTCCGCAGTGTAGGAAGCTGCCTCATTCCACGGAGGTGAGGGCTACTGATGGCGACTAGACATCATGGCTATGCTCTGCCTCCACAGTTGGAGGCAGCAATGCGTCTAAATACCAGGAGAGGAAGATGCTCCTGCGCTCAAATCCATCTCCCATAAGCCCTAACCAGCATGACTAACGATCTGGGATGATGGGAATTGGAGTCCCACAATATCTGGAGGGCCAACCCAATGCCAACAAATTCATGCTGGAGTGGGAGCCATTTTGCACATACCCGGTATTGGAATATCAAACAAGATTTAATTAGAGGAAACCCATTTCCTTTATGGCAATATAAAGCACAATATAAAACACCAGAAGCAAGTTCCATTGAGTCCACCGGAGCTTACTCCCAAGTAAAATGGTTATAGGATTGCAACCTTAAACTGGTTTCCCAACTTAACTTGCCTCAGTTGCTGAAATGTTTTAAAGATTTGCACGTCTAAGTTTGGTTCTGCTTTGTGTAAGGAAGAGTAGGTTTGTTTTAAAAGGCGCATGTGTGGTATGTTTTCATTCTTATGTGAGGTAACCTTAATGTTTTATCCCCCCCCCCAATGCCTTTAATCTAATTGCATAAATTATGGATATAGAATAATAAAAATAAAGCTTGAGTGGCGGTAGAAGGAAGGAAGCATTTCCGTGTGAGCATCCAGGAAACACCTGGTAAGAAAAAGCATGATGGGCTAGATAGACTTCTGGTGTGGTCCGGCAGGGCTCTTTTTATGTTGCAAATACTAGTTAGACAGCTTTTTGAGACCCAGTGGAGTTATAGTGGATACACTGTTAGATTAAGATCAGGCTTCAAATCTGTGGCCTGTATTTGTTATGTAAATTTGCACATGTGCCATTTTAAAAATTAAACCTCTCTCTCTTTTTTGCATCATTTTGTTTCTTCCAGTCACAAGGAGAGACCCAGGCAAAAAGCTGCAGATGTTACCAACACTCTTTCTCCTTGCCTCTGGAAAACCTGCCCAGTTTCCTCCATTACTGTGTTGGCCCTTGGAGAATACCCTGGTTGCTCTCGTGCACTTTCAGGACTTAAATGTTCACAGCCTGGAGGACTAGAAGCTTGTTTGTTTAAAAAAAGAAAGAAAACACAAATGAATTTGGGGCTGCAGCCCTGTACCCACTTATCTGCAAGTACGTCCCACAAGTATACTTGAGGTAGTGTCAGGCTTTGGGGAATCAGATCCCTCCCACAGTGGCAGCCAAGAAGCAGAGAAACGATAAAACTTTTTACCAATCAATTTATTCAATAATTCACACAGAGTGACGAAGGAATGCAGTCTTCCCTAAATAATGGCGTTGCCCCAAGTTAAGTCCCACCCCCCTATGTCTCCCCTATTCTACGTTACCCCTGCTTTGGCTAATCTGAGCTTTCTGCCTCTGAGCTCTCTGTTCTACTTCCCTCAATGCATGGCTGGTCCTGGGAGGGGGTGTCAGGAATGCTTTCCAAGGACACTGAGTCGGTCAGCTGTCTCTCCCCTGGTATTGCTTCTTCCTGTTGTTCCTCTTCCAATATTTTCCAGCCCTCTGCAGCCTCTGAACTATGCCCTTCTGCAAACCACTGTTCTAAATCTAAACTGTCCTCCTGTTCTTGGTCCTCAGTCCAGCCCCTGACAGCTAGGGTCCTGGTTGTATGCTTCTCCATAGGCATCTGGTCAGCCACTGTGAGAACAGGATGCTGGACTAGATGGGCCATTGGCCTGATCCAGCAGGCTCTTCTTATGTTCTGATGTATAGGACTGCACTATAAGAATATTAGGAGATTTTTGCACCTGGTACCAAACTCCATTCTAGCTCTATGCGGTTGAAGACTACACACAGGCCTGCCAGCAACCTATGGCCCACCTCCCAGCTTTCTGGTTAAGAAACTGATCTTGGACCAAACTCTTAAAAAGACTCTCCAGGCCTAAGATTCAATCCCTAAATCCACTTTAGGCTTTAGAGATTAAAAAGTAGCTTTGGATTCAGGGTGGCTGAGCACATTCAGCAACCAGTGGTTTTACAGGGATCTCCCAGCGCTCAGTCTCTCTGGAATTTGGGCTCCTTTGATTTCAGTGCCATAAAGTGGGTTTTCATGAGGCTAACAATCTGCATGCCACTCTGCTTCGGCAGGTCCGGTAATCTGGAAGGTGACTGGCTGAGTGGGTGCTGCACCCATCTTTCCTTCTGTTCTTCTTCACCCTAAATGACACCTAAACCATGCAAGCTCAAGCAAGCATGGGAACTTGCACAGGGATTTATGAGTCAAAGCCTGACTTCCTGCAGAAGTGCTCCTCAGTAGCTTCAAAGGAAAAAGCTTTCCTCTGGAATACCTGCCCTCAGCTTTTACTGGTGATCCAGCTAATGGCAGGCGTGCCACTGGCAATTCACAGAGGTGCTAATGCGCCTCAACACGCCTCTGCAAGAGACACTTCATGGCTCTGCAATTTTTGCCTCAGTTACAACCCACCCCATTCCAATACAAAATAGCAGCCTCAACTTTATATGGTTAGAACAGGGTGGTCTAACATGCAGCCCTTCGGAAGGTAGCGTGAGGGCTTCAGGGAGGGTGTCAAATGTTGGCTTCACTTCCCACCTTCACCCCTGTGCGACAAGGCAGTGTGTGGCCCACAGGTTCCGTGTCAAAGTACTCTTGCGGCCCACTTGGTATGAAAGGTGTTGTGTATTCAGTGGTCTGTGTTCGCCTGAGCTTGAGTCTGGACTAATGATTCTGAGCCCCAGTGTTCTGATTCGATACATGATATCCAATCGCAGAACATTCCAGGATTTGGGCCTCTGCCATTGGCCCTTAAACTCTGAGTCATGATTTGCAGCTTGGAAGTTTAGACAGCCAATCACGTTGGGAGTGGCCCAGGCCTTCAGAAATGTAAGCAGTTGCTTTGTGCCTGTTGTCCAGTTCTGTTAGTTCAATAAAGGTTCTTGCTGTTATCACTGTGTCTTGCCTCGTGGGAACCCACCTACACTTCAAAAAGTTTGACCGCCCTGCGGTTAGACGAAAGACCAGAAGGCCATCAAGCTGAACCTGCCTGCCCCAAGAGAAGACCTTCACTTCCTCTGTCATCTTCTGTCTTCATTATGCCCATCTGAAATCCTGGAGAGCTGCCACCAGGCAGCAAACACAGTTTGCTGGGCACTAGCTGCCAGTTAGCTATCAGGCTACATTCAAGGTGCTGGTCTTGGTCTGTAAAGTCTTCTACGACTTTGGGTTCAGTATACCTGAAAGCTTGCGTCACTCCTTATAGACCCAGCCAGCCATTCTGCTCTGCGGGTGAGGTTCTGCAGCAGACGCCATCTCATCAGGAGGTCTGTTCCGCACAATGAAGAAATCAGTCCTTTAGTGTTGCATACCCATCACCTGTCCCAGAAAAAAAACAGAACATCATCATCTTCTTCTTTTTTGCAAGAAGACGGAGGCCAAAATGGCTGTTGCAATTTCTCACCCCCCCAAAAAAATTGCCTTTTTGGAGCAGTGATCTTGCGCAGCACCGCAAAACATGCATTTTTTTGCCCCAAAAAGTTTTGGGGGGAGGGGCCGTGATCTTGTGTGGGTCATGTGAGTCACACATGCATACCCTCCAATATTTCTCTGGTGAAAATAGGGATGTCCCATTCCATAATAAAATTTTTACTATTTGAACCCTACACGTCTTACTGGGTTGCCCCAGCCACTCTGGACAGCTTCCAACATATATAAAAACATCATAAAACATTAAACACTAAAAAAAAAATCTTCCCTATACAGGATTGCCTTCAGATGGCTTGGGGATCGGATAACTCCATACCCTCCAAGAATTCTCCAATGAAAATAGGGACATTCTAAGGAAAGGTGGGACATTCCGGGATGAAATCAGAAACTGGGATGGCTTGTCTAAATCAGGAACGTCCCTGGAAAATAGGGGCACTTGGAGAGTGCAGCCATGGAAGATGGTGTCCTGGTTTGGGGCCACTTCGTATTGGAGGGTACTTGCCCTTTGAATTCTCACCCATCAGATATTAGGCTCCATCTTGGTTGTCTTTTCGGCACCTGCTGAAGACCTTTCTCTTTCAGCAAGCCTTGTAAGTTGGGCTCTTTCCTAGCCTGCATCTGTATTGGATTTTTTAAAAAATTCTTATTCCTTGTTTGCTGCCCTGAACTCCATTGGGAGGAAGGGGGGGTAGATAGATAGATAGATAGATAGATAGATAGATAGATAGATCGGTGATCTGATTCGGGATATGGCAGCTTCCCTTGGAGCAATGCTCCTTACTGAAGCAAATGAAGAGCATGTTCCGGAATGCAGCCTTAGAGCTACCTCTCTTTCCCCCTTCAAAATCATATCATGCCTTTAATAGTAATAGCCTTTCCAATATTAATATTAATATTAATAGCCTTTCCAAATGATTATTGGGGTATGGTAACTTTGCACAGACTCTCGTGTTGGTTTGTAAAAAGAACAGTCCCTGGCAACCAGCGACTGGAAGTTTGTTGCTCTTCATCTTTGCACAGCCAAGTCAGAACCAAACTCAATGACCTTATGCCTCTTCGGAGCCCTAACAGTATGGGAAAGGTAAGCTCATTAGCACTATCAATTCAAAGATAAAATAATTCTCACAATGCAACACAACTATTTTGAGCAGTTTCTTTTGAAGCCTTAATTAAGCAATCAAACAGGGCGTGTGTTCACAGGCTTGCTGTACAACGCTGTTATGGCAACGTGTGTGTGTGTGTGTGTGTGTGTGTGTGTGTGTGTGTGTTTCATATCAGGTCCAGGAAGCCGCCAGCTGTTGCATTGCCTGGCAGCATCCTGTTGGCTGTTGTTGTTTTTTAAAAAAAGTATCAGTGTAGGCTTATGCTGTTGTGCACCATCAATGGTGGCGAAGGAGAAGGAAACCTGCCGAGCAACTTTTGCAGCCTCATAAAAGGGTGTGGTTTAACGAAGCCTTTGCAAAGGGGAAGCCAGCTGTAAGATGGAAAGTCCTGAATGAATCATTCGTTTGCAATAACTTCATTAGCTGGGGCAAGTTTCTGCAGGTGTAGCAGGGTGGACTTGCAACAATAACAATAAAAAAATACAGACCTTGCAGTTTTTCGAATGCTCGTTCTGTTGCAAAATCTGCCATTCATATTGTTCTGTCAAATGGCTGGGGTGGGTGGGTTTGGAACTGCCCTGCTGTTTGGATCCTGTTTTCCAGCCCTGGTCTAGGATGTATGTATTATCCCCCATAGTTTTTAGTAAAAATATATATCTCTGGTCAATATTAGTCAATGGACTTCCTTATTCTGCTGTCACTGGGAAATGGTTCTGGAAGTACCGAAGCTTGCTGTTGGTGTGGGAGATTCTCACAGATCAGGCCTCATCCTTGAAGAGTTTTCAGTTCAGGTAGGCCAAGAGGTCAGAACTTAGGTGTGAAATAAGAGGGGCAGAAATCACAGGTGATGAGTAAAAATTATTTGAGAGGCACCGGGAAGGGGAAAATATATCTTAGGTGCACGGTGGTTGGATTTCTGATGGGCAACTTTTGAAGGTACCAGAGAACCTTCAGGGAAAAAGAGAGAGAGAAGTAATGAGATTTTGTGGGCAATGATTGATTGATTGATTGATTGATTGATAGATAGATAGATTGATTGATTGATTGATTGATTGATTGATTGAATATATATACCACCCTATACCTGGAGGCCTGAGGGTGGTTCACAGAATAAAATCAAAATATAAAACCACATAATCAAAATAAAAACAACAATTCCATATGTTCTAGATTCAGGTAGGTAGCCGTGTTGGTCTGATGCAGTTGAAATAAATTAAAAAATTGTCCAGTAGCACCTTAGAGACCAACTAAGTTTGTTCTGGGAAAGCTTATCCCCAGAACAAACTTAGTTGGTCTCTAAGGTGCTACTGGACAATTTTTTAATTTATTTCAATTCCATATGTGCTATCTGCTTTTTTTCCATTGCAACCTTTAAAGGGTAGGCTTGCTAATTAACCTGAATGCCCCTTTTCAGCTGGGGGCATTCAGCTGGCTTACGCTTTCACCAATCACACAATGTGTAGAAATCACAATGTGTACATTATGGGAATCAACATGACTGTGTTAATGTCACCTAATGAGCGATTTGTTATAGGCAGAGAAGCAGCAGCAGGCAGTAAATGTTGTCAACCCCATTAAAGACGCACAAGAGCCTGGTTAGGAAAATAAGTTGCAACCCTTCTTTGGCTTAATAAATTAGGCACATAATAGGGTGGTGCTGTAGGTTAAACCACAGAGCCTAGGGCTTGCTACTCAGAAGGTCGGCAGTTCAAATCCCCGCAACAGAGTGAGCTCCCGTTGCTTGGTCCCAGCTCCTGCCCACCTAGCAGTTCGAAAGCACGTCAAAGTGTAAGTAGATAAATAGGTACCACTCCGGCGGGAAGGTAAACGGCATTTCCGTGTGCTGCTCTGGTTCGCCAGAAGCGGCTTTGTCATGCTGGCCACATGACCCGGAAGCTGTACGCCGGCTTGCTCTGCCAGTAACGCAAGATGAGCGCCACAACCTCAGAGTCGTCTGCGACTGGACCTAATGGTCAGGGGTCCCTTTACCTTAGGCATAAGGTATTTTGCACATGAATTCTTGTCCTTCAAAACAGAGTGTGCTTTCTTAATAATGAGGATATTCCTTCCTTACCTTTTTCCACTGAGATTCCTATTTCCAACTTCAAGTTTGCCTGATTAGAGAGTTGGAGGTATAGCCTTCTCAAAACATAAGCCTTTTGGTTTAACAGGCAAGTCTGAGATTTAGGTCTACCAGACAGCTCCAAGATAGTGGTGAAGTTGGAACTAACCACAGGATAAGACACAATACTTGGTATCAACCGGTTGGGCAGGGAAAGACTTCTGTCTGAAACTCTGAAGAGATGCATTTGGTCACTCTAGACCAGGGTTTCCCAAACTTGGGTTTCCAGCTGTTTTTGGACTATAGTTCCTATCATCCCTGATCACTGGTCCTGCTAGCTAGGGATGATAGGAGTTGTAGTCCAAAAACAGGTTGAGACCCAAGTTTGGGAAACCCTGATCTAGACAACAAGGTAGATGGACCAATGGCCTGAGTTGGTATAAAACAATTTCTCATGTTCCTGCATATTCTTGCAAATCAGAGCCATTCCACTAAACAGTGCTTCACCATAATTCAAGTCTAACACAATGGAATAAGTCCTTAAAGCCCTAGATCACAGGTATGGGTTGCAGCGCATAGACGAGGTTGGGTGGACACATAAATGAGAGCTGAAATATGATACCTTTACCATTCGTTTTCACATATCCCCCTGTATTCCATTAGCACAATATTTTGCCTCCCTGAAGACTGTAATTTGAAGTTAAGGAATGAAAATAACATACCAACAGTAAGCAATTGAAAGGAACATAATACATCTGAAAGGAAATATTTTGAAAACTGCATCTCAGGATGCCGTTCTGCCACTGAGTAGCACTGAGGGTTCCAATCAGCTGTAAGCAACAGGATAGAAATAAGGATAGGTATAAGTACAGATGCTGGCAGCCAATGTTTTATTTTAGTTAGAGCAGAGGAATGAATTGTTACATGCAGCTTGAAAGAAGAGCCTTGCTGGATCTTGCTAGTTCAACATCCCTTTATTTTCAGTGGCCAGTGGCCAGGTGTCACAAGGAAGCCTGCAAGCAAGACAAGACTCTTATTCCCGAGACATGTCACCTCAGCTTCTGAAGATAGCATGTAGCCATCTGGGCCTTGGAACTGGGCTCAGGATACCTTTGACCTAGGCCCCTGGCAGGGGTGCCAACTTGAATAAAATATGGGGGGGAGGTAAGCCCTGCCAATCATAATTAGTCACATGATGTTTCACATTTACACCACTGAATGGCAATGCCCATCGAATTTGGAGGGGCCTGGCCTCCTCAAATATTTTATTAAGAGGGCCAAAGGAATCTTGGTCCCTAGGAATTGGCTCCTATGGCCGTTGGACTTCTTCCTAACCAAGACGACTTCTCTTTGGCACTGTTTTCAATCATTCTCCCTATCAACACTTCTGATCAGGGCAGAACCTTGTGCCCAAACGTCAGTTAAGGGCTGTTCTTAATACCATCCGAATACCTATTCTGGGCAAAGAGATCAAACTGTGGTTGAACCATACTACTTCAGAGTTCTAGGGAATGGGGTGGGCGGGTTACGCACAACAACATTCATCGATCTGGAAAACCAGCATGTCATGGAGGCCAAAAGACAACAGTGTTTCCCAAACTTGTGTCTCCACCCGTTTTTGGACTACAACTCCCATCATCCCTAGCTAGCAGAACCAGTGGCTAGGGATGATGGGAATTGTAGTCCCAAAACAGCTGCAGACCCAAGTTTGGGAGACCCTGGTCTAGGCCTAGCTTAAGCTCCATACATAAGCAAGCTCTGTGACATTTCCTGTACCTTCTCGTCTTGTATATTTACACCCAGGTATGCCATGTGGCAATTCATTTACAGTATTAGCAATTTGACAATAGCTGTGCCCTTCCTAACCTCCTGCTGGTCAAGTTGCTGCTGCATACAGGATGAGGCAGTGAGGTGAGGCTGGCTTGGTGCAAACACGCCAGTGGAGCCAATCCCCTTCCCTCCATGACTCAAGAGGCCGCCTGGGTGAAGCAAGGAGCCTTCTGTATTCATGGAAGCTTCCCATGCATTTGGGAATCCTGACGCTCCAGCTACTGCACAGGAGCTCCCAGAAATACAGGGTGCTTCTTGCTTCAGACAGTCGGCCTCCAGCTCAGTCAGAATGTCTGAAGGGGACTTAAATGGAATTTCCATGTTCAGGGGTGCAATACCTCCGAGTACAGGGTGGTTTTAGGAAAGGGCTCTTGGCTTTTCAGACCTGCTAGTGAGCGCTCCAAAGCATCCAGGGGGCTAGTTCTGGAAGACAGAACACTGAACTAGATGGTATGGTTGGGGTGGGGGTGGGGGCTGGTCTCTCTTTAATCACCCATCTGATAGCTGGAGCCCTAGGCTCACTCTGCCTTAGACTCCACAACGGCAAGACTGCTGGTGAAAAGGTGGTGATGAGCAATGTGTTTATTGGGTGAGAGGCCTGAGATCTCGGAATGACTCAAAGTCAGATCTCCCATTAACGAAGGAATCTAGGGCCACCTGCTGCAATTCTGGCATAGGAAGGCAGAGCCTGAGAGGCAAAAGGATCAAGACACGGGTTTCTACCTGTCCCAAGCCACACACCCAAGCAGTCATCCTTCCGAAAATAGTAAATGACTATTACCACCCTTGACAAAACGTAGGGGAGAATTCCCATTCCCAGGCAAGTTGAAGTTTAATCCAGATTTGATATAAATCAAAGTTAAAGCCAGAGTTTTGAATCCTCTGTCAACAGGTACAACTTTCATTACCATTAAATATTCTGGAATATTTGGCACAGGAGTTTTTTTGTTTTCGTTTTTGCATCCTTTTTATTCAACATGATATTTAGAGCATGCAATAAGATTTGTTTTAAAACTAGAAGAAATAGAATTTTTTTTGGACAGATCATATGAATTCTTCCAAGCATGTGAGGTGTTAGCAGAACAATGGCATTAGACAGATTTATGATGCCACTTCCTGGCAAGGATAAAGTGGGAAAGTGAAGTAAGAAGATGCTATTAGGAATCCACATTGGCTCTTTGAACTATGGATCAGAATGTACTTTCATGCCTACAGTTTGTTTCATTAAACTTTGGTTCCCTACCTGTTCACTGCAGGGTGTTTCATTCCATCTCACTGAAAAGGGTACAGTCTGGCTGAGGCTATTCCCTCTCCTTTAATTCAAATACGTACCTCCATCACAACCAAGATGGGTAAAGAAAAGCAATTCTAATTCCAAAATCTTAAGGTCACTTTCCATGTTAAAATATTTTGTATACTGATTTAGCACTTCGAGATTAACAAAAGAAACAACAGTAGGTAGGAAGGCGGCCGGGAGCTTTATGGCAATAAGGAAAAAGATTTATAGCTCTACCTTGAGAGATATCGTAGAGCTGTACCAAAAGAAAAGAGAAAGGATGCAGGAACAGACAAGCAAAATGATCACAGGACAGGAGCATCTTAAGTAAGAGGAAAGGTTATATTTGGGGCTTTGTAGTTTAAAAATGAGGCAAGGTGGGACAAGTTAGAGGGATACAGAATTATGCACGATATGGAGAAAACAAGACTTTCCTCCTTTCATAATACTAGAATCTGGAGTCATCCCATGAAACTGCTTAGAACAGGCAAAAGATAGCACTTCTTCACACAAGTGCATAAGGAAGTGATGGCATCCCCTTGCAAAAGCTTAAACACCTTGGAAATGGGATTAGATAAATGAATGACGGGCAGGGCTGCTAGTCCTCATGATGGCTGAATAGGCTACCTCTAAGGTCAGAGGTGCTATATGCCTCTGAATGCCAGTTTATTTGTATTTATTTCATAAAATTTACATACAGTGGAGAACCTCCACTAGGGGTCCTAATTGGGACTGCTAGGCTATTTTTCCCAAGCCACCCGCACCTGACCTCATAGGCCAACCTGGCATCAGGTGTGGCACAGGCAAAGATGCAACTGCAAAGGAACAGCCAGGAACCTTAAAATGCACTCTTGGTTGTTCCTTGGCAAGTGGGGCTTGCATTCGGCTCCATGATGAGAGGACCTGGTCTCTGCTGAATGCAGTGCTAGAATGATAGTGGTGCTCGGTGCCCTTTAAGTACCTGGCAACACACCTGCAGGAGAGGAAGCAGCTGAATGAATGAGGGAAGGGTCTCATGTTGGATTGTTAGCATTGCCAGACTCTGTTGTTGTTGTTGTTCAGTCGTTCAGTCGTGTCCGACTCTTCGTGACCCCATGGACCAGAGCACGCCAGGCACGCCTATCCTTCACCGCCTCCCGCAGTTTGGCCAAACTCATGTTAGTAGCTTCGAGAATACTGTCCAACCATCTCATCCTTTGTCGTCCCCTTCTTGTGCCCTCCATCTTTCCCAACATCAGGGTCTTTTCCAGGGAGTCTTCTCTTCTCATGAGGTGGCCAAAGTACTGGAGCCTCAACTTCAGGATCTGTCCTTCTAGTGAGCACTCAGGGCTGATTCTACATGCATTTATATTAAACAATACAAAAGGAACTCTGGGTGAGGCATGGGGAAATTGTTCACACCCAACAGGGGACAGTGACAGTTAAATATTGCAGGTTTTATAGGCTGATCCCTTCTGGAAATGACTATTTCAGGCTATCTAATGGGAAATTTCCTTACATTGTACCATTAACGTGCTCTGAAAGCAAGCAACCAGATTAATTTTTATAATTCCAATACAGAACATTAAGACAACAACCAAATGCAAGCCAATTTAGTTAGGAAGCACAGAATACAGCAACACAGAAATCTTCAAGCTGTAATTATGTTTATGTCAGCAAAATCTTAAGTCTTGGGTGTGCAATTATCATAATCACGAAAAATTGGTTACATATTGCAGAGTGGTCAGATGATACTTGGAACAGCACTTGTCTATTTGTGGCATACATTATTGGACACACTATTCATTCCTGGAGAACAGAACTCTGAGCGCTATCCCTTATTGTGCCATGATGGTCAGCTGCTTTATGAAATTACTGTGACCCCCCAATTAAGTTTGCCAGAATTTTCTGTATGCTATGCATACATACTCCAATCATACAGTAAGCTACAAATACAAACCCTGTGAAGCAGTCTTAGAAAAATATCTTTATCAAGCTAAAGGAGGATCTTCAAGGTCAGAACCAGTCCATCTCTGAATACCACATGCTCTTGGGCAGGGAGAGTTGCCTTCATATGCTGTTTATGTGCTTGCTGAAGACATCTTTAAATATAATCCTGGATTAGATGGACTCTCAAACTGATGCTACAGGGTTTAAACCACAGTTTAAACAGCGAAGGTTTTACATAGAATTCCAGTGAACCTCAGTCTGCCCAGCCCAGTTCCCACTTACCCCTCCTGATTTTTCTGCCTGTTGTAGCAATTGTAATGTGCTGTGCTATATGCTGTCTGATTTTTGTATTGCTTTTTTCCTTACTGTATTATATGTTTTATTTTATTTCATAGAATTCAAGTTGCATTGCAATGCAAAGACAATATAAGAAATGGAAAAACAGAAAAAAGTGTATAAAACATCTTTATGAATATATAATGACATGCTGCAGACTATCTGAATAAAATTCATGGGCCACGAGAAGTCCAGAGACCATTTGGGGAACACCCGATCCTTCCAAACCACACACACTCCACTACTATAGTAGCCCCAAGAGGCGGCATCCCCAGTAAGGATGTCAGCATTCTGCTCTTACAGAGGCCAACCAGGTGCCTGTGGGAATCCTGCAAGCAGAATGCGAACTTAAGAGCTCCATGCCCATCTTGTGGTTTCCAGCAACTGGTATTCAAGAGCATTACTCCCTCCAGTAGCAGAGGTGGAGCAGAGCCATCATGGCTAGTAGCCCTTGATAATCCTCTATTCATTTATTGAATCCTCTTTTAAAGTCATCTAGATTGGTGGCCATCACTGCTTCCTCTAGTTAAACCCAGCCTCTTCACTTAAGGACCTGTAATGGAGGAGAGCCGACCATCTCCCAAAGCAGTCTGTTCCACCGTTTTAACCGTCTGTACCATCGAGAGGCTCTTCCTAATATTTATTGTGATGGTGTACTTGTGCAACATACAGCCCTCAAGGCGGCCAGTCCTCATCCACTGATTTAATCCAGACGACTCCTTGTAATTTGAAGTCGTTGGTTCAAATTCTCCCCTCCAGAGCAACAGAAAACAATGAGCTCTGTCAACTTTGTAACAGTCCTCCAAAATATATTCCAACACTTGGCAGCTTTCAGCCCTTTTGAAGACTATAGATGTTAGATTTTACCTTTGCAAATGTTATAAACTGTAGTGCATTAAGGAAGTCATAACCTGGTTGATGTGCAAATTGTTACCAGAGTAACTCGGGCCACCCAACGAATGAGTGCATTAAGTCTGTATCTTCCAAGCATGCTGTGTAGTCATCCTCTGAAGATCTCTGCAGTGAGACATGCAATTTCATCTGAGTGCTGCAGCTGTACTGTTTTCCTAGCAAGGCAAAAAAGAACCTAGATGGCACGTAGCTGGAGTGAAGAAAGAACCCAGTACTTGATATGACCTATAAAGCTCAGCTGGCCTGTTAAGAGACAAAACCTGCCTGACAGTGTAGTATTTGACACTATACATGTAAGTTTCACAAGGGTTCTTGCTAATGCCCAGAGTTCAAGGTTAGGCAGCATTCCAGAGACTAGGTATTCACACTCTTTCACAAGAGAATGCTGTTTCAGCAAATCTACATGCAAATAGCCCTGGAATCTTTGGTATGACTATGAGCAATTTTGTATGAGGCAACTGAGTGAAGGCAATAGCACATTTCCCCCAAGATTATGGGTTTGCCTCAAGTGCTACATGCTTAGAGGGACCTTGTACAATGGAACCTGATCTACTCTCAACGTACCCCACAAATCTGTACCATAAGGTCCCCCAAACTTCTGGAACAGATTTTGAGTGTGTGCAGGGGATTGTACGGCAGAGGAGAGGGAAGTTCCATAGTGCGTGCAGTAGTCTACTGCATAAGCATAATGGCAGTGTTGGATACAACCCTGTATCCTGTTCATTTCAAGTGTGACTTAACCAATAGACAAACATCTGCTCATCACAGCCATGCACTTTTGGCAATTCACCAGGACCTTTGCTGAGATGTTTGTTTACCTCATCTTGGTGTTTCCAAACCCAAGTTACTTGTGCTTAGAGAGTCGAGTGAAATGCTTGCTGTCATTTCCATTCCCTGTACTAAACAAATTGCTAAAGCTGCCCAGCTAGCATCAAAGCTTAATAAAATGACACTTGCTTTAAGTAGGCAGGAAATATCACATTTTACACTTTTGCTTTTTAAAAGATTTTAATCAGACACATTACACTGCACAATTGTGTCTTTATCCAGGATTAACAGGGTACCATCCACAAGATTTGGAAAGAATATTTTTTCCACATTTATCTCCATCTCTTTAACTCAAGCACAGAGAATTCAAGGTTCCTACCACCTCAGTTTTCTCTCCCCCCCCACCCCCATGTTAGCTCTCATGTGTGTTCACCTTCCCAGATTCTGTGGTGACTTTTAACTGATTAGAAAACAAATTACCTGCTGGTAACAGCATTTAGTGTACAAAATCAAGATCTAACTTGCTCAGTGCATAAACACAAAGCTACTGATGACAACCATTTTTTTTAAAATGCAAACTCTGCATATAAATGGGAGTTCCTACAGCTAGTAGGAAACGTATGCTTAATCGTTCCCAAATAATTTAGAAGAAAACCCTCTTTAATTTACCGCTCTGAGGTCTGAAATAATACATGACAAGTATCAGGTTTAGGAATGAACTTATTTAAAGGTGGGGTTTTTTTATTCCCCCCAAAAACAGACTACTAAAAGTAAAAATTAGTGAACAAGTGTCCTTCAGTTTAAAAATCACTCAGTTTCAACATTTAAGCATACCACAGCAGTTTGGAAGGCAGATTTCTTGCCTACTGGGACCTAACTATCATATGATGAACAGGCTGTAATTATCAAGTGAGGAAACAAAATGAACCAAAAGGCTACATTCTAATGTCAGGGGTACAATGCAATGACAGCTACAAAACTGTGAAGATTCACTATAGTAAAGGCAGATGAACTTAAATGGCATAGATCAGACGGGTTAACAAATGCACAAACTGCTATTTACCTTTCCGTATCAAATGTGCAACCTGCATGGGCATGCTTAAGTAAAGAATTAACTGTTCAAAAGATTAAACAACCCAGGCACAAAGCAAAGAGAAGTTGGTCAATATTTCCTTCCAAATATTCAATCAATGGGAAAGCAATAATGCCCATGTCAGTCATCTGCTACCAACATAAAATGGATTTGCAGTTCTTTCCAGTAAAAAGCAAGTAAGACAGAGCTCCAAAACATAGGCACTCTGCATCTGACATTAGAGTATAGTTCAAAATGAAATTTGGGTAGTCCAGACATAAACCAATGCTGCAAGATAGGAAAAAAGTAACACCTATCCTGCTACCATTCACCGGTTCCAACTGAACAAAGCTCAGCTAGTTATTATTTCCATTTCATTAATTATCTCCATTATGTGTGTCATCCTGTTCTTTGAAACAGATTTATTTAACATTTGCTTTCAAACAAGGAAACCATTACAGTAGTCATTTTTTTACACACTAATGTGGCCAGTGTGTCTGACTTCTCATAGGTGCATTTAAGAGTTGCCACAGTGGAACTTCACAACAGAGATAAATTATTTTAACTTGCTATAGCAAATATGATCATTCAGATCACACCAAAACAAAAGTTCAGTTCTACTATACTTCCACCAGCCTGCCACCTAGCATGAGGATTCACTGGTACTGCACTTGTCTCCAGTGCATAAATTTAAGGTAAAAGCTCCTTTATATACAAGAATGAAATTTCATAAGGGTTATTAGAGCAGGCACTCCAAACTAAACAGAGTCGAAAGAAAACACAACTTCGGTCAAGGACATTAAGTCTTTTAGAAAATAACCAGGCTCAAAGCAAGTAGCATACCGAATGGAGAAAGAATTTTCTAGTTAATGTGGACTCAACAGTAATAAGTATTAAAGAGCAAATGACACCATTTAGTTTTTGGCTGTGGGAGAAGTCCACTTGTTAGGATTTCATAAGGCAAATAAAACAGGTATTGAAAACAGAACTTCTACAAGTATTTTACCTGCAATATTGTAAAATCAAAGTACTATTTTATTAAATGAGTTATTTTACACAATATGAACATCAATATAATTACAACTGTAAAAAATTTAAGAATGAACCAATTTTCAGATTTCCAAGTAGGGCACAACTGTACAGTTACATAGATTCATCTTTACATGACGCCCAAGAGGAACAGCATAAAAATATGAATGTTTCTATAGCCCCTTCATTTTTGCTGATCAACAGTTTGTTAGAAAAGCAGCTGCAGGTTTGTTACGCAATGTCTGACAGTAGAAGAGTCAATAGGTTCCATGAATTCACCTGCAACACAAGAGTAATATTGTTAAATACAACCTTATTGTCTCATCTAGTTACTAGCATCTAATGATTCAATGTAATGTCATTTCATAATTAAATAAACCAAACCTCCCTGAACCCTTGCAACAGATAAACACAACAAAATTAGAAGATTATACACATTTATCTTCTCACTGACTTGTTGCCAATTTTGGCAACTCTCCAAGTTGCTATGTAATGCCCTGGCTATATCAAAATAAATTTCTAAATATGACAAGCAACAAAACCAAAATCCTCGTTTATGCTTTAAGTTAGCTCCCAATTTTCATAAAACCTATATTGTAAATGAAATCCATTTGATGCAGTTTTAATTATGATATATACTAAATTTCTTTAATTCAAAACTTAAATGCTAAGTATTCACCTGTGAGCTTTTACGCCTGAACATCTGCCAGTTCTGGAGGGAGCGGAGTCTTCGGATGCTTGCTCTCAAAGTGCTGTTTGAAGGTCTTGGGATCTGGCATCTGTGTCTGATTAAGGAGAGAATGGAGCTTTATGCAAGGCAAAATCCCAAACAGATTCAAATACAGCTTCTACTCCCTGAATCCTAAAGGACTGCATTAGGGTTTTTGGCTCAAGAGCAGCCAACTTTTGGAGGCACTGTTTCTCATTCTCTGCCACCTCCTAACTTCCCTGCTTTGTTCTACCTACTCATTCCTATTCAATTTTTATCCTTTTCACAAATTGTACATAAAATTGTGCCCCCTCCCTCCCATTTGGCTAGTAATTCATGGGTATTCCTTCCTGAAACCAGTGAATTCAGTTTTAACGTTAGTTTTTTGCCTGTTGGGAAGTACAAAATTATTATTTATTAAATTTATATACTGCCCTTCATCTGAAGATGACAGGACAGTTTACAATATAAAAACACAAAATGCATAATACAGTGGTACCTCAGGTTAGGTACTTAATTGGTTCCGGAAGTCTGTTCTTAACCTGAAGCATACTTAACCTGAAACGAACTTTCCCATTGAAAGTAATGGAAAGTGGATTAATCCATTCCAGACGATGAAAAACACCCCCTAAAACAGCAATTTAACACGAATTTTACTGTCTAACGAGATCATTGATCCATAAAATGAAGGCAGTAATCAATGTACTGTACTGTACAAGTGTTGCAGAAAAGACAGACAGTACCGATAACATACACCTTCATCTGATACAAGATTCAAAGGTTTGCCATGTAACCTTTTTGACTTTCTAGCACAGGATACCCAACAGCTGAAATCAGTAGTAGGAGACTGAACTCATACAAATAGGCACAAAGTTGATATAATAGCCGGTGACAACACAAAGGGTGTGTTAAAACTTTATGTATGTTCTTCTGTACTGCCTATGGAGAAGAGAATTCTAGGGAATTATGTGAAGGCAAAAGAGCATGGGGAATCCAGAGTCAAATTATCAATTCCACATCTAGAGTGCATATGTAGCACACAACACACATAGATGTTATTTGTCTCTTCCATAGCTTCATTCCATACGAGTCAAACTTGGGGCCTGGAAAGGTTGCCACAATGCTTCATTTTCAAAGCCTCTTACCCTACAGACGGTGCAGGTGTATATTAGAGCAGCTTTAGCTGCAGCCTTCTGATCATGGCCTTGTTTCTTCTTCGCCCCAGCTTGCTTTTTGGCATTCTTCTGCTGTGACTGGATCTTCTGTTGTCCACGAGCCATATCTAAAAATAAGTGCAAAAGGCATTATAGCAAATTGAACTGTATGAGCAATCTTAGGCATATTTGCTCAGAAATAAATGGCTTCAAGTTAAAAGAATTTGCTCGCTACTGTGTTTAGGATTGCAGCCATAGCATTTAAGCACTTCTTAAGAGCCAGCCTCCATCTAGAAAAAGCACAAGCCGCTTTCAGATATGGACCAACTTTTCCTTAGGCAAACATATCCTCCCCCAAAAAATTATTTTTGTAATTACTTGCCCAGGTACTTTCCTCACAACTAGCATAGGTGCCCCATCATTTATTCCCCTAAAGGAGACAAGAGTGGTTCCACAGATTACAACTAAGAGAATATTTATTCTGTTACAAGGAGGAGGAATTTGGAGGAAAGAATTCAGGTTCAAACTCCTCCATTTAGTTAGAGCAATTTAAGGTGGTGCTATATTTGAGAAGAAACACATGGCTGCTACTGAAACTGGTAGTCCTGGGTCAAATTACAAAACTATCCTGTGTCCTGACATAATTACTGCTGTGCATTTCCCTACTCCTGACAGCCAGTGATTTGGTGACAGCCCAATTACAGCCCTATACTGTTTCAAGGTACTCTTAGATTAAGTACACATTGTTCCATTCACACGGATATAAATCAGTCACAAAACACAAGGAATTCAACACCTTTATTACTCCAACTAGACTTCAGAGAACTCTAGCCTCTATGAAGTTATTTGTCAGCTGTGCTAGGATAATAGTATTTCAAAACTCACTACTGTAGTTGAAAATAAAGGGACAAGAACTGACCAGCCACAAAAAGCCACACACACAAAAGTCTTGCACCATCAATCCCTCCAGGTGCTACTGGAAACAATGGGTTAAAGTGGTCTGGAATATTTACAAAAATACTCCAATTCTCCCTAACAAATACACGTCTCTGCACCCACATTCATATCACAAGGCAAACAGAGAAGGGAACACATTTGCCAAGGACACTTTGCTTACAAAGCAGGGAGACTTTATTTTTTATTTTTTACACCAACAGATATTTTTGATTTGTACCCTACCCTTTCTTCAAGTAGTTCTAGATAGCTGGTATGATGTTATCCCTTCTTATTCGTCAAACAACTCTATGGGGTAGGTTATGTTGAGCGTATCATTATGGTCATATATTATTGAGGGAGCTTTATGATTGAGCAAGATTCACATTAATGTCTAAGTTTGCCATCAAAAGTGACCTAGTAATTCTTTTCCACGCTATAGCCAGTGCTCATTCCCTAGGTGACATATAAACTCAGAATAATTTCCACCCAGTTCTGGTTTACTTCTGATTGCTCCTTGTATCATTGTGCAAGTGTGAAACATGAAGCTAGAGTCTGTCACAATATGCTGTTTCAGAGCATTTACAGTGTTTTGTTGTAAGAGGCCAATAAGACTGAAGAGTGACAGACAACCAGAGCCTACCTACACTTCCCCAAGACATCTAGGTTATGCCAGTGTACTCCTGAAGGTTTTTTTAAAAAAATAATAAAAAGTCCTAGAAGCTTGATAATTTTAACTATTTTCCTTTAATCAGCTGCAAGCCTCATCAAGTTGTGATACTAACACAAAACAAACTCCCCCAAATAGAAAGCTACATATAACTGCTTAATTTTTAAAAGAAATCCATCCTACTGAGGCTCACATGACTGCTTAGTATACATAGCATCCAATTTTTTAAAAAGTCAACTTCTCATATGAGTTTTAGCTGATTAGTTAATAGTTTGCAGTCAAGTACAAATAGTTCTGAAGCAAAATACACACTTTGTGATTGTATGGCAGGCATAAAAGAGAGAAAACCCTGTCTGTGTGTGTGTGTGTGTGTATGCGCGCGCGCGCACACACACACATACAGATGAGGGATATTCTTAAGATAGTGTTTGCCATTCGTACTTTTTAAATATAACTGTATTAAAAATGCTTTTAAAATCAGATACCCTACTAGGGTATCCTTTTAGTCAATGAAATTTTTTTATCATTGATTAACCACATAAGAGATTTTCTTGTAAACCGCTTAGAGGTTTTCTTACAATCAAGCAGTATATAAATTTTAGCATTAAAAGAAGCTGGTATGGCCACTCCTAAAGAAACCCGCCCTGGTCTCAATGGTTTGTGAAAGTTACCAACCAGTTGTAAATGAAGATGACATGGGTAGTGGCAGAACAACAGGAGACATTCTTGGAAGAGATCAATTATCTAGAACCACTGCAGTCTGAATTCAGGCCTGGTTTTGGGACGGATCGGCCTGTTACCCTGATGGATTACTTTAATTGAGAGAGACAAGGAGAGTGAGACTTTGCCTATTTTCAATCTCTCCGCAGCTTTCTGTACCACTGATCATGGCATCCTCCAGGATAGGCTACGTCTGGCTTTAGTGTGGTGGCACCTGCCCTTTGGCTTGTGCTTCCAGTGATTATCAGGCAGCCCCTAGAGTACTGGCATTTAGGCGCCTGCTTACAGCTCACCTGTTCACCCTGGCTTCCCCCAAGTAGTTATCCAGTAAAGTTGATATATTAATTTTATTTAATTTGTGACATGTTTTGTATTTGTTTTATGCCTATAATTTTATTCTATGCTGTTCACAGCCATGATATTTTTCTTAAGGTTAGTGGCGTAGAACCTGCATTCCTCCTGATATTGTTGCACTCCCAACAGACCCAGTCAGCAGTGCCAGTGTTCAAGGGCGATGAGAGTTGTAGTTCAACAAGATCTGGAGAGCTACAGATTCCCTATTCCTGATATAGAATTAGATATGCAATGGAATGACAGCCTATACTTCTTTGGGCTTGCTCCTAGGTTTGTTATTTATTCCAAATATAAACTGGCCATTATAAAAATATGCACCTCAGAGGTTGAACACCTGTTTTGCATTCAAAAGATCCCACACTCAACTTGTGGTGTCTCCAGGTAACTCAAACTCTGGAGAGCCGCTGCTGCCAAACAATGCTGACAACACCAAGCTAAATGGACCAATAATCTGATTTTTAGAAGGCTGCTCTAAAGAAAGGGGTGTTCACAATATAGCATGCAAAAAGAAAAATGGTACAATAAAGCCATTATTAACTTTTGATAACAGGAGCAGCAGCAAGCAACAATGGCCAGTTTCAAAATAACTCCAAAGCCCAGGTGAATATGCATGTCTTGAGTTACTGACAAAAACTCCACACTGCAGATGACTTGAATTCAGAACAAGACAGAACTTTCCTGAAAATTTCAGTGACTGGGTCAGCAGAAAATGGAAGACATACTCCTTTTAGTCCCTCGAGTTCCTCAAACACAGTTTATATTCCTGTATCATTTTCCTGAGAGCATTCTGTATACCTGAAGGAGCGTCTCCAGCCCCATCGTTCAGCCCGGACACTGAGGTGCAGCGCCAAGGGCCTTCTGGCAGTTCCCTCACTGCGAGAAGCAAAGCTACAGGGAGCCGGGCAGAGAGCCTTCTCGGTAGTGGCGCCCGCCCTGTGGAACGCCCTCCCATCTCATGTCAAAGAGATAAACAACTACCTTACATTCAGAAGACATCTGAAGGCAGCCCTGTTCAGGGAAGTTTTTAATCTGTGACATTTTAATGTATCCTAATATCTGTTGGAAGCCCCCCAGAGTGGCTGGGGAAACCCAGGCATATGGGCGGGGTACAAAGAAATTATTATTATTATTATTATTATTCCATCCACATGCCAGCAAAGTGATTTGTGAGGAAAAGGCAGAGACCTATATTCATGTGTGTCATACCTTCAACTAAATTATTAGACAATGAATCTCCAAGCTGTTGTTGGACTTCAACTCCTATGAACCACCCCCAGCATGGCCAACCATCACAGATGATAGGAGTTGTCAACCAGCAACTGGAGGGCCACAGTTAGCTACCTTTGCTGTACAATGTGTGTGTTCTGACAGAGCAGGTCTATAGAAAGGGTCACATATTCTCAGACTACAGATGGGTAACTTTATTATTATTTATTCAATTTATATCTCTCCCTTCCTCCCAAAGCAGCCCAGTGAGAACAGTGACAGGGAAGTGTGAATGACTTCACATATGCTGAACTCGCATACACTGAATCCATAAAACTAGTGTTACCAGATAAAAGCTTAGTGTTTTACTATAATTGAACAGCAAGGTTCTCTCATTTTTTCAACACTGGGGATTATTTTTTAAGACTTCAAATATGATTCTGAAACTTCTGCCTTGCATATTCACATTTCCTATGTTTTAATACAGTCATACCTCAGCTCCCGAACGCCTTGGGAGTCGAACGTTTCGGCTCCAGAATGATCGAAAACTGGAAGTGAGTGTTCTGGTTTTCGAACGTTCTTTTGGAAGCTGAAATAATAAGCCACGCTTTGGAAGTTGAAAGGACTTCCGGAACAGATTCTGTTCAACTTCCGAGGTACCACTGCACTGTACATGGATTCCTCTCCCATCTGCTATCTACATGATCAGAAGTATTTTTGGTGAGATCTCTCATTCCAAAAAACAGGAACAAACTTCTTCTGCATCAAGCCTTGTCTGCCCTGTTGCTGTGGCTGGTTATTATTGTTTTTAATACTGAACTGCTGCTAGTGAAGGATAGTTTTGTGTGTGTTTGTGTATTATATTGATACTTCACCGGGCAAACAACAAGATAAAATAGAAAGAACAATCTATACCACCTTGAAGGATATAAATGCAATGTAATTAATATGAGAGAACAGTTTTTATTCACTTTCTCCACACCATATGTAATTTTACTTATGGTGCATGCATAATAGTAAGTTATTACCCTGGGAAGATTAATAAAGTTGGGATCAACTGGTTTGTATAATTGTTGCCAATTTCCCAAGATGGTTTCCTCCCCAAATAAAACTCATGCAACTGTTTTGTCATGCCTTGGTGGGTATACTTATGGGTATCTTGGTTGGGACAGCTGAGAATTTAAAAAGGAGGCTGGCCAGGATGTTCATTCTAAAGGCTAATATGTAGTACACCCATGAGACTTCAGCCATATCCAATCTGCTATGTCCTAAAAGAATCTCACTGTCATAACAGCAGGCAGCAGTTTCTCCTCTGGAACTGCACACAGCCAACATATGTTATCAGATCCTTCCTTGTTTTCAACCAGATTCCAATTCCCAGAACAAAACATGTGCATCTAATCTTGCTGTGGTAACCTTCTAACTGTGTATGTCGGGAATATCAGTATTAAATGCCTTATTCATCAATATTCCTATATTTGGGGTACAGGGCATACCACATGCAGTTTTCCCAAACTCATGAGACTGCAGACTAGTTCCCACTTCTTAACTTAATCAGACAAACAAGGGTAGAAAATGAACAGGCCTTTGCAGCTGAATATACAAAAAGGTAAAGAAACAAAAATAGAGTAATAAGTTTCTGATTAAGCTGTCAAGCATATCACTTGCACAAGAACTTGTTTTCTAGAAGGAAATGTCCAAGTCAGAAAACAACTAGTGCATGTGACCAAGTAACAAATGGTAACAAGGTTTCATATCTCAGGTCTGACACCAGCAGCTGCCTTTTACACACGTAGCACAACACAGATTAATTTACCATTCAATCAAACTCTTATGATATATAATTTTTAATCCTTACTGTACCAAGGAACACACGCAGAGACAGCATTCCAACCTAATTTTAAGTTGTTTCAAATGTTGATGCGAATGGCAGACTCAGTCCCACCATGTGATGGCAAGGAAAGAAATGAAACAACAAAGAGTAAAGTGTGCCAAGAATGGTGTTTGGCATGAAAGCGTATGAGGCCAAGTGTGGCCAACGCAATACAAATCCTCTTGTTTTGCACAGTCAAGTGCAAGAACCCTAACTGGAGGAAGGAAGGGGGAGCTCACCACCTTCATGCCTGGTTTCCCACTCCGGCCAGCTATCCTTGATACAGCTGGCTTAAAACTTATTTCCAAGAGAGATCATCATGACTTCAATGAAGACGAACATCATATCATTTACCAACTTCACCTTTTCAAGGTGAATTTGATGCTGCCAGTAAACCTGTTACATGGATAACTAGGGGAAGCCGGGGATAATCTAGAGAGGAATCACTGCAAAACTGTTCAGGGCTTTTTTTTAAGGTGGGAAAGCCTATTTCAAAAAACTCACAGCACCATGTAAGAAAGTGCAACTTTCTTACAGGCAAACCCAGACAGCCAACCCCCATAGACATTTTTCTACATGATTTATATGTGTGATGTTCCATTATGCTACTATTATTTATAAGCCGCTTTGGGATTCATTTGAACGAAAAGCGGCATAGAAATATAATAAACCAACCCAATCCCATCATACCCAGCACCTTCCGGCGGGGGCCTAACAGTAACCCCCCCCATACCCTCCCCTCACCCTAAACGTGTTGTGTTTTTTAAGGCGAAGGAAACAAATAAATGGGAAATGCCGCCACAGGGCAAAACCATAAGGAAACCACCATGTTCCCGAATCCCCCCCCCCCAAAAAAACTTCCCGTCCGTGAAAGAAGCGGCCATGTGTCCAGCCCCGCAAGAAACACGAGGGGTCTCTTCTACCTCTCTCAGCCCCCCGCCCGAGACAGGGAAACTTCCCCACGAGAGGGGGGATGAGGACTGGAAAAATAAACCCCTTCAGTCGCCGCCGGGCTCGGGTGGAAGAGACTTAACCCGCACCGAGCAGGCTGCCGGCCTCTCTCCTTCGCCCCCGAGGCCTGGCGGCGGCGCCCAAACCCCTGCCCTCGCCCCCCGCGTTTACCCGGGCTGTGGGGGTCCCGCCTGCGAGGCGTCCGTCGACAGCTACGGAAGGCTCCGCGCGGCCAAGCAGCAGCAGCTGCCGCCGCCTGCCCGTGAGGATGGAGGAGCCCGTGTGTGTGAGGGACGGAGTCTCTCTCGCCTTCCGTCTCCCTGCCCGTCCGTCGGCGGCGGCGGCGGCGGCGACTAAGTGCGCACGCGCCGCCCCTCCCCGCCGCCGAGAGTCGAGTGTCAGGCCAAGCCAGGCCAGGCCGCTCCCGCCAACGCCTCATCCGGCAGCGGCGGCTGCTGCGCCCGGACCGGGCCAATGGCGGCGCCTCCCTATTACATAACGCGGAGGAAAGGCCTCTCGCTTGGCCTGAACAGGAAGCGGAGGTGGCGGCGGGGCCTGTCACAGTTCGCCCCCCAAAGCACCATTTCCCTCCGCTTTCCTGTCTGTCAGGGTCACAGTCGGCAAGCAACGGTTTTCCCGCCCGTTGAGGTATCATGGCGGGTTGAAGGGAAGCCGCCAAGCAGGGGAGGGGAGTTGTCAGTTCCTCACAAAAAGCCGTGGCATAATAATAAGAAGAAGGCCGGCTGAAGGGACCCGAAATGCCGGTCTTTTATAATGCATCCTTTGTGAAGTTTTAGTCAGCCGCAATAATAAATGACGCTCTGCTGCTTTTAATCTCTCTCTCTCTCTTTCCCCTCCGCCCCCCCCCCCGGCCACCGCACAAGTGTAAAGATCCTTCTATTACAGGTAGGTAGCCGTGTTGGTCTGCCACAGTAAAAAATAAATAAAAAATAAACAAATCCTTCCAGTAGCACCTTAGAGACCAACTAAGTTTGTTCTTGGTATGAGCTTTCGTGTGCATGCACACTTCTTCTCTTAGTTTTTCTGGTGTTGGCTTGCATGTTCAGCTTTCCTTGATGTTTATCATCAGGTCAGCTTGACTTCCCCTGACAATAGCTGCTGCTGCTGTGTATGGGAAATAGTGTGGGGGAATGAAAGAAAGCCAAACTCTGGGTTCATAGAATTACAGAGCTGGAAGGGATCCCAAGGGTTCATCTAGTCAGTCCAACCTCCTGCAATACAGGGATCTCCACTAGATCATGGCAGGTGGCTCTCCCGCCTCTGGTTAGAAACCTCCAAGGAAGGGGAGTCCGCCTGCTTCCAAGGGGATCTGTTCCTCTGTCAAACAGATCGTAAGGTCCCAAGCTCTTACAGGTCAAGTTGCAAAATGTCTGACAAATTTATGTTACACACTGAAAAGCCCTGCTGAATCAGACCAGTGATCTGCGCAGCATCCTTTTCCTCATGGGGGTCAACTAGATGCCTCTGGGAAGCCCACAAGCGCAATAATGCCTCACCCCTGTAGCCCCACAACTGATTATAGATGCATTGGGCCTGGAGAAAATAAGTTATCGTGAATTTGCCTAATCCCCTTCCCAAACTTTCCAAAGTTTGTAGCCATCAAGAGGAAGTAAATGCTACAGTGTAACTATGCTGTGTGAAGAAGTAGTAAAATAAGTACTAAAAACAGTCAAACATTAAAAAAACAAAGCAGTCAACTAAAAAGAAATTAAAATGTGTCAACATCTACATTTCAGGATAGACATGCCTAAACAAAATCGTTTGCAATCCATTTTTGTTTTTATCACGCAGAATAATTGGATGTTTTCCACTTGGCCATGGCTCACCTTTGTCTCCATACCATTATTAAATAAGTTAAAAAGCACTGATCCCAGTGCAGATCTTCAGGGAGACCCCACTTTCTTCCATCATGAACACTGCCTCTTTATTCCTACTTTCTGCTTCCTGTTATTTAGCCATTTACCAATCCATAAGATTACCAAATCCTCAGTTGCTCTTTTCCTATTGCTGTCCTTGTTTACAGAGGTAAAAAAGAAAGAAAGGAGAATTTCTTCCTCGTGTAACCATTGCCTATAATATATAAGGATAAGAGTTGACTTCAGGATGGGCATAAGGACACAACCATATTAGCATGGCCTATTTGGACAGTTCCAGGTCACTCGGGTGAAGAATGGGTAATTTTCTTCAAAGGCAGAGCCTCACAGGACTGTATATAATAAACTCTCTCAGTGCGAAGAGTTTTAGGATTTTATTCAAAGTTCCACTCAGAGGAGACCCACTGAAATTAATTGACATTCTTAACCATGGATAACAGTTGGATTTCTCCAAACTCTTGACGTCAGAAAATTGCCACTTTGGGGTAATGCCATCATTCATCTCAGTTCTTCATGCATTTCAGCATGATATAGTTTTGTCTAATGTCCCATTTGAAATAACAATTATGATGCCAGAGGAAGAATATTATTAACAAGTGGATACCCTTTAAAATCTTAAGATTTTTTCCCCCTGGCCTCCATTCATGACAACTGAAGCAAAATAACAGATTGCAAGCAGCTAATTGTGACATAGGCCATATCATAAATTCCATAGAAATATGACCATATAAAATGCATTTGGCAAGCTATATAACAGAGAAGGAACAGTTCCAATACCCTTTTTATGTGATTTTTGAGGAGAGATTAAAATGACAGACAATATGCTTAGATATTGGAAACAAATTTTCTAGTCAGAAATAATTTGAAGAAGCAAATGATACAGCTGCAAGTATTAAAATCTAGCCCCACTTACTTGGGAGAAAGCCCCACTGAATTCTGAGTAGACGTGGTTAGGATTGTGCTGCTACACAAGAGCACTATGGAGGCAAGCCTATGACAAAATCTGATGGGATAGGCAGCTTAGGGTACAACAGATCTCCAGTTCAGCTGGCTGATTCCCAGTTCAGCTGGCATTAAGTCTCCAACTCCAGCTCAGCCAAAGATACATTGCCGTAACTTGCTCATCCCAGTTCAGCTGGCTGAGCTGAAACTGGTGAAAGGCATTCCTGGGCTATGGTGGGACTAGGACCAGAAAGGGAGGACTTAGGCTGGCATCCGAAGCCTATTCAGTTTGGTCATGTAATCTGGCACCCAACACTGTTTTTTTAAAGGCTTGCTTTCCTTCTGCCAGGTAGCAGCAGCCCCACTGATGAACCAAGTCTGCTGTAACGTTAAGGTGGCTTAATTTATGATCTGCGCTAGCTTCCATAGGATTGCTCCCTAAACAAGCTATTATAGCACAGTTTAACATATGCAGTAGAATTATGAATGCTTACTATGGGACAGATGGCAGTGCATTCCAGCATGTTCTTGGGTACCAATGGTCAGCTCTTGTAAATGTGCTGTCTGTGGTCATTCCTGAAATTGCTTTTGCTTCCTTGCGTCTGGTAGCTATGACACAATCATGCCATTGTATCTAATTTCACAAGAGCCTTGTTTATCATAGTGTAAACTTTAACATTCCATTTGACTCTTCTGAAAGGAGAGGGAACTTAGCAGACTTCTAGCAGCAGTGAAGAGAGTAGCTGCCCAAAATGGACAACAATGGGAATAAGAGAGCGTGGTTAGCTGGGATAAGTGCTCAAAGTAGTAGACTGAGGAACTGACAAAGGGCATAATTTATGGAATTCAAGTACAGTGGTACCTCAGGTTATAAACACCTCGGGTTGCAAACACTTCGGGTTACAGACTCCACTAACCCGGAAGTAGTACTTCAGGTTAAGGACTTTACCTCAGGATGAGAACAGAAATCGCGCTGTGGCAGCAGCGGGAGGCCCCATTAGCTAAAGTGGTACCTCAGGTTAAGAACGGTTTCAGGTTAAGAATGGACCTCCAGAACGAATTAAGTTTGTAACCAGAGATACCACTATATAGCAGAGAAGTGAAACAATCAGACACCAATTTTATGGCCTAGAGAAGGAGAAGGAAAGAAGAATTTTAAAGCTGGCTCCAAGGTCGCACAGCTAGAAGACAGGTGAGACAGCTCTTTCCCTAACATTAAGAAAGTAATGTGGAAAGCTTTGGATGGAAAGACTGTTGGTTGTGTGGGTCAAATGTTGGCATGCAGATAAACCACATCCTTTGTTTGTTCTGCTTCAAGGGCGCACATACTTCTTCCCTGCCTAACCATTGCATTTACAACTTGTCCCACTTGGCAACTGTCTCACACATTTCTTCATTGACGTTTTCAGCATTACACGGTCAGGGATCGCTCCAGTTTTTCACTTCATCCAATCTCATTCTCTGCACACATGTCACACAAACACATATAGGAGACATGCACACTTTTTCATGCCTGCTTATGACACAAAAAGCTTGCAGAGACAAACTCATATGCACACAAAGGACAAGTTCTCCCTGCCCCCTGACAGACGCACACGAGAATGGGACTAATACCTGGCACTAGGCCAAATAAACTAATAGATGAAAAAGCTGATTCCAGAGGATGAGCAGGCAGGTGCAGAAATTGCAGAGGTCAGGGAAGCCTGACGGAGCCTGCTCTGCCTGCCATGACCCACATTACCAGAGAGCGTGGCGGCTGTGGTTGGGAGGGCGTGCTCAGAGCTTAGACCTTCACAGCAGCACCTATGCCAAGTTAAGCCTAAATGCTGTGGCCTGGGTGGGCTCCATGGCTGGTATGCTTAATAGGATGTAGGGGAGCAAGCAAACTAAGGGTGCCCAGCCAGCAAATTAAGTGGCCAAGTGGTTGGCTGTTCAAATAACAGGACTGAGGCCTGAGTTGTGGCAGTGAACATGTCTTGTTTGCATATGTGTGTGCACTCCTAAAATATTTAATTATAAATTGGGGTGCTGCAATTGTTGAGTAAGGCCACTTGCCAGGTGAAGACCTCCGGTGACAGTCCTACATCCTGCACCTACTGAACCACTGCTTCTTCAACATGCTTATTCTTATCTGTGTTTATAGCTAAAACTGTTGTCTGTACTGCAGACATTTCTCCTTTAAGCTGCTGCAGTGCCTTCTTTGTAAGTCTTCTCCTGCTGTCTCTCTCCTCCATTCAGAATTGTCTCATTATTGAGATCCTCATGGCAGCAGATTTCTGACGTATTGGAGGAAGTGTAAAATAACTATTTTAGTTTTGATTATCTGTTATAACAACACATGAGAATAATAATGGACTCAAAACCGTGAACAAGTTTGCTCTTCTTGCAGACCTACAAATTAAAATTGGCTCACACAGATTAATCAATTTCATATTTGGTTGATTGATCTTCCAAGTAAAGCTTCCAGCTCCATTTTATTAGATTTCCATCTGGCTTCTCCCTGACTTGCAATCAAGCATATAGTGTATAAAGCGTATCAGGTAGGGATTGCCAACTTTTTCAGGGCTTCAGATGCATGCGGATTTTTGAGTGAGTGTTCTGGTCGCTTCTCTCCCCTCTCCTGCTGATCAACCTCCCCACCACCAAGAGACAGAAAGAGAGAAAGCACAGATCCAGTAGAATTAATCGGAGCCTTGAAAAGAAAGAAGAGGTGAAAGAGGAAGTGGGAAAGAGATTCAGTTTTCCAACTTCAGGTCTATGTATTTTTCAGTGAAGAAAAAGGTAATCACTGACACCACCTCATGAGTGAGTGGGGGATCTGAGTGTCTTCATGGGTGCCATGGGTTATAGAACAGAATGCAAGTACTAAATGCAGTGAGATGCTTCAACTTTGTTTGTTCTTTACATCTTTACATTGGTGTACTTAGCCATCATTGACTGAAGGAAATTATTTACTGGGGGAAAACTGCAGCTTAGTTCTTAAACTGGTTAGTACAGTTTTAAGAGGAGGGCCATCATTTTCAGTAATCTACCCACATACCTTTCTGTGTAATCACGTAATTATTAATTTGCTTTAATTGAGGAAGGCATGTATTTCCTGTTCACACTTCTCATTGTTTGTGAAATATTGCAGCTGCCTTTCTGGTGACTGTTGTGTTCAACCCAAATCAAGGATGAAATGAATATACTTGTATTAACAAGAGGCTTATTTTTTACTTAGGCTTGGGATGGCTTGATTAAAATTTCAAAAGGGGTCACTTTTAAGTGGTGGTGTCTGAAGAAACAGAACACCTAACCTATATATTAATAGGAACCTCATTTTCGGCGTGAAGATCCTTGAATCAGAAATGGCACCCTCGTTGTACAAGGGTGAGTTATCAGCAGGCTTGGGAAAACACCAAGATTTGTAAAAGTGGTGGTAAGGAGAGCCTGAAAAGCACTTTCCCAGTACTACTGTCTGCAACCCCATCCCTCTGAACCAGTCCAGAAGGACATCATGGTCAATGGTATCAAGAGCCACAAAGAGATCATGGAGAAGGAGCAAGGTAGCTCTCCCCTCTCCTGTAGTTGACTATGGTAATTCATCAGAGTCGTCAAGTCCAATTCATGTCTATGGCCAGGCCTGAACCCTGATAGGGATGGATTCAGATATAATCTGTATCATGCAAGAATGCCTGTGGTTAGTTTAAACCAATGAGTCCAGGGCTGGCTTGTTTAGGTGTGGCCATACCCCTGCTTCTTTCAAGGCAACTGGGCCCATTCACTTGCAGACTGAAGCATTAACCACACTCCAGACCATAGCTGTCAACTTTTCCCTTTTCTTGCGAGGAATCTTATTCGGAATAAGGGAATTTCCCTTTAAAAAAGGGAAAGGTTGAGAGCTATGCTCCAGACCCATCCAGTCAAACCTCCTTTGCTAGATTTAATAAACTTGCATTATGTCACAGACCAATGGACACTTGCTTTGGAGCATTTCCCATCAAAACCCATATAGCTTACTTGAGTAAACCTACTTATGACTGGGCTGTTTCTTATTCCTTTCCTTTTCAATGTTTATTTCCTTCTCCTCCTTTTGAAAAAAAATCAAAGGAAAACAATGTCAGGTGTGAAAACAACAATTGCATCATGTGTGAGAATACCTGAGGTACATACACTGTTTAGGGTGTGCACCCCATTTGCCTGTGGAACATAATGCGCACAGGTGGTGTGAACGTCTCTCTTAACAGCGGTTGCATTTTGCTGATGACTGTCAGACATGGAGATTGGCTCCAGTCCCATTCCTTGGCATTCCTCCCCTCCTAACAATTTTTTTTTTAACTAATGAGAATGTCATCAGCAATGAAGCTAATTATGAAACATATTTGAAACCAAGTGCTGTCCTCCAGATTGATGCCAGTTGCCTGAACCTTTAACACGATTGCTTCTGTTTAACAGTTACAATATTTTATTTTTAAAAATATAAAAAATAAAGATTTACCGAGTTTAAAGTAAACAGGAACAGAAGACGGGTGGAGTGCCAGAAAACCTTGACAGGGACATCTAGGGCTGGTGTGATAGAGGAAGCAGGTAATACCTGCAAAGCTGGGCTGCCCATGAGGTGGAATGAAGCAGCTTCTCTGCCTGCCTCTGCCACTGCAATGGCTTCTGGCAAGATCATGGCAGCTGCAGCAGGGGGGTGGCACCCTCCTATTTTACCTCAGGCAGCAAAATGAGGCCAGCCACCTCTGAATACTTGGGTCACATTCACACTGTATATTCAGGGCACTGTTATGAACAGTCATTGCTTCCCCCCAAGAATCCTGGTAATTGTCATTTGTTGGGGACACTGAGGGTTGTTAGGAGACCCCTATTCTCTTCACAGAGGTATGATTCCCAGAGTGGTTTAAAAAATCAAGCCTTCTTTCCAGGCAACTCTGGGAACTGCAGAGGAACTGTGAGGTGGACAGGGGTGGCGCAAGGGGGTGGGGCGGTCTGCCCCATGTTCCAGGGGAGGGGGGGTGACACTTCAGCTGGCCCTGCCCGCCCTGCATGCGAGCAGGCTGCGGGGTGAGGCTGCTCCACCCCACGGCATGTTCGGGGCCCGCCCGGTGCCGCCACTATGCCACTATGCACTGCGCATGTGCCACTGCGTGTGGCGCACGGCGCATGGCGCGTGCGTCAGACGCAGCGCTGCTGTGCACGTGCACCTCTGCTGGGTCCCCAGGTTTGCCGCCCCAGGTGACCGAGCGGCTCGGTACGCGTCTGGAGGCAGACAGGGGTCTCCTGACAACTCTCATTGCCCTTAACAAGCAGCAGTTCCCAGAATTCTTTGGGGGAAGCCATGACTGACTAAGTGGTATAATAATAATAATTTAAATGTATGTTGTGGGTGTAACATTCCTGAAATTCCTTCTTCTATGGAACTGTGAAAGGTTCAGGAGCCTTGTCCTCTTTTTCATCTGGCTGCCCTCAGTATGATTCTCAATCCCATCCCACCCCAAGCTTATCTAGGCATACCATATTTGACATTACCCAGACGTCAATTCCACCTTTGAAATCCTGGTAATGTCCAGGAAAATCCAGATGTCTGGCAGTCCTAGCTTTTCCTCACAACAACTCTGTGTTTGGTAGGTAGACAAGTTCACCTAGTGTAGCTCACAAGTGAGGAGTAGACTTTACCACACCCCTATTCCTGGCAGAGGGAGGTGGGCCTGGTTCTCTCAATAAGAGCCATACCTCTTCCTGCCTTTTCCTTGCTGTCCGCCCTGAGAAGGGATGCAAGATCCCTTCCATCGGCTACATCCCTGCTCTGCTGCCTGAGGTGGAGAAATGCACCCTACTTCGTGCAAGATACTAAAATGACTTAACTGCGCCGTTGAACCAGTGGCAGCGAGGGCTCTGCACTCTTGCGAATCAGTAGGCTGCCAGTTGCTAGAGCTCTGAGCTTTGTCAGACATTTATCAGCCACGTGCTCTGAATCCATTCGTCACCCCAAAGCTTTGACACTGGGCAAGACATCTTCATGGAGTGGGATCACCTTTAAACTCAGCAGCTGCGAGCATGAATATAATAACAAACCACCTACGCTATGCTGTGTTTAGTGTTTCGCTGTGGGTTTTGTAGGCAGGACTCAGTAGCTTTTGCTCCCTGATTAATTTGTCTGTTGGGATCAAAGATGCCATTATTCACTGGGTTTGCAATTATATAGTTTGATAGCTCCTCAGCCTCTCTTAACCTGCCCCATCCTATTTGGGATTTGAACAATTAAGTAGCACTCAGCAGAACAGGAGACATTTTCTTCAAGCTCACGTCCTTATGCCATCTGGTGGGCTCAACAATAAATGCAGCAACAGCGGTCCACGATCTGTGCAGTTGCATGATGTCTGGTGGTTTTTTTTGTCTTTTTCCTGTATCACATGCTTTGCTGAGAGATTTCATGACCATGAGCAAAATAACAGGTTAGCATGGAGGCGATGGGTGGGCTGGAGGTGGAAGATAGAGAAATGTATCTTTCCTTAACAGAGCGTGTGTGTGTTTTTAACGGTATCCCATTCTTCCTGGTGTGAGTCAGGACCTCCTCTGCAAAAAGAAAAGGGTGAAAAAGGAGGGGGAGGCATAATATATATATATATATTTTAAAAACCCATTGCAGTCAATCATGCACAGTTTAACACCATTACCCTAAAAATCCGATGTGATTTTGGCCTGTGTTGTCCGATTCGCTGATTAAAAACAAAAACCTTCCCACCCCCGGACGAACCACATTCAGGTTTGAAGCTTTATTGGTGCTGTAAGGACAAAAAGAGTGGGGAGCTGCAGTTGAAAATGGCCTACCTTTATTGTCCAAAATTAATGATAAAATGCAGTGTACATCAAGCTGTCAGAGCCAATATGCATATTACATGCAACAAGGAGGTAGAATATTGCAATGTTCCGTGTGTGTGTGTGTGTGTGTGTGTGTGAAATATCATATTTTTAAATGCCACCCACACACTCACACACTGTTGAATGTAGTAAATTAACATAACAGAGGGAAGGATGGGGTTGTTTTCTACATACGGAAAGCTGTTTGCATGGAGAGCATTCAAAAATACGAACCACATACTAGAGTGAACCTAGCTGTTTAGTTTTCTCTCAGTTTCTCAATGTCCAATTTTAAGTTCAGTTCTCTACATTTCTGCATCAGTTTGTGATTTTATTTTATTTTTTAAAAAGCTTCTCATTAAAAATTTTCACTGCTCGAATGCAAATTTCTCCTAACAGAAACATTTTGGTGTGCAATTTTGCCTAATATAATGCATCTTAATGCTGTTTTCACTAATATATTCATTTTTGTGTACACTTCCCCCTAATGAACAAATTATTGCTCATCTTAGATAGCTGCAATGCAAAATTTGAAAAAATGCAAATTTCGAAAGCAAGCTGCAAATATTTCATTCCACATATTTTTTGGGGAAGTGCCAAATAGGTAGGTTCACATTAAAATGCAAACTGATTGGAATTCCTTCCCCACTACTTCCGTAAATACTTGCACCCTGAAGCGGTGCCATCAGGAATTCCATCACTTCAGTCAACTGCTGCTCCTGAGCAATGTGTCCATTGGCTTTGTGTCTCCTTTGCCATGTCACCCTGTCATGGCGATCTCTTCAGCCCAGCTCTGAGCCACACACATGCCATGGAATTTCCCCATGACAGTTGCCCTTTCCGGAAACCATGCATGGGCACGGGAGGAACTGCGACTCTCTTGCCCTATGGATTCTCTCCAATGTTGTGGGGTGACAGGAATGGGTGACAGGTCAACAATAACTCACACAGATCCAGTGAAGTTAACTCTCTATTCAAAGAAACAAGACAGCTCAGGAGGGGAGGCCTAGTGAACACAGCAACTCTTCCTGGTAGAACTTGACTATGGGCCTTCCTGCAGTTCCCTAAGTTTCCCCCCTGTCCCAGTTCCTTCCCAAGCTATCAGAGGCTCCTTTGTCTTGCCTGTCTTTGATCCGCCCTCTTCATACCCTTTTGGATTCTGGGAGACCAGTGGGGGAGGGAAGCTGCTTGCTGCATGTAGGGGAGACACCCTAGATTTCTCACTAGCCTTCTTCATGGCTGCCTCTTGGTCTCCTGTTTCTGATTCAAGTTCTGGTCTACCCTGTGCTACAGCCCCTTCCTGCTCACTAAACCCTGTTACCTCTTCAGCTTCTGACACCTCCCAGTCCGCTCCCTCTTCTCCCTGTGACCACTCATCATTGTCGCATTACCAACCCCCTGGCTCTGAGCCTTCTTCTCCTGGGGATTCCTTGGGGGTTCCCCAGCTGGTACCTCCCACCACCCCTCTGCTTCCAAGCAGTCCATGACATGGTGCTTCTCATATGATGCAGGAAGGAGTCATGGCCATGCTACAGTGTCTCCCCAGTACAAAAGTAATATGACCCACGCTCATGAGCTACATTTGATGGACATCGTGCAAGATGTTCAGATAACAGAAGGCATCAGCTTAAGCATGGATTATTATCCCAAGTGCACCATTGTTCACCCATCACTGCTATCAGTTTGGACAGTACAGTGGTACCTTGGGTTACGTACCTGATCCGTTCCGGGGTGCCGTTTGCACCCCAAAAAGTCTGTAACCCGAGCGGCGATATTGCACATGCGTGGAAGCATGATATTGCACTTCTGCGCATGCGTGAACTTTGCAGAACGCTTCTGCACATTTACAGACCGTGCGGAGCGCTTGTGCGCATGCGCAGAAACCCGGAAGTAAACACTTCTGGGTTTGCTGCGTTCATAACCTGTGCCGTTCACAACCCGCAGCGAACGCAACACGAGTTACGACTGTAAATGCATGTATGCATATCACTGGCATCTTCAGGTATAGCAAAGAGGGACTCCATTATGAAACCCTAGAGGGACACTGCTCAGATATTCTATGCAAGGCAGCTTCTTATGTTCCTGTTTCCCACATTGTTGTACAGTGGAACCTTGGTTCCCAAACTTAATCCGTTCCGGAAGTCTGTTCCAAAACCAAAGTGTTCTAAAACCAAGGCATGCTTTCCTATAGAAAGTAATGCAAAATGGATTAATCCATTCCAGACTTTTAAAAACCCCTAAGACAGCCATTTAACATGAATTTTACTATCTATTGAGACCATTGATCCATAAAATGAAAGCAATAATCAATGTATTGTACTATAAAATAAATAAGACAGTATTGTAGATGATTTAAAAAAATTAATTCCCCCCCCCCCTTACGTACACCGATGATAGTCATTGTTTGGATGGGGGCCTTTTATCCATTTCTGCAGTCACACAATCAATCAATCAGGAGCTGAACTGGGTTCCACACAGTCAGAAAAACAAGTCGCAAAGACAAAGTCACAAACCACAGTCACAAGTCAGTCCCATAAAACGAAGAACAAGTCACAGTCAAAAAAACCAAAAAGCCACACAAACTAAAACGGAAAAAACAGCAAAAACAAAAGCTCCAAATATCACCTCTGTGTTGCATTGGTGCTCCGGACTCAACAGCTGGCAGACTCAACAGGAAGCCTCTGGTTAGCAGCGGGGGACTCAATTTACAAATGGAACACACTCGACAGGAAGCGGAACATGTTCCACTTCCAAGGCAAAGTTAACAAACCGGAACACCTACTTCCGGGTTTGCAGTGTTCTATTTCCAAGTTGTTCATAAACAAAGCTGTTCTAAATCCAAGGTACCACTGTATCTCCATGCCAGGTAAAAAAATCCATGGTTGAATTTCTTTTTGCTGTACAGTCATTAGGACACAGGAGCCGTGCTAGGGGAGAAATTCAGTCCTAAGTGTAAAATTTGTTTATGGAACTTTTAGAATCTTGGGATTTGAGCTTGTAGAAACTAAGCAAAACTACTTAGAAGTAACTTCCACTGAAATAAATGGTGTTTACTTCCAAATGTGTGCACAGAATTACAGCCTTGAGGCTGGATATTCAGCTCTGCTTACTTGCTCCATTGGCCACAGTCAGAAAAATCCATAGCATCCATTTGTGTTTTGAGAGGATCGGAGCCTTAGGCTGCAGTTGTTCGCACATCTACTCAGATGTAAGTCCCCTATCACTTACTTCTGAGTAAGGATGCATAGGACCGAGCTGTTCATTTGCTAGCGCTCTAACAGAAAATGTGGTTCAATGGCACCTCAAGCATGGGAGCAGGTTAAAACTTGTTAAGTTAAGCGGGGGGGTGAGAAGAATGGGCACGGATGCATTGTTGGCTGAATGCATCCCAATTAATTGGCTTTGCTTCAGGATTACCACATTATGACGGCTGGAAAGGATGGCCCCAAATATCTACTGTGGAGATCTTGTGCATAAGTGGATATAACAGAACCAAGGAAGAAGCCAGAATCTTCCCAACACCACCGCCTTCCCTCCAGCAGCTGATGCCAGCTTCTTTCTGTAGCCTTCGCTAGAGAGCTGCCTTTCAGAAGACACTTTACCTTTCAATCACTGAGGGCAGGAGAATAGGAAGCAAGCCATACATATTCATGAGGCATAATCATCAACATTCCAAAAGTGTCTGGAGACACTGGCTTAAAGGAACAAGACCCACTCCAGAAGGGTGAGCGTTGCTCAGCAAGGATCCTTTCAACTAGGGGATTAAAATAATCACACAGAAACATCTTTTGCTACATACCTTGTAAGGTGGTGGGGTTTCCCCATGTCCTTTTATTAAGAAGAACCCCACCCAAAAAAAGAGCCTTGCATCCTATCCTTACAGGCTACATATGCTGAAGCAAACGGAAACACAGCTATCCCTAAAAATTTACACTTACCCCAATGCTGTAATGCAGTTCTCCAGCAAAACAATGCACATATTAGTGAAAATAATGCATATATATATATATATATATATATATATATATATATATATAGGCTGGAAGGAGCTCTGGCGCAGCCCTGCAGATGAGCACCAGAAGACTGGACCAAAACAAACGGGGAATTCTGTGATCCAGGATGTCCCTCTTAAAATGGGACACTTGGAGTGGGGGGTATATATAAATCACAAATAGCTGCAAAATGTGGAGAACCAAATTTAAGACCTGGGAAATGAGATACCGAGGGAACTGAAGCTGACAAATCTTTCCATCCCTAATACTGAGTCAGTCCAGTTGGTCTCTGTAGCTCAGTGTTGTCTACACACTGACAGGGTTTTGCAACAGAGACTCTCCCAGCCCTACTAGGAGATGCCGAGGAAAGCCATTGCTCCTGAAAGGAAGGGCCATTGGCCCTGGTCCAGCAGGCTCCTCTTATGACCTTTATAGTCCTCTTCTCAGCCTACCGGGTGTTTTGCTACCACTGCTTTTACTGCTGCTGCTTCTCTGAGCAGATGGTGTCTAGAACTCTCTGGGACAGTGATTTTTGGTGCCATTGAGGGGATTGTACTGTTGCTGGCCCTCTCCCTATCACTCTTGTTGCCGGTGCAAGAAATGGCATAAGGGAGGTCCTGGGGAGCATCTGTTCCTTAGGATCATTATCAAATCACTTACCCATTACGCTCTTGGCATTTCCTGCATATAGCTGTACGCTATATATCACTAATGATAAGCAGGCAAGAGAAAGCTATCCCATGTAACCTTGCTGGTAATCTGATGTTAGTGCAGGGCTATGGAATTTTTTGGTTCAGACTGCTGCTAAAATATGCTTTCTATTATTACTCTTCTATTAAGTTTTAAAAAGCATAGCTGCACTATCTGTTATTTGTTACGAAACGTTGCATCTGCTAGCTGAAGTCCTGGGATCTGGGAAAGGACACTGAGAGCTCCAAGTATCTTTGAAATTTAGCATCTGTACTCAGATTTCGACAAGGAGATTAAAGACCAGGATCTTGTCAGAATTGCTCATGTTGACAAAAAGCATGCGGAGAACTTGAAACAGCTTTTGCAGGGCTGTTTTGGGCTTAGGGACCCACCAAATCCCTAAGCATGTATGCATAGTCAGAAACGTCTTACTGCTCAAGCTTTTCCCTCTTAACTCAGTGTAGCTTTTTCTCAGGGTGGTTTTGAAATAAAAACTTTGTTCTGACTTTGTACATGCAAACAGAGTAGGCCTAAACCTGTTAACTTGGAACGAAGGCCGTCTGATTTCAATGGGACCAACCCACTTATACAGGGGACTGAAGCCTGAGCCATATGAAGTACCCAATTAATCAGGCTCTAGGAACTGCCTTCTATGCTTCTGAGTCTTATTCTTATTAGTTAAGATGCAAGAAGTTGCTGACCTGGAGAGAAAACGTGGAAATTGCAATGATCGGTTAATAGCTACTTTCAGAAGGATTACAATATCTAATTTGTTTGGCTTCTGATTGCTTAAATAAAGATTAACCACCAGAAAAGATAGTGAGGTAGATTTTTTTATTAAAAAAAACATGATTATGCAAGTCCCATGAATTCATTGAGAATTCATCTTGATTTGGTTGCACAAAGCTTACACCAAGATTAGACTATGCCTGATCTTTATTCAATATCCATTCTCATTTGGCTGGGGTAAGGTTATACAGCAATCAGCATTTAACTTGCATTCATCCTGATTTGTTTGCAAGGTATTTATATGCCTCCCCTGTGAATTGTTCATTTGTTCTACACTTTTCAATACATTTCCCCCTCACTTTCCTAAACGCAAAAAGTCTATTTCTTGTTTGAAGATTGCCAAAGCAATCCCAGAAGGTGCCCTGGCTCGTGCCAGGGTGCCAGTCTTTAAACGGGACATTCTGGGAACCAAACAGAAGCTGGGTGTCCTGCTTAAAATGGGACAGTTGGCTGTGTGTGGAATCCCCTTTTCTGCACAATTATTAAAGAAGCCCCATCTTCAATTTTTTCTGATCACCTATACTTCCTGTTACATAATTTGTGGTTGCTTCAGCAGAAGTGTTCTTTGCAAGATCTTCTTTCACTGGCTCTGTGACTTCTTGGAAATGAGTCCAGATTGTCCACTGCCTCTAAATGTCGCAGATGGCAAATCTTCTGAGAAAACCACAGCATGATCTCATGTTGAGACGAGGCACTCGGATATAATTATTCTTCTTCCAAGGGTCAAATGTGAAATTCAGATCTTTCATTTTGTGCCTGGGGAGCCATATTGGTGAGAATTAGATATTATTAGGGCAAGAAATGCATCTTCTTAACACAGCTTTTAAAAGAAAAACCACCGAACTAACAGTGCTATCCTGTGAAAGCTAACTTGGCAGTGAGTTCATTGGACGCAGTGGGGCTTACTCTCCAGTAAAGCACAGGATTGTGCTTCTGTTTTCTTCACTGCGTGCCAAAGGTGATCTCTCCCAAGCTCTGCTACTGTTTCTAGTCAGGAGTGTGAAATTGAAGAATTAATTGAATACCGTTCCTGCATGCATAAAACAGAAGTTTAAATATCAGCATATTTGCTGGAATTTCATGCATAACTGATCCAGATTATACACTCCAACATTTATGAGACTGAAATGGGTTCATTGTTGTTGTTCAGTCGTGTCCGACTCTTCGTGACCCCATGGACCAGAGCACGCCAGGCACGCCTATCCTCCACTGCCTCTCGCAGTTTGGCCAAACTCATGTTAGTAGCTTCGAGAACACTGTCCAACCATCTCATCCTCTGTCGTCCCCTTCTCCTTGTGCCCTCCATCTTTCCCAACATCAGGGTCTTTTCTAGGGAGTCTTCTCTTCTCATGAGGTGGCCAAAGTACTGGAGCCTCAACTTCAGGATCTGTCCTTCTAGTGAGCACTCAGGGCTGATTTCTTTGACAATGGATAGGTTTGATCTTCTTGCAGTCCATGGGACTCTCAAGAGTCTCCTCCACCACCATAATTCAAAAGCATCAATTCTTCGGCGATCAGCCTTCTTGATGGTCCAGCTCTCACTTCTGTACATTACTACTGGGAAAACCATAGCTTTAACTATACGGACCTTTGTCGGCAAGGTGATGTCTTTGCTTTGAAATGGGTTCACTCGTATTAAATTAGCAACTCCCAAGATCTGGGATTTGATATATACCCCCTGAACTGTTAATTTCAAAACATGCAGCTTACAGGAATCAACATCTTTGCTATATTTAGACTGCAATTCTAAACAGAGTTATTAGGTTGTAAGTCCCACCTGACATAGCGGAGCTCACCTCTAACTCAGGGGTGGGGGACCTTGGCTTCTGCACCTCTCTATCCAATTTCCCCCCTGATGCTCCTATGGACTGAAATTCCTCTTTCTTACCATCTGCAACACACCTAGCCACCTGAGATGCTGCTTCCCGTCCCTCTGTCTCTCCCCCCCCCCCCCCGGTCCTTGATTAAGATCAGCAAACATATAGGCGCTTTCTCACTTCACTTGGCAGTCCATAGGGTCCTTCCTCAGACTGAGGCATTGGGGCAAACCAACCTCAGAGAGCCACCACAGAGAGCCACTGGCTGTTTCATTTAAGCAGTCTTTGTGGAAGTAGCAATGCAGGTGCTCTCCCACAACAACCCTTCATCCTGAGGAAAGGCCTTTCCCCAGAGCAAGGCATGGAGGGGGGGGGCAACAACAGACAGGCTGGAGGAGGCAAAGCTGCCTGTACATGGCTGTGTACATGGTCAGGAGGTTGGCCCTGAGGTAGGCTGAGAGCCAGTCCACTCCTCCTGAGACAAATGTCTTCATTTGCCTAATGGGCAGGGCTGTCTTAGGGAGATCGGCCGCCGTGGCGCTGCGATCCCTCGGGCGCCCCTGGCGTGTCACCTCTCCGCCGCCTCCCGCTCTTGCCGCCCCTTGGGGGGGGAGTGGGGGATGAGGGGCATGGCACTGGAGCAGTGCAGGGCTCTGTGTGCCTTTCCAGTGCTTCCGGGACGGGAGGTGAGGGCGGCCAGCTCGCAGCCTGTCCGGGAGCGGCATGGGTGGCAGCGACTGCGCTGCCGGCGCACGAGCACCTGGCCACCAGCCCACCCATGGGGTGGGGGCAGGTTGGGGAGGGGGGTGCCCGGTATGCCGGCGGGCTCGCAGGGGCGCCCCTGGGGGGGCCGGCGCCCTGGCGCGCCGTGCCACTAGCCCCTATGGATGAGACGGCCCTGCTAATGGGAGGGCTGGCCCTGCTCATCTGCCGTGGTGGCATTGAAAAAGAGTAGGCAAAGCAGTTCCCTTCTCTGGTGACACGGAGAGTGAGGGTCCTGGATTGTGGCGCTTGATGCCCTGTTTTGAGACCTGCCCTTGACAGGTCCCAAATGTTCCTGGTGAGAACAGCAGCCCTGCTGCTTCAAATCTGTATATATTTTGTGCCTCTCCTAGCCTTAGTCATAGAACACTATAACCAAGCAGCCCTCTTTTCTTATAGCCCCAACACTAAAGCTCTTTGCCAGCAGCTTCCCTGGAGCTCGGTGCATTGTGTGGGCACAATAGATGAGAGATGAAAGTCTGCAGGAATCCTCTTGAGAGGGAAGCATTAAGGATATGACTTTTGCAAACATCAAGGTGGTTTAGACTATTTGACAAGGATGATATTTCTCTATTGCTTTTCAGCAATGGCCTGGCACCTAGAAGACACCGAGCTTAAATTTTATCATTTTGGTGTCCTTTCCCACATAAATAACTTTGTGTCTGATAAATCTGAATCTGCGGAACTAGTTCTCCTGCACAATAAGAGTATCCAATTATTATTATTTCCCCTATAGCCAACTTCCATTTCTTGAAAGATTATGCCATTCTCCAGCCTGAAATTTCAGGGACAAGATTGCATTTCCCCTTCTAAATCAACGCCTTTACACGTAGCCCTTACAACAGGCACGGGGGATATTTGGCCTTCCAGATGTTGCTGAACTCCCATCAGCCCCAGCAAGCATGGCCAATGACGAAAGATTGAAGGAGTTGGGTTACAGAATTAAGAGGCGATAAGAGAACTGTCTTCAAAATTTGAAGGGCTTTCACATAGATCAAGGACAGCCATCATGGTGCCCTCTAGATGTTGTTAGACAATAATTCCCATGAGCTTCAGCCAATGGTCAGAGAAGGTTGTGTAAGCAGGGCATGATGGACAGACAGCATTTTTCATTCCTGCTTTACCACTTGAGTATATATGGGAAGCCAGTCAAATGGTTACCAACAAAACATACATCCTTGTGTTGTGCTAATATGGCTGTCTGGATCAGGTATTTTCAGTGTTTTCAGACCCAGGACCCACTTTTAATCCAAACATGCATTTGGGACCCATTTCTTAAAGGTGGTGGTAGGGCTGTTGTTGTGACCCACTTTGGATCAGGTGATGGCTATGAATATGTGGGGTAGGTGGGGTGCAAAGAGAGGACACCAATCACCTCTTTTATGAACAGTTATCCTGCTGTGAGCATCTGTAAATATACAACCCTTTGATCTGTTTATAATTTGTCCGCAGATTATGTTGGCGAAAGGAGCTACTCTTAAGGATTACCGTTTGATAACTTAATTAGCCGTTCTTCCAAGTCAAGTACTGGGGCTTGAAAACCCCTTTTTCTCATCAGGCAACATGTTTATATCCTTAGAAGCGTTGGCACAGGGCTGGAATAAAGCTAATGTGTACAAGTTGCTTTTATTCCATACTCATGCATATGCAGTGCTTTCCACCCCTAGAAAAATAGGTGCCCATACTCACGGTGAAGTTGTTGCAGTAAGTAAAAAGACATAGGGCTACCAGTACTGCGGATCCTTGAGTACCCCCTGGAAAAAAGCACTGTGCCTATGCAAATGCAGAGATGCCCAAGGGACTTAATTAGGGCAGGGGGAAGGATTTGCTTCCTCACCTTACACAGCAGGTGGGTGACCAGTATATCTGTAAGAGGTGCCAGCTGCAGAGGGTTGTATTTTTCTGGGTGGCTTTTAATCTTAGCCAGCCTTGAAAGGCCAGCCTACCTACACTGCATAGCAAACAGACAGGTTTTTTTTTATTTTTCTAAACCAAGAGACTTCTTCTCAGTGCTTAAAAAGGGAAGTCATGTTCAGGGACGATCTTGCCACTAGGTATGAAAGAACAGTTACACAACTCCCTGGCAGCATGAATAGAAGAATTGTGTGGTTTTCCTGTACTGTGAAGCCAAGCTTGTTAAAACTGTTTGGAGAATGGACTCTTCTTATACTGTTTCCATACTTCTGTTTAACACTTACATTAAGTTATTTCTGTTTTTCTGACTCTGATTAATTTTGATACTGGCAAACTCTTATTAATAATATCAGCTTATTACTTTATGTATTATTTTGCATCGTCATAGCTGTTTTCCTCTTATTACCTCCAACTTTGGTTCAAGCACACTAACAGTTTTTTTTTGGGGGGGGTGTTTTATACTACAATGATATTCCCAGTGTATGGTGTGGTAGAATGTAGAATTCAGATAATGTTTGTGACTCTGGCATCAGGTGGTGTGTGCTTGACAACATCCAAACACCCCGAGTCAGAGAACACTAATTCAGTGAAGGTAAAAAAAATTATCTGCAGGAAATATTTCCCCTTGCATGTTGAGTAAACAATACAAGTTATGTTCCTTGAATAAATTATGATTTTTATTTTCAATTGCAAACCATGAAAACTTATAGTTTAAAGTAAAAATGTTCAGAAAATGCTGCAAACTCTCCAGAATAAAACTGAGAACCAACACGGACAGTTTTGCAGGGTGTTTTTCCATTAAGAAACCCATCTTTGGTTAATGCTCCCAAATGACGCTATGTGGTTTGTGCCAGCCTACACACTTCTGACACCCCACAAACTTCTTCACAGGTTTCACTTATCATTTTTCCATGGGAAAAACAAACAAACAATGGGATTTTTTACGACCCCAATCTGCTTAAATTAGCTGGGGTAAATAAATATACCGGTACCCCAATGGCAAAACTCAGTACGTTTCTAGGACATTTTACGATATAGGTGGTTTTTTCGTTTGCAGAAGAAAAACAGTAAATGGTAACAGGCAGAAACCTGAGGATGTTGTACAGCCAGGTGCCAAATTTGAAACAGTGCCCTAGAAAGACTACCCTGTAGCTCTACTTATGTATACACTCCACAATTAAAAGTGCATCTGGGGTACATTTCTTGCCCACAAAATTGGACGAAGGTTAAACTTCTACCCCTTCATCCCAGCAATCTCAATCTATCTTGAGTGTCTCTACAGGTTTCTCTTTCTTTCTTAAATGGCAGGAGCCATTCTGATCATGAGACTCTCACGGTTTCATGTCCAGTTGCACCCTTAACCGGTGCCTAGAAGAACCCATCTTTTGGAGAGTTAATGGGAGCTAGTTTGTCTTGGCAAAAGGAGTGAAAAGTCCCTGCGAGCCTCTTCAGTTTGGTCCGTTGGCTCCAGTGTTGGGCAGATCAGTAAGCAGCAACGTCTCGGTACTGTGATTTGCCTTGAGACAAGGAAAGGACAGATTTCCAGATAATTAAGCCAAGAGTCCATGCCAGACTGTTTTTTCCGAGCCATTTGCTTCCTCTTCGCCACCAGACTGCCTTTCAAGGCGCTCTTTTTTCCTGTAAAAACCCCTGCTGGGACAAACCCAGCACCCTTCAGAGATAGCCCTGAAGGAGGGCTGTGTGTGGTCTAGCGGAGCTCCCTGCTAGTTTAACAGGAGCTGCTGCTGCTGCTAGGGAGTTCACCTGGATCCCTCTGCAGAAGACAGATCCTGTGTAGGACCAGCAATAGGAGCTGTAGGGCAGATCTGGGGGACCTGAAGCACCAAGACCAAATGTGGCCTCCAGACCTCTCTGCCTTGCCCTTGGGACCCTCTCCAGACCACCCACTCCATCTCCCCTGGCCACACTAGCCTTGCATTGCATTCTCCTTGCATGCTTTTTGCCGAGCTGGAATGTGTGCTTGAACTCTGATCATGCTTCTTGCTTGCCTGGACAGAGGATAGAGAGGGAAGAGTGAGCATGTAGGAGCTCGTCTACAAAGATAAAATTCACATTTGTTGTCCTGCCCATGTTTGCCACTCAACTGCCACTGGCATGCGGCCCCTGGAAGGTTACCCAGGGGAGAATGTGGCCCTCAAGCTGAAAAGGGCTCCCTGCCAGGAGTGAGCCAGCCGTAAATCCCACCAAGAAAGCTGGAGTTAACTCTTTATTAGCAAAACAGGAGTATCAGGCCTAATGAGCACTGCAACTCCCAGCAGGTCTTGCCCCCCCTTGAAGCAGTTGCTGAGACTGAAGGACACTGCCTTCCCACAGCTATCTAAGTCCCCTCCTCTCCAGGGTTTCCCCCAAGCAATCTGAGACTGCACCTCTGCCCTTTTCATGCCTCTTCTGGTTCTGGGAGAGCAGGGGAAAGGGGAGCTTGTCACAGCAGGAGGGGGAGACACCATGACTTCTCCACCAGACTAATTCATCTGTACCTCTTGGCCTCCTTCCTCTCCTGCTTCTGATTCTGGACTTCCATCTGCCACAGACTCCCCCAGCTCACTAAGCCCTGTTACCTCTTTAGCTTCGGACACCTCCTCCTCCCAGTCTTCTCCATCTGACTACTCACGATCATCCCACCACCACTTCCCTGGCTCTGAGCCTACTTTCCTTGGGGGTTCCCCGGCTGGTGCCTTCCACCACTCCTCTGCATCTAGCCAGTCTGTGACATTCCTGTAGGGCAAACTGTTCAAGCAGAATAGCAGATGGTGAGGGATTCTTCCTGGTGCCCCTGCATTAGAACATCCAGTTCATTGTTTGCTTCATTTCAAGCTGCTCTGGGTGGAGGCCTCTCAACTCCCATTGCCCCTCGATAGAGAGTGACTCAGGGCAGAATAGTTCTGTCTTTGATTTCCAGGACAATGGATCTTGTCGCCTTTTATGTGTTTCAGGGATGATGCTCCAGGCAGAGGTTTCCCCTCCTCTTGGCTTTGCTTATTCAGTCTGTCAGACTGAAAAAGAGGGGTTGGATTGATTTCTGCGTTCCTCCCTGCTTGGCCAAACAGGGGGGGGGGGGGAAACAAGGCGCTGGAAAGAATAGGGCAGTTGATTCCATTCAGACAGACAACCATTGCACATGGTCCCCTCCTGGACCAGGCAACTTCGTATCCCCCTTTTCTGGGATGTTATCCTAGTTTAATGTTGCATGAGGAAATCTGCTGCTACCTGGAGCAGACTGGAGAGGAGAGGTTGGCAACATGCAGCCCTGCCCAATTTCGAAAGCCCTCTGCGGGTGATCGGTTCAAATTTCTATCAAGAGATATTTTGGCACCCGAGGTGAACCATAAAATGGCACGTGCATCCTGCAGGGGAAGGAGGAGGAAATACAGATCTACTTCGGGAACAAGGCGGGGAATCAATTTATCTTACCTGATGGTTGAAATGGGAATCGAAGGCTGTCATGCCCCCCCCCCCAGTCTGAATCACACTGGGTGTGGGCAGAACCCAGGAGACCCCAGAGGGCAGCCCCTGGCATTTTCTCCACGGGGAGAGAGGAAACCAGCGGCTGAGAGGCTGCTGTAGAGGCAGCATGGAAGGAGGCTACTGAGGAGGCGGCAGATCTGGAATGTGTGGCAGTGGCAGCAGGCGATGCATTCTTTGGTGGCCTCTTTTGATCCTGCCGCCCGAGGCAGTTGACTCACCTTGCCTCATTGGGGGTCCAGCTCTGAAAAGCAGTATGTCCTTCTTTCAGCATTCTACTGGGCAGGCAGGAAGAAGGGACAAGAGTGGAGAGACTTACAAGTGTCCTATGTGCTTGACAGGTGTCACTTGTGCATTCCAAATCCATTAAAACCTTTGCTCTCCAGTGAATCCTGAGTTTACTTGTCATTCTGGCACTATATTAACCCAAACAATACTCCGGCTGAGGCCTTATCTGATCTGGGTAGAGGCCAATATATAGTGCAGTATTATCTTAGTGCAACCTAAAAGTTGTTGGGGAAAAGGTGAAGAATTTCTGCTCCAGGAATTTAGGAGTCAATCACTGCCGGATGGAAAATAGTGAATTAGCCTTTTGCTCAACCGTCCCAATGCAGCAGCCAAAGTGTGTTTTATCCCTCTATCCAGAAGATGGCGCCATTGTGCCACCAGGAACCACTGGCTCCATTGTTTTCACTGTCTGCCTGAGGTAAAAGGATTTGTTTCCATAACAATGCCTCTGTTTGTGGACATATTGCTGCTGGAAAAGACATCATCTTGGACTGTGATATTCTACAAAGTATTGAACTGCAAAGGCCAACAGCCCTGAGGTGATAAATCAGAATTCTTGTTGAGGAAACAGTCCTTGTGTTTTCCCCCACCCTTATAATTAATTGATTTAGCGCTATTTGCATGGTTCTGGAGGATGTTGGTGCATCATAGAACAAGATGCAGAGAGCAAGTGGAGCAATCTCTGGAATGGGAGCCTGTTCGAGTTTACGATGCAAATAGCAAGCTGCCGAATCACACAGAACTCTTCTTCAAGGGCATAATGCCCATCGGCCCTGACCATTGCCTATGCTGGCACCTCTGGTTAATAGAGAGGGGAGGGTAGTCACCTCCTTTGTGTTTATTCATTAGCAGTCCCTCTGTCCAGCTAGGTAATTAGTTTTACACACCGGCTATTACAATATAAACATCAAAATGGGGTTATGTGTAATACTTATGTATGCCAATGGAAGCAAACCCTTTACATGCCAAGTGTATGTGTGCGTAAGAGAGAGAGACAGAGAGCACTCTAAAGTAATGAACATTATTCTGTCCTCTGTCCTCATTTTCCCACATCAGCCCTGTAAGCTAGGTTAGGCTGAGAGACTAGTGACTAGCCTAAGGTTTCCCACTGAACTCCTTGGCTGAGTGGGGATTTGAATTTGGGCCTCCCCCTGGTTTTTGTCTAACAGCTTAAAACAGGGGTGGGAAGACTCCAACTTCTGTCCGCAATAGCCAGTCCAGACAATGGTCAGGGATTTTATTTATTTATTTATTTGATATATTTTTTATTAGAGCCCTTCATCACAAGAGCTCAGCGTGGTTCACAAGTTAAAAATACAGAGTAAAAGCACAACTAAATAGTTAAAAAAAACCAACCAAACAGTACCCTACTTTGCAATTAAAAGGCTGTAGATTAGGCCAAGGTATGGTTGAAGAGGAACATTTTTTGCCTGGTGCCTAAAAATCTATACTGAAGACTCCAGGGAACCTCCCTGGGGAGAGCATTCCACAAATGGGGAGCCACTGCAGAGAAGGCCTGTTCTTGTGTTGCCACCCTCCAGACTTCTCGTGGAGGAGGCACATGAAAAAGGGCCTCAGAGGATGATCTCAGGGTCTAGGTTAGTTAATATGGGGAGAGGCGGGCCTAAGCCATTTAAGGTTTTCTAGGTGAAAACCAGCACTTTGAATTGAGCCCAGAATAGCTAATTGGCAGCCAGTGCAGTCAGACCAGGATCAGTGTAATAGGCTCAAACTGTCTTGCCCTGGCTGCCAGATTCTGCACTGGCTGAAACTCCCAAACCATCTTCAGAGGCAGCCCTACGTATAACATATGTAGAGTGTTTTAGTCCAGCAACATCTGGTGCTCCTGCTCAATTTCTCTGTGGGATGGTGTCAGGAGACTGCCCTCGCCGGAAGCCAAGAAGGTGCCAGGGCTTTATCAGTATCGCGAGCCCCCGTCTCCAGTGCTGAGCTCTTCATCTTCGTCCAGTGGAAGGAGCAGTAATTCCTCCAGTGGGGAGGGGGAGATGGAAACAGGGAGTGGGAGCCGGGGCTGTGACAGGGGAAGAGAGCCTTCGCACCGAGCAGAAACGGGAGGTGAAGCACACCTTCTGTCTCCCCTTTTGCACAGGGGGGAAAGACGTAGAGGGGGGAGGCGGGGTTTCCGCATCCCGCGCCTTTTATGCTGGGCCAAGAACCGGAAGGGGTCATTCCCGGACTCTGCAGAAGGATGAGCCGGACGTTCTTTCTTTAGCTGCACTGTAAATATCTGCACAATAAAGGAACTTAGTTCCAGAAGTTTTGCGTCAGCCTGGTTACTCATGAGCAGCCACTAAACGCCTTACAGCTGGTGAGCTAGAAAAGGCCATTGGCTGGCCTGCTCCCAAGCGCCCTCTCCAGCCATGGGGAGTCCTTGGTCCAAGCAATGAAACAGGTCAGACGTCTGCTAGCGTGCAGGTGGAGAAAGTCCCAGTGCAAAATTGCCCAAGCAGAGGCACAAGTCGTGTGTAGCTGTTCCTACCATATGGCAGGTGGTAGCAAAGAGAGCCTATCTCTCTGCCTCTGCTGCCTTGTCTGCTCAGAAGGAAGTTATGCTGAGTTCAGAGGAGCCTTGCTCCCCGACAAGTCAGAATAAGATTGCAGACTTTGGCTGTTCTTGCAGGACTGAGCCTTGTGTTTCTGAGCAGGAAGTAGAAGAAGAAGAAGAAGAAGAAGAAGAAAGGAAGGAAGATGGAGCGTGGCCATCCTCTTCTGCAAATCTAAAGGGCAATCACTGTATAATCCAGGAGGGAGCTGGAGCCAGCTGCTCTTGACATCTCCACAGTTCCCTGCTAATAGGGTGTGTTGTGTCTTGTGTGTTTTTGCTCATAGAAAGGGAAGAATCAGAGTTGTGGTTTCCAGCTTCATTATAACAGGACAAAGAGATTTGTTTTCAGCCAACCTGTGGCATGAGATACTGCAAGCGTGATCAGGTTGTTGTTGGTGCTTTTCATTTGCGTGTGTGTGTGTTTTTGGTTGATTCTCCCTCATGTTGTTGTTGAAAAATCTTCACATTTGCTTTTTGTTTATAGGTAATTGATTCCTTTCTTGGGCTTGGACAGCTTGTTTCCAACCTGGTGCCCCCCAAAGGTTCTTGGACTCAAACTCCTATCTGCCCCAGCCAGCATGGGTAATGTTTAGGGGTGTCTGGGAGTTACAGTCTAGCAATTTCTGGAGGGTACCACATTAGCTACCTCAGTTCTATCAACTGGTCCCTTTCCACAGAAAAAGGAGTTACCCATTTTAGAAACAACCAAATATACTTACCACAAATGGCCATGATCCCTCCCACTGCTGCTTCCATTAGCTGGCGCAATTAAACACCTCTCCAGATGACCTGTTCCTTAATAATAATGCCCAGGCAGCGGAGAGAATGAGGAGAAAGAAGCCTGACTCATTCATCAAGCAGCGAGCGAGGAGCAAAAGGGAGAATTGGGAGCCGGGAGCCCCAGAGAGGCATGAAGGAAGAATGAAAAGGAGTGGGAAGATAAACATGTACTGGAGACACCGGGACGCTTTTTCCAATATACTAATTATTTTCTCAGACAAAACTCGCTCGGAACAGAACCATCTTTCGCCTATAGGGGAAAGAGGTGCAATTTAAATACAGATGCAAAGCAGAGAAGGAAACCTTGAAGGATGAATTTCTCCCCAGTTTCCATCCTGGGAGCATCCTGCTTTTGCTCCCTGCCTATTACTACCCCAACAGAGCACAGAATGTTTCACTTTCTCAGCAGGCAGCATCCTGCGGGCCAAGAAACCATATCCAGCCCTATAGCCCTCTCTATTTTGCCCCTGAAACTCTCCCCAGGCAGGCCACACCACCTCCCTGCAGGCCACATCCCTCACCAACCTTCCCTCACCCCCTGAGGGGTTTTGGTGGGAGGACTTGACTGGAATGTGTCCCTGTACTCTGATGGTGTCCAGATACTTTCCTGGATGGTGATTAGAGAGCGGTGTGTGTGTGTGTGTGTGTGTGTGTGTGTGTAGAAACTTTTCTATTGTATACAAATGTACTGTTGACATTCATTGCTCTGCCCACTTTTGACCTCTGGATTCACTCATTACTGGTGTGTGGCCCACAGAAAATTTCCCAGAAGCGAGTGTGGCCCTCAGAACTAAAATAGCTGCCTACCTCTTATATAGGGCTTCATGGGGCTATGAGGCTTCAAGTGTGCGAAGATGACATGTGAAGGAGGTGTGGGACTGCCATACGTGGTGGGTGCTTAAGTCCTGTTTCCACACCTGTCATGGACTGGTAGGAGAGGAGGGTGTTCCCAGAGACAGAGATGAGTCAGGCTGATGAAGAAGCCAAGGTGTCTCCCCTTCCCGCTGAGACAAGCTCCCCTCTGCTCTTGTTTTTCAGGACCAGGAGAGGTATGAAGTGGGAGGAGCAAAGGAAAGGGACGCAGTCTCAGATTGCTTGGGGGTAAACCCTGGAGAGGAGGAGACATAGGCAGCTGAGGAAAGGCAGGAACCTTCAGTCTCCACAACTGCTGCATAGGGACAAGGAGCTGAGTTGCTGTGCTCCTTAGGCCTGACACTCCTGTGCATATCCTGCTTTTTCTAATAAAGAGTTAACTTCACCTACTGTGTGATTTACTGCTGACTCACTTCTGACTCCAGATACCCCTGTGTTGGGTATCTTGTTTGCAGAGTTGTTATGTGCATTGGATCCAACACACATAGAACCAAAGTGCACAGTCACTTCCTATATAGGACTGGCCTTAGCCTCTACTACACACTGAGGAAGAGGGAAGACTTGTTGAACTGTGACAGAGAGAGTTTTAAACCGTTTTTATTGTCCAGATCTCAGGTCCAGTCTCTAGCATCTACAGGTAGAGCTGCAAAAGACTCATAAGAACGCAATAAGAACCTGCCAACAACCACGCTGCAGCATTCTACGCTAATAGAAGCTGGCAACAGTACCTCCAATTACTATGTACTACAAGGCAGCGTTCTTATGAAGCATCTGGTTCTTGGCCAATACATGGCGAAATATCTGTCGGTTGCAGTCAGGGCCTGCTGGGGCTAGACCTGGAAGCTGCTAAATTTCGGTCATTGTACGGTTGCAGGTTGGAGCACCTCCTTGGGCAGCAAATGGATCCCAGGTACAGGAATGCTCTGCCCACTCAGGCTGGCTACTCCCCAGGAAGGGTTAAAAAGGTTTCCCTGTTCAGGCTGAGACTTGGCCTGGGAATGGATAAATTCAATTGGTTCTGACTCTTGCCTTGTTTTGCCTTCCCAGTTCTTACTCCTCGATTGATCCCAGGAGGCAACTAGCAGCTGGGCAGGGGGTGGGGATTTTTTTAAAGCATGTATATTCTCTTGTAATCCTGAGTGGGCCAGAGGAAGAGACTCCATACAGTCGGCCTGTATTTTATCCCTATGTCGCAGCCAATTGGTGTGAGGCTGAGGCAGTAAGAAAGCAGCTTCCTGAACTCCTGGTTATAAGAAGATGCAAATGGGGGACTTTCTGGTTCATAGCTGCTGCTTTATACCACCTCTCACAGCCCTTTGATCAATCAGTGGGGATCAAGTTTCATAAGCGGGGCTGGAAGTGATGCACATGCTTGTTTATATTTGCACTATCAATGACTGGAAAGAGAAGTTGCTGAATTGCAACTACTGGTAATTTTGTTGTTGTTGTTCAGTCGTTCAGTCGTGTCCGACTCTTCTTAAAACCATGGAGAGACCTGGTCCGAACAAAGACATTGGATTCTTATCTCATTATACATGACAAAGCTATCTTTAGCCATCTCACCCCCTGCTTTTTTCTGTAAGACCAATTGCAGTTGTTAACAGTCATCAACAGGTTTTCCACACCTATCAGCCAATCACCCATTCCCACCACCCTTCTGAGTAATACCCCTCTCCACTCTCTCACTATATATAAGGGTCTGGTGACTTCTGTTTCAGTGTATCTGAAGAAGTGTGCATGCACACGAAAGCTCATACCAAGAACAAACTTAGTTGGTCTCTAAGGTGCTACTGGAAGGATTTTTTAAATTTTGTTTTGAATGTTTTGATATGTTAATGGAATTGGAAATGGAAAATAATGAAGATGGCCACAATTAAATATGGCCTTTACTAGTAGCTTTTGTTTATTACACTTCCTGTAATATCTCAACCAGTAAGTCATTACACTCCCTGGACCTTAGGCAGCCATTTATCATGGCTGAAAATGCACCCCCCCCCTTGCATGCATTGATTTCAGCACCATGCAAGTGCACATCCATCCTTCAATGTGTCACAAGCGAAGGGGTGGCACCCTGCCCTTTAGAGAGGGTGCTGTACCTTAACAGCTCCCGAGGACCCTCAACGAGCTCTAAGTGGGCCTTAATCTGTTCCTGGGCTCTCTGGGACTCTGTTCTGAAGGTTTGAAATATGGGAAGTCATAAATTAAGCAGCAGGCTTTGAAAAATGGTGGGGAGCAGACAGGGGAGAGGCTTGGGGGTGCACCTCCCCTGTGTAACAACCAACAGGCAAGGCTATTTGTGCTATAGATTCCAACCGTCTTAAAAAATCCCTATTATCTGGTTTCTGTTCTGAGTAAATCATTGTCCCTGGTTTTGCCTTTTGGGGAGAAGTAAATAAAATGCGTTCAGTGGGATTGAATCATGCAGCAAGCTCAGTTGTGTGCAGTCTGAATAAATTGTGCACATTTAAGTACAATTTAAGTACACCAGTGTGGTGTAGTGGTTACGAGTGGTAGACTCGTAATCTGGGGAACCGGGTTTGTGTCTCCACTCCTCCACATGCAGCTGCTGGGTGACCTTGGGCTAGTCACGCTTCTCTGAAGTCTCTCAGCCCCACTCACCTCACAGAGTGTTTGTTGTGGGGGAGGAAGGGAAAGGAGAATGTTGTTAGCCGCTTTGAAACTCCTTCGGGTAGTGAAAAGCAGGATATCAAATCCAAACTCTTCTTCTTCTTCTTATTTTGCATAATTTATCCTGTTTTGTGACTGATGGGGAAGGGCTCAGGACACTGAAACTCCACACCCAGCCACCAGACTATCTTGATTAGCCACCATCTGGCCTTTGAGATTTCAGCAAACATTGCCCAGCGTCTTTCTAGCGTATCTCCAGAGCCTACGATGGAATACCCTACCAACTGCCACATATGAAGCAGCCATCGTCAGTTGCTTCAGACATACCTTGTGTGTGTAAGACTTATTTTTCATCCAGAATCTTGGGTGAAGGTTTAAGTGCTGGAAGAATATAAGTTATTCCTAGGGCAAAGCCATTCTGGCTCATTCAGTTGTACTTGCAACACCCTCCCCCGAAATTCAGAGTCTCTAGGAAGGGCAATGTGTGTTCCACTTCCCTTGTTCCAGCACTGCAGAGGCATTTGGGTCTCATGCATGCTCTCTGCTCCCCCATCGTTGTTGAACTGACTCTGTTGCTGCACCATGGCAGATTGCGGTCTGTTAGCCACACCTTGCTTGGTGCATCTTTGGGGGCAGTTGATGTTGTGATATTAGTACAAGCCGAGCTGCGAAGAGCCTCAGCAGCGAGGTCACCTGACTATGAGTCATGTATTCACCCTGTGGGTGTGCTGGCCCCAGGGGTATGTCCGTAAAACGAGGTCCAAGTCCAGTCCTGGGTCAAGGGGTCCAAAGGAAGTCAGTCCGGCAGGGAGCAAGGCAGGGAGCAGGTCAAAGTCCAAGGCACGAGGTTGCAGGTTGAGCACACGCTTGCAACAAAGTTGCTCACGCAACTTGGGCTGGGTCTGGCTGGCTTTTATCTGGCCCTATGCTTAGGGCGGTCCCGATCCTCCGGAGACTCGCCTCTCCTCCGGGCCTGGAGGCGAGCACTCCTCCTGCAGACACTTAACTCCCTTCGCCTCTCTGCCCTGAGCCTCTGTAGCTCAGGAGAGGATGGTGGGTTACTGGACCCAGGGGATGCCTCAGCTTCCTCTGAAGAGGCTGGGAGTGGAGCACCTGCAGGCAATGGGTCCTCCCTCCCATCAGGAGCCAGAGCAGACTCTGCTGATGCCTGCACCTGGGGATCCAGCACAGGTGGGGATCCTTATGGCTCAAGCCCTGGCCCTGGCCCCGGCTCAGCTGGTTCTGGAGGCGGGGAATCCCGTGCAGGCTGGGATCCCTCAGGTTCAGCATCAGAGTCTGACTCCCAGGCCATCACACCATCCCCCCTCCCAGGCCTCCCCCTCAACCGAGGGGCCGGACCAGGCTTGCTGGGGTAAGCTGCATGGAAATCACGGAGGCAGGCAGGCGCGTGGACGTTTTCCGCTGGTTCCCATGAACGATCCTCAGGCCCATACCCTTTCCAGTCGATGAGGTATTGGAGCTTCCCCCTGCGGTGTCGTGAGTCGAGAATGCGCTCCACCTCGTACTCAGGCTCCCCCTCAACCAAAACTGGCTGCGGTCGTGGGTTGTCTGGGTGGAACTCGTCGGGCGGGGCGACTGGACTAAGTAGGGACCGGTGGAATACCGGGTGAACCTTGAGCGATGGAGGTAACTGGAGGCGAAACGCCACCGGCGACACCTGCGCAGTGATGGTGAATGGGCCGGCAAACCGTGCATCCAGCTTTCGTGAGGGCCGAGAAGGATGCAGGTGACGGGTAGAGAGCCACACCCGATCACCAACATGGAGTTCTGGCCCCTCCTGACGATGTCGGTCAGCCTGGGCCTTGTATGCGTCCTTGGCCTGGTGCAGTTGCTCCATCAATAATTGTTGCTGGGACTGAAGCTCCTGAAGCCAGTCTGTCACTGCGGGGACCGCGGAAGCTGGCAGCACGTCTGGGAACAAACGAGGATGGTAGCCGTAGGAGGCCTGGAACGGGGTTTGCTGGGTGGAGGCGTTCACTGCATTGTTGTAGGCGAACTCCGCCAATGGCAAGTGATCGACCCAGTCATCCTGCTGAAAGCTGCAGTAACACCGGAGATACTGCTCCAGCACTGCATTTGCCCGTTCCGTCTGGCCATCGGTCTGCGGGTGGTGGGCCGAAGATAGACAGAACTCCGTCCCAAGGGTCTGGTGCAGGGCTCGCCAGAAGTGGGATGTGAACTGGACGCCGCGGTCAGAAACCAGACGCTCGGGCAGGCCATGCAGGCGGAAGATGTGCTGCAAGTACAGTTGAGCCGTTTCCTTAGCTGTGGGTATGGACGGGCAGGGGGCACAGTGCACCATCTTAGTGAAATGGTCCGTGAAAACCAGGAGGCAGGTACAGTGACGAGATGGGGGCAAGTCCACCACAAAGTCCAGCGAGACCGTGTGCCAGGGACGCGGTGGGACTGGTAATGGCTGGAGCAGACCGGGGGGTCGCCCGGTAGGACCCTTGGCCCGCCGGCAGACATCGCAACCAGCAACATAGCGTGCCACATCAGCCTTCAGGCGGGGCCACCAGAACTCCCGGCTTACCAGATGGGTGGTCCGGTACCGCCCAAAGTGCCCTGCTGCTGGGGCATCGTGGGACATCTGGAGAACCTCAGCCCGCAATGGTCCTGGTGGGATGTATAGACGACCCTGGTGCAGCAGTAGGCCCTGGTGCAGGGCCAGCCCCGGATATCGAGGGCATGACCCGTCAGACAGTTCCCGGAGCCGTTGCTGTGCCCAAGCGTCGACCCGTTGCTGTTCTCGCACCCGAGCCTGCAGCGGCTTGGCCTCCTGAGTGGCCAGGAATGCGGCTGGTGGTAAGATAGTCGCCGGCACTGCCTGCTGTACAGTGTCTGCGACGTCCTCAGGTTTCCGGGACAGGGCATCCGCTTTCCGGTTTTGGGAGCTAGGGATGTCGCGGATCCGGAACTGGAACCGGGAGAAAAACAGCGCCCACCGGATCTGCCTTTGGTTCAACTTGCGGGTGGTCTGGAGGTACTCCAGATTCCGGTGGTCCGTTCTCACTTCCACCGGGTGTCGTGCCCCCTCAAGATGATGGCGCCAGACCTCAAAGGCCACCTTGATGGCCAGTAGTTCCCGCTCCCACACGGTATAGTTACGCTCCGCCGGAAGGAGCTGCCGGGAGTAGTAAGCGCAGGGTAACAGTGGCGCATCGGGTCCGTGTTGCTGAGACAGGATGGCACCGAGAGCCGTACTGGAGGCATCAGTCTCCACCACGAAGGGACGAGAGGGATCAGGATGCTGTAAAATCGGCGCCCTCTGGAAACAGGCTTTCAACCCCTGAAATGCCACTTCAGCCTCCTCATCCCAGGAGAAGGGCGTCTTGGGGCGCAGCAGTCGGGTTAATGGGGTGGTGCGATGAGCATAATCTGCAATGAAGGTCCGGTAATAGTTGGCGAACCCTAGGAACCGCTGTAAGTCCTTGCGGTTCCGGGGCGCTGCCCACTCTCGAACCGCAGCCACCTTCCCAGGGTCCATCTGCACCCCGTCAGGGGAGAGTCGGTGTCCAAGGAAGTCTACTGACCGCTGGTGGAACTCGCACTTGCTGAGCTTGGCGTACAGGCGGTGCTCCCGCAAGCGCTGCAACACGGACCGAACATGACTCTCGTGACGGGCTGGGTCACGGGAATAAATCAGAATATCATCTAGGTACACCACCACGTATTTGTCTAGCAAGTCCTGGAACACGTGGTTGATGTACCGTTGAAACACGGCGGGCGCGTTGCATAATCCGAACGGCATAACCAGGTATTCAAACTGCCCATACCGGGTCCCGAATGCAGTCTTCCACTCGTCCCCGGCACGGATCCGAATCAAGTTGTAGGCCCCTCGGAGGTCCAGTTTGGTGAACATCTGCGCCCCCTGCACCCGCTCCAGCAATTCTGCAATAAGGGGCAAGGGGTACCGGTCTGGGATGGTGATCTTATTCAGGGCCCGGTAGTCATGGCAGAGGCGAAGCTCCCCACACTTCTTCTTAACGAAGAGTACAGGAGCGGCAGTGGGTGAGGTAGAGGGTCTAATGAACCCGCGTTCCAGGTTCTTGCGAAGGAAGTCCTGCAAGGCTTCACGCTCTGGCTCCGAAAGAGAATATAAGCGGCTCACAGGCAGGGGCGCCCCAGGCTGTAGGTCTATGCCGCAGTCGAAGGACCGATGAGGCGGCAGTTTGTCTGCCCCCTGTTCCTCGAACACGTCTAAATAGTCCTGGTACACGGCAGGGAGCGTGGACACAGCCTGACCCATGGGGGCAGCTGCTACTAACTCGGACTGAGCATGGGAACCCGGGTCTGGGAAACGTACAGTCCGATTGACCCAGTCGATCTGAACATTGTGCGACTCCAGCCAGTCCATCCCAAGCACCAGGGGAAACCGGGGCATGGTGGCAATGTCCAGGGTTCGCACCTCCCGGTGCTGCTGGTAGCACAGGACCAAGGGCTGGGTCTCCCGAGTAACAGCGCCCGAGCGTAGGAGCCGTCCGTCAATTGCCTCCACCTGTACTGGTTCCGGCTTGTTCTGAAGCGGCACCTGATGCTGAGTGGCGAAGGCAGAGTCCATATAGGAGCGGGTTGCCCCCGAATCCACCAGAGCGTGGGTGAGAATCCAGGGCCCACCGGGGGGGGGTATAGACGCACCGGTATCATGAGGTGTTGCAATTCCACTGGTGAGGGCCCATCATGCGATGCTTGGGACCCCAGGTAGCCTGGGCCATCGGCTACTGGGGTTGGCCGTTTTCCCTGCGGCTGGTGTTTCTCAGGGCAGGTTCGGGCGTAGTGTCCACTCCCACCGCAGTAGAGACACAGGTTCCCCTCCCGACGCCGAGTCTTTTCCAAGGGGGAGAGGCGAGGCCGCGCTGCCCCGAGCTGCATCGGCTCCTCCAATGACTCAGCTTTGGCCACGGAACTGCAGGGAAGCACCGGCGCCGGGAGCCCGGAGTGCCGGCGGCCCCGGGCCTGGCGACGGTCCTCCAACCGATCGTCTATCTGCAGACTCCGTTGGATGAGGGCATCCAGTGTGGCAGGGCGATCCAACGTGGCCAGCTGATCCAGTATCTCGTCTGAAAGTCCCTCGAGATACTGGTCCCGCAGGGCAGAGTCGTTCCAGGTCAAGTCCTGCGCCAGCAGCCGAAATTCCGTGGCGTAGGTGGCCACTGTGGACTTGCCCTGTTTCAACCGCCGAATTGCCCGATTGGCTTGACTCCCCTTCTGAGGGTTGGCGAACGTGGTTTCCAGATGATTGCAAAACCCCGTATAGTCTGTCAGCAAGGGGGAGTCTTGCCGGAGCAGCGGCAACGCCCACTTGGCCGCCTGGTCCTTCAGCAAGCTGATCAGGAAGTGCACCTTGGTGCGGTCGTCAGGGAAATCCCGAGCTCGCCCCTGAATATACAGCTTGGCCTGGGCGAGAAACATGGGAAAGCTGGCTGGGGACCCATCAAATTTCTCTGGCAGGGCCACTGGGTACTTGCCAGGAGCTGGGGCGGCAGCCCCAGGAGCCGGTAAGGCATCCAAACGCTGCTGAAGCGCCGTAACCACATTGCTTAGCTGCTGCACGGTGTGGGTCAAGGCCTGGTTCTCCTGCGCCAATGCCACCAGCGCAGCCGCCTGGTCAGCCATGGCTACTAGTTCCTCCCGAACGCACCCCAGCAAAGGGGGAGTGCGGGTGTGGCGTGAGCAAACTGTGCTGGCCCCAGGGGTATGTCCGTAAAACGAGGTCCAAGTCCAGTCCTGGGTCAAGGGGTCCAAAGGAAGTCAGTCCGGCAGGGAGCAAGGCAGGGAGCAGGTCAAAGTCCAAGGCACGAGGTTGCAGGTTGAGCACACGCTTGCAACAAAGTTGCTCACGCAACTTGGGCTGGGTCTGGCTGGCTTTTATCTGGCCCTATGCTTAGGGCGGTCCCGATCCTCCGGAGACTCGCCTCTCCTCCGGGCCTGGAGGCGAGCACTCCTCCTGCAGACACTTAACTCCCTTCGCCTCTCTGCCCTGAGCCTCTGTAGCTCAGGAGAGGATGGTGGGTTACTGGACCCAGGGGATGCCTCAGCTTCCTCTGAAGAGGCTGGGAGTGGAGCACCTGCAGGCAATGGGTCCTCCCTCCCATCAGGAGCCAGAGCAGACTCTGCTGATGCCTGCACCTGGGGATCCAGCACAGGTGGGGATCCTTCAGGCTCAAGCCCTGGCCCTGGCCCCGGCTCAGCTGGTTCTGGAGGCGGGGAATCCCGTGCAGGCTGGGATCCCTCAGGTTCAGCATCAGAGTCTGACTCCCAGGCCATCACAGTGGGAAACACACTGGCCATACCAGCCTCCCACACATGTGATGTCATTGTAATGTACTGATGTATTTTACTTTCTGTTCTGGCTCGAGAGATGCTAGATGTATTATGCACAGCTCTGAATCCATGAGCTGGCTACGCAGAGGCATATTCTGCATTTTAACTGCAATAAAGTAGTTTTAGCCTTAAAGGCTTGTGTGTGTTGTTTTCAAGCTGGGAACAATCACATATTACTAATGTGCCCCTGGACTCGAGTAGCCAGGAGTGCACAGAGGCTTCATTCCTGCCTAGGGGTCAGTCTAACAACTCCCCCCCCCCGGAAGTCTCACAACAGTTGTTATGAAATGAAGGACAGGGAGAGGAAACTGAATGCAAACAAGACATTTGCAACAGGAGATTGGCTCAGGTTGAATAGAGGATGTTTGCAATCTTTCTCAGTCCTGCTCAGCTTACGATACTTAACCACTGTACATATTAAACTAAAGGCCTAAACTCAACTGTTTGCTTAATGCCACTATTTATATTGTATTTAAGGATCATGGCCCTTATTGGTCACCAAATGGTAAGTAAGCTTAAATCACTGTCACCGAGTCTGTGTAGAGCTGGTTCTGTAGACAACTTGCTCAATATCTGTGTTTTTCTGACACATAAGACTATGGATGAACCCTCCAATCGGAAGGTTGGCAGTTCGAATCCCTGCAACAGAGTGAGCTCCCGTTGCTCTGTTCTAGCTTCTGCGAACCTAGCAGTTTGAAAGCACGCCAGGGCAAGTAGATAAATAGGTACCACTGCAGCAGGAAGGTAAGCAGCATTTCCATGTGCTCTGGTTTCCGTCACGGTGTTCCGTTGCGCCAGAAGCGGTTTAGTCATGCTGGCCATATGACCTGGAAAGCTGTCTGTGGAAAAACGCCAGCTCCCTCGGCCTGAAAGCAAGATGAGCGCTGCAACCCCATAGTTGCCTGTGACTGGACTTAACCATCCAGGGGTCCTTTACCTTTTTTTCACGATACTAGGATTTGGGAACACACAGTGAAGGTGAACATTGGAAGATTCAGGACAGACTAAAAGAAGTCCTTTTATCACAGTGCATAGATAAACAATTGAATTTGCTCCCAGAAGATGTAGTGAGGGCTGCCAACTTGGTTGACTTTAAAAGGAGATTATACAATTTAATGGAGGATAAGGATAGCCATGAGGACTAGCCATGATGGCTAAGCACTACCTCCAGTATCAAGAGGCAATATGCCTCTTAATCCCAGTCTCTGGGAATCACCTTTGAGGAGAGCACTGTGACACTCATGGCCTGCTTTTGACCCACAGGCCTGAGGCTCCCCACCCTCACCGTAACCCAGGGGAACCATTTGCCTTCAGATGCAGTGGAAGAGGCTGCCCCATTGCCAGTGTCAAAGATTCAGCTGAATTTTCAGTACATGGGACAGAAGGGAAAGGTGTCACCCTGCCTTTTACCTCAGGCAGCAAAATATCTTGGGCTGGCCCTGAGTATGGTGTCCATGTGCTGGAAAACTCCAGCGAGAGGCAGCCCAATTGTTTCCGTTAGTGGAGAAAAAACCCCACCAATGGCTGAGGAGCAGTGTGAGAGTCCATGTCATGGAATTCCTCTGCATCACTTTCATCCTGGAGCTCGTTTGTTGTCAGTAAAGCAGTTGTGACACATGGGATACCTGACTTGTTTACATGAAACCTGCGCTATTTACTGATGCTACAAGCGGCTAATCAGAGCCAAGGCTAGGAATGGCCTACTGTAATCTCCTTGTTCTTAAAGAAATGGGAGTGCCTGATCACCTCATCCGTCTCCTGAGAAATCTCTATGTGGGACAAGAAGCTACAGTTAGAACTGGATATGGAACAACTGATTGGTTCAAAATTGGGAAAGGAGTACGACAAGGCTGTATATTGTCTCCCTGCTTATTTAACTTATATGCAGAATTCATCATGCGAAAGGCTGGGCTGGATGAATCCCAAACCGGAATTAAGATTGCCGGAAAAAATATCAACAACCTCAGATATGCTGATGATACAACCTTGATGGCAGAAAGTGAGGAGGAATTGAAGAACCTTTTAATGAGGGTGAAAGAGGAAAGCGCAAAATATGGTCTGAAGCTCAACATCAAAAAAACTAAGATCATGGCCACTGGTCCCATCACCTCCTGGCAAATAGAAGGGGAAGAAATGGAGGCAGTGAGAGATTTCACTTTCTTGGGTTCCATGATCACTGCAGATGGTGACAGCAGTCACGAAATTAGAAGACGCCTGCTTCTTGGGAGAAAGGCAATGACAAACCTAGACAGCATCTTAAAAAGCAAAGATATCACCTTGCCAACAAAGGTCCGTATAGTTAAAGCTATGGTTTTCCCAGTAGTAATGTACGGAAGTGAGAGCTGGACCATCAAGAAGGCTGATCGCCGAAGAATTGATGCTTTTGAATTATGGTGCTGGAGGAGACTCTTGAGAGTCCCATGGACTGCAAGAAGATCAAACCTATCCATTCTCAAGGAAATCGGCCCTGAGTGCTCACTAGAAGGACAGATCCTGAAGTTGAGGCTCCAGTACTTTGGCCACCTCATGAGAAGAGAAGACTCCCTGGAAAAGACCCTGATGTTGGGAAAGATGGAGGGCACAAGGAGAAGGGGACGACAAAGGATGAGATGGTTGGACAGTATTCTCGAAGCTACTAACATGAGTTTGGCCAAACTGCGGGAGGCAGTGAAGGATAGGCGTGCCTGGCGTGCTCTGGTCCATGGGGTCACGAAGAGTCGGACACGACTGAACGACTGAACAACAACAATCTCCTTGTGGCTAGTTACTTAAACAAACCTCACTGAACATAGATTGGGCACGGCAGAATCTCAAGGTTAAGTGTTAAATGAGATGATGGGGAGCCAAGGAAGAAGCTAAAAAAAAAATTAGTTGTTGATGATACTTTCTATAAATGGGACTCCTTGATTCCTCAGGGCAATTCTGGGAGCTCTATCTTACATTTTCACTAGTGGCTCATTCCTATCCCAACCGATTGAACTGTCTGTCTCCATGGTTATCACTAATAAAGCTTTTGTTCACTGATGGAGGAACATAAGAAGAACATTGCTGGATCAGGCCAAATACTTGAAAATAGTAATGCTGTAGTAATAATTTTAAAACCAGATGGGAAATTTAGGTAGCACATTCAGTGCCTGAAATTATTCTCATTTTATCTTAATTGAAGATGGAAAGATATTTAGCTATAAAGAGTTCAAACACACTCTTTTACCCCAGAAGTGTGTGGAATAAAAGGAGGCCTTGACCTCCAGGTGACCATCCGGTTACCCATTACACCTTGTAATGTATGACATCGATATCTGTGAAGGACACAGGCCATAGAAACTCTTTATTGTGACTCTGTCTCAGCAGACTAACGGTTGGCAGAAACAAACGTCGCTCAGCTGAAGGTCAGTTCATCCATGCAGCTTAAGAAGTTAATCGCCAGTGGTGTAAAACGCACCCACCAATGTGAAACTCAAACAACCCTTCTGTGGTCCAGAGTTTCCTCCAGGCCCAACACACCTCAGCAAGGGGAACAGAAACTGCCTTCCAGTCAGGCAAGAAGAGTCCCGGTTCTTGTCAGTCTTTCCTTCAACAGTCCTGGTTAGAATGGTGTATAAAAGAGAAGTAAAATATCCAAAGGTGTGGCAGCGGCAGCGGAGGAGGCAGCTAAAGTTAGAAGTATCTTAAATGTACCCATTAATCTACAATGCCTCAGCTCCTCCATTAAACATAAATTCTGTTTAAGCTGTTTTCGAATGACAAAGCTTTCTTTCTCCCTAAAACAATAGGGAGGCAGCTGCATTTGGCAGTGCCTGGTAGCCAGCTGGGCCTCTCAACAGCGAGGAATCTGAAGTAGAGCTTCCAATGGCAAACAAATAATGTAGAATACATATGGGTGTTGGGTAGAGTGTTGGACTGAGACCTGGGAGACTGGGGTTCAAACCCCCACTCAGCCTTGGAGCTCACTGGGTGACCTTGGGCCAGTCACTGTTTCTCAGCATAACCAGCCTCACAGGGTTGTTGTGAGGATAAAATGGGGAACAGGTGAATCATGAGTTCCTTGGAAGAACAGGTGGGATATAAGTGTACTAAATCAAAAATAAATGTTAAAAAGGCCATCTTACTTTGGATTGATTGTATGGCTTTTTATAAGGGGCTGTCTAGATAGTGGTCACACCCACACCGTCCATTTAAATACATTTAAAGCACATGGCTTCCTGCAAAGAACCATGGGGACTGTAGTTTACCCCTCACTGAGCTACAGTTCCCAGCATCCTTAGCAAACTACACTCCCAGGATTCTTTGGGGGGAAGTCATGTGCTTTAAATGCATGGTGTGGGTGTGACAGTGTCTTGCTTAGGGGGGCTTCAAAAATCTGCATCATAGCAGACAATGCACACATTCTTTCAGTGACATGAAGCCAAACAACGATATATCAACGATATATTCCAAGTATTTTAATTGACGTTTGTTTCTGTGAAACTTAGGGCTGGCTCAAGATATTTTGCTGCCTGAGGCAGAGCAGCTGTTGCCCCTTCTTGCAGGGAAAGCTATTTTGGCACCTGGGGTTAAAAATCCCACATGCGCCTCCCTGGCAGGATAAATGCATTAGATAACTACCATATATACTTGAGTATAAGCCTAGTTTTTCAGCACATTTTTTGTGCTGAAAAAGCTGCCCTCGGCTTATACTTGAGTGAGGCGGGCGGTGGGGGCAGCGAGAAAGAAGCCCTTTCTCTCCGCTCGTGCCGCCACCCACTCTCCCCAGTCAACCATTCCTTAAGAAGCGTACAAGAACGGCGGTTCTTTACTCTCCCCAGGCAGCTTGTTCTATTCCTGAACTGCTCGCATAAATGCAAACTTGGCAAAGGAGGAAGAGGAAGGAGCAGCCCAAAGGGCTGCTTTCGGGCTGCTCGTTCCTCCTCCTCCTCCACAGCGGCAAAGGTGAACCGGCTTATACTCGAGTCAATAAGCTTTCCCATGTTTTTGTAGGAAAATTAGGTGCCTCGGTTTATATTCGGGTCGGCTTATACTCGGGTATATACGGTAATCATTCATGACCCTGGTAAGCAAGGCTTTGGCGGGGGGGAGGTGGCGACACCTTCTAGTTTTGGAATAATAATACTTTTATTATTTATATGCCCACCCATCTGACTGGGTTGCCCCAGCCACTCTGAACAGCTCCCAACAAAATATTAAAAACACAATAAAGCACCAAACATTAAAAACTTCCCTATACAGGGGCAGCCTTCAGATGTCTTCTAAAAGTCAAGGCCACCCCTGCTCATGAAGGACAGAAGATGAGTCTGCTAGATCTGGCCAACAACCCATCTAGTCCCACGTTCTGTTCTCACTGTGGTACCAGATGCCTGTGGGAAGCCTACAAGCCGGACATGAGCACATTCCAAGCAGCTGGTATCCAGAAGCATAATGGCTCTGACCGTGGAGGAAGAAAAGAGAACACAGGACCTCTGACATAAGGGAGTGGGGCTTAGCAGCTGTAACTTACTCAGTCCATGACGGAGGCAAGCCTTCCTCTATTTATACAGGGAATTTCAAGAGAGTCTCTGGCTGCAATATGATGCACATTCAACCAGATGTAAGACTTGCTGAATTTACTTACCTGTGGGTCAACAGGCATGAGTTGTATGGGCCTTTTGGCTGATAATTTTCCTCTTGGGTTATGGTGAATCAGGAGCAGATAATAAAGTAATATAGTTTATTTGCAGATCTCCATATGCATTGCTGAGTTCTCAGTGAATATGAAATGGTTGCTCTGGTTACGCTGAGACTCATGATTCTCAAGTTAGTTTGTACTGGAACTGCTGCTGCTATTGGAACTGAGATAGCACATACAGGTCTGTGTGAGCTTGTGGCTACTCTGCAGGACGTGTGTGTGCTTGAATAAAATGACTCTTACCTGGTGATTTGCATAGTAATAGTCTTGGAAAGCTGTTTAGTTCAGGATTGGGCAATCTGTTGTCCCTGACTCATTTGAGATTCTCTTTCAGTGCTTCAGTTGTTTGAACAGTCAACTCTGTGCACATTAAAAACTCTGACATGTTGATGATTACCAGAACCTATACAATTTTCATTAGCACTACAAAGCACCCGAAAAATCCATGGAGGCATGAGTACCTACTTGCATTTTCTTTCCAGGGCCTGGTGTAACTTTCCTTTGAATCTACCCTTCTGAATTCTAGAGGGTATGCAGGTCATTCAAATCTTTCTTCCCTTCTTCCTTTTTTGATCAGATTTCAGGCTGCTTTTTGGTGATAGGGGCCCTGAAAGGCTTCTACAATAATATAGCATCACAATAATATTCTTTTACAACATAGAGTATGTTGTTGTTGTTTAGTCGTTTAGTCGTGTCCGACTCTTCGTGACCCCATGGACGCCAGGCACTCTTGTCTTCCACTGCCTCCCACAATTTGGTCAGACTCATGTTGGTAGCTTTGAGAACACTGTCCAACCATCTTGTCCTCTGTTGTCCCCTTCTCCTTGTGCCCTCCATCTTTCCCAACATCAGGGTCTTTTCCAGGGAGTCTTCTCTTCTCATGAGGTGGACAAAGTATTGGAGCCTCAGCTTCAGAATCTGTCCTTCCAGTGAGCACTCAGGCCTGATTTCCTTAAGAATTGATAGGTTTGATCTTCTTGCAGTCCATGGGACTCTCAAAGGCACAAATGCCACCAGTAGATAATTTCATGTTACTATTTCAATCTTAGTTCTCCCAAAGCCTGGTGGAATAAAAGCATACTTAGATCTCCTAATGACTGCGGTATCGCAGGTCCAGTTAATCTTCACAGGAGGACAATATCTGTTTTATGTGTAAAATGTATGCCCTTGCTGGACTACAGTTCCCAGGATCCTTGCCCACTGGCCATGTGGGCCAGGACTGATAGTAATTGGAGTCCAGCAGTCTGGAAGGTGACAGATTCCCCCATCCCTGTGATGCAACAGCCACAAATGTAACCAACCAAATCTAATTTTGACTTAAACAGCCTGGACTGAGCTGCTTAAAGAACCGCCTTAAATGTTGTGAAAGAAATGAGAAACTGATGTACTGTACTTCATACACATACAATGTATTAATCTATTCTCAGTAAAGGCCCACAAAAGTGTAGTGTACATGCACATATTTCTAGCTTCTCCATTCTGAACAGATTTCAGCAGCAAAATCTATGAGGAAGATCCTGGGTTTTCCTTCAATGAGTTCCTGCTTAAGTAAAGAATGTGATTTTTGAGTTCATCTGGAAAAGAACTCGCAGAAATAGAGCAAAAAAGAGCTTAGCCATCATGATACAACATGCACAGTTCAGGTATGCATAATGAGAGGCGAGGGAAATTGGCAAAGCAGGATGGGGCACAAGTTAAAAATGCCTCTGGGAGTTAAACAACTTTGGAGGCATTGTGCAATCACCAAATATTTACTATGGAAGATTCTACAGGTCTTGATATTTACCAGAGCGGCTGAGAATTCGCTTCCAAACCATAGTGAGTCACCTGTCCTGTAACTGTAATTCTCTATTTGGGCTTCTTTTCTCATGGACAAATTTTGCAATAAACATTTCTTGGCAAAGTAACTGTGCAACAGAAATTGAGGATCCTGTTTGTGTATCCATCCAGGAAATGTTAAATGAGTTCCCATGTATATGATTGGGGAGAAAGTATATCAGTCTAAGAAAACATTATGTTGGAAGGAGATCTAAGACAGGGGTCGTCAACATGGTGTTTTGGACCTCAACTCCCATCATCCCTGACCGTTGGCCAAGCTGGTTGGGGTTGTTGGGAGTTGGAGTTTAAGAATATCCTCCGGGCCATAGCAAGATTTTTTGGGAATCAATTTGGCTGAGAGGTGCAGGGAGCTGATTGGCCAGAAAATGGGAGTGTGAGTATGAGAATGTGTGGGGCAGGAAATACTTTGGAGAGTACTTAAAAAAAAAACTGCTTGAAATTTCATTTGGTAGGGCAATACCCCAGTAGACTTCATCGATCAGCCTCCAGTGGTATAGCAAGCGGAACCTACGATAACAATGTCAAATTAAATCTCCTAAAACTAAGAAATTATCTTATCTCCTAAAACTAAGAAAGCTTGCTTGTAATTTTCTTTCAAGATCAAATCAATATTATTTTGATCCATTGTCGCCAGGCCCCTAAAATTTGTGGGGCAAATGGGCCAGTGCCTGCTCTGCTTATTTGGCAATCCGGCACTGTACAATAAACTGTTGCAGTTTGGAGCTCTCTGTTCAGGAACCCAGCCATTCTATGCCACACCTGCTCTCACCTGGTTTTCCACCCCCCACCCCCAATCAGCATTTCATGCCACTGAATATGCACATCCCTCTTTGGGCTCTTTGAGGGTTTGCTTTGTAATCATTGAAGTTTTCTTTCTAAATCTTTTTTATAATTCTGCAAACCTTGGGGTTATTCCAAGCCTGCTGATACTTCCCTCTTATGCATGGGGTGTGTGTGATGCCTTTTCCGACTACATAAGGACTGACACTCAGAATGGCATCACTGTTAGCATAAGCACAATGCAAGGGGGGGGGGAATCTCAGGCTCAGGGACTGCATGAAGACCTCTCAGGCTTTCCTCATGCCACAACCTCCCTACCCCGGCCACACCCCTCACCAGACCTGCTCTGTGCCCTCCTCGAATGTTTTTGCCTGAGTGAAATATGTCTCTGAACTGTGATAATACCTCTTGTTGATTTGGATGAAAGATGGAGAGTCGTGTGGATATGTAGAAACCTTTGGCTTCTGCGTGGCTAGAATGTAGCCTACTTCTAATGTTAAGAGTGACATACATTACTCCTCCCCTGGTGTAAACTAATATGCCCTGGCTGAATGGGTATTGTGCTTTTTGTATTATCACTTATTCCATATTATTGGCTGCCCTGCAGATATAAGTCCATGGCTGTCATGTGAGAGATACAATCCTTGGACATGGTTTCCTCGGTTTTTTTTTTTCATTAGCAGAGAATCCACCCTCTGACAATGAATGGGATGTGGCAATGAAACACCAGTGAATCATAGTAGTCTCACCTGGATTTTACAAGTCTCAAAGCAGGCTTATGCACATACTTTCAGCTTAGTTTGGCAGTTTTCCCTAATGTGTGTGTAACTGAATTTAATTCAATATGGTAACCATGTTGGATTTGATTATTAATAATAATAACCCACCCATCTGATTGAGTTGCTCCAGCCACTCCAGGCAGCTTCCAGCATATGTATTTCAAAACATAAAACGTTAAACATTTTTAAAAATCCCCATACAATATCACAACCTGGGAAGAAAACCATTTCACCCCCACCTCTGTATAAAGCAGGTGTGAACCAAGTTTTGGTTTCACCCTGATACTCACCCCCCACCCCACCCCACCCTGGCTTGCTCTGGTATTTTGTGTGTGAGTATATTTACTTACACTATCAAGAACTGTTTTACATGGGGGAAAAACCTATCCTGGATCTTCTAGGCTGATGTCAGATCAAAGTGATATAAATAAACTTTTCCAAAATACCTGAACCTGCCTTTGTTGTAACTCACCCCCAAGGTGTATGGACTTGGTTATCTGACCTTTAATTATGCTGCTCTAGGCATAAGAAAGGAAGTGAAGAGGGAGTCACCACCCCAACTATCTATGATCTAATTGCATCACTGAGTCTAATCTCTGAAGATCTTTGGTTTTAGTGCCTTTGTTAGCAAGGATGACGAGATTGAAACCAGTGGGACGTTCATTTGCAAAATAAAAGGAAAACCAACTAAATAAAACCAGGTGCCTGTGGCTCTGGTGTCAACAGTAAAGTTGATGATTTCAGTGGCAAAAAGGGTCAAGATTTTCAGTGGCTATCGAAGAAGCCAACTGTAATAGTAAGCATCTAGACGGGAATGAGGAATATTATTTTTTAATTTAAGCACTTTATCCTAAGCAGTAGACATTAAAAGTATATGCTCCTAAGGAATGAAACCAGTAAAACACAATTTCCCCTACATTGGATCACATTTGCCATTGTGATGCCCCTTTACCCAGTTTGCAGGGATCCTTTGGGAACGCCTCACAATCCCTTTTCTTCTTACCAGAATTACAGTATATTGCTGGAAGGGACCACGAGGGTCATCTAAGCCAAACCCCTGCAGGTATCATTTTGCCAACGTGGGGCTCGAACCTACAACCCTGAGATTAAGAGTCTCATGCTCTACTGACTGAGCTATCCCCACTTCATGCAAAACTCATTTTATGTTCCCAGGCCTTTTAGGGACTCTACAACTTGGTCTGCTATTCTCAAACAGTGTCTTGTTCCGTTTGATTTTAGGCCACTGTAGTGTTGTTGTTTTTTTGACACACTTATGCAAACTGCTCAGAGATCTTTTGTGATGAAAGCTGGTCTCTAAATAAAATAAATAAATAAATAATAAACAAACAAACAAACAAAATAAACAAACCTAAATAAAGTTTTTAAATTTTTTTGTGGGGAATTCAATTTTTTAATATTAAAAATTACATTAGTAAGTTAGTAAGATTTCCTTGTTATGCATGAGACCATGGTCCACAGTTTGGTAGCTGTGTTTAACAAGCTGCCTTATTTTCCAAATCAAAGCCTTGCCACCCTTTTACCTTGAGCTACTGAGTCATTTCAAAGGACTCTGCTAATAAAATCTGCTGCCAGAAGGGCTGGCTCCTCTCCTCCTCCTCCTCCTCCCTTGTAACATGTTCTAGCTGCTAGCCTAACCTTTGCATTCCTCTGGAACGAGATGAATGATTAAATGGAATCAGTTTTTATTTTCTATTTTTACTTCCAGTCTATTTTGAGGCACTAGCCTTTCTTTTAAGGAATAAAGGCACATCCTAAGAGTTCTAATGAGGCAACAGCAGGCATTTGAGAATTAAGATGTTAACAGAAGATTCCGTTCTGGACAGAGTGTCTGACTTCTTTTTGAAACTTGAGGAATATTAGGTGTGATTTTACTTCCATCTGGGGAAGGTAGGATTAGATTTGGAAATGGTGGGTATCCATGGTCGAGGGCAGTAGTGCTCCTGGAAACTGCAGGAAGGGACATTGCTGTTGTGCTCAGGTTCAGCTTGTGAGCTACCTATGGGCATTTGGTTGGCCACTGTGAGAACAAGATGCTGGATTTGTTGGTCCACTGGTCTGATGCAACAGGACTATTTTGATGTTTTTGTAGGTACATAAATTTGTAAATCTTACTTTGTTGTAGAAAGCCTTTCACTGCGTCCAAGGTAGCCACCATATTGCCCTCCAGAAATTGGACTACAGCTCCCAAAATCTCTGATGATTGTTTGGATTATGGTCCAACAACATTCCCACCCATGTCTTTTGATCTTACCTTCCCAATCCTGCTCCTGCCGATTGATTTTACTTACAGCAAACGTTCAAAACATTAAAACAGAGAAAATATATATATAATACAGAACATGTCAGTAAATTCCAAACAACCAAAAACCAACAGCAAACACAAAATAAATTCAGTATTACCAAAGAAAAAAAAACAAATCTAAGCTTGAGTACATAAATATAAAGCAATAAAGGTCTTGCTGCCCTTCAAGGAACCTGGCTTGAATACAGTTCAGAGCAGATATACAGCTATCTCCCACATCTCTCCTCCAGAGGAGGCAGACAGCATCAAAATGCAAATGTTGGAGAGAGCAATGATGGGAAGTCTCTTCCCTACTAGCCTCCTAGAAGTACCAACTGCTGGTGCAGGTCTTAGTGCATTTCATCATTTCTTTAATAAGGCTTCTACGGAAGTTTCACTGGGTTGGTTATACCCTACATCATAAGTATAAAATTAAAGGATCCAACAAGAACTTTCATTGACTCAACCATCATTTTTTGCATTGTTTATGGTTTTCCTTCCAGTTGCTACAACTATGGTGCCCAACATTAATCAACCATAAGGATTATCATTGTTCATCGCAGATTGCTCAAGACATCTGACTAGGTCAAGGATGGGGAAGTTGTGACTCTTCAGGTACAGTTGGACTCCCAACTCCTACCAGCCCCCGTCAGCATCACCTAGGGTCAGGGAGGATGGTAGTGGTAGTCCAACAACATCTGGTTGTCCACCCCTGGATAAGATGAAGCAACTTAACACTGCTCCATGTCTAGAACATGCTGTGCCTTCAACATGAGCCCAGATCGGTCCAAGGGAAATTTAGTACAGTATTGTATTTCCCACACTGGCCAGATAAATGCCTTTGAGAAGTCTATAAGCAGGACATGAAGGTGATAGGGCCATGGTTTACATGTACGTGCATGTACGTGGTTCCAGATTCAGTTAAGTTCCTGACATCTCCAGGTAGGGCAGAGAATGTCCTAAATAGAACTCTGCAGAGCTGTTGCCAGTCAATGTAGGCAGTACGATGGACCAACAATGTGACTCGGCCCCTCCCAGTAACTGATATTTGGAAGTACAGTTTCTAAATAGGGAAGATCCATTTAGCTATCATGACAAAAAGCTAGTGCTAATAGACCTGTCCTCTGTGAATTTTTCCAGAGCTGGGATATGGAACTGGTGGCTCTCCAGATATTGCTGGACTACATCTACCATCATCTCATCCAACAATGTCTGGAAAGCTGCAAGTTCCCTTGCAGTGGTCTAAAGCCACATGCAAGTATACCGTCTAGAATAGTAACATTTGTAACATTACATCCTGAAAACATTTATGATGTTTATGAATGGAAGTGATGCTTTTATTTTTGTTGGAAGCCACCCAGTCAGATGGGTGGGGTACAAAAAATAAAATTGTTGTTGTTGTTATTATTATTATGTCACTTTCACATCCTATGAAAGCTAATGCTGGAGGTCAAATACTGTATGTGCTACATTGCTTTATTTTGTCTATCCTGTTGGGCACTAGGGGAAGAGGGAGAGAAAATAATGACCTCCTTTTTCTCTGAAGTAATATATTGTATATTTTAAACAGCTCATTCCAGACATGTTGATTGAAAATCTATGATCAGATAAACTAATGGGACTGAATACATCAAATCTGCATTTGAAAACAGACTTCATCAAGGCTGTGTCACATATTTTTTCACCTTGGTGTCACTGTGGTTAGCTTTGCTTTGGAGGAGAATGTTTACATTATGATTCTGCCTCTGTGTGTCTCAGGCATTGAGGGCTACATGTTGGAGCATGCAGAGGGATTCTTTTTGCGTCCTAGATCCTGCTTCTTTGGGATAACCATGAAAGCATTGGTTAATAAAACTTCACAGCCTTTCTTGGAGGATGTTTGCAAACTTGCAAATGGCCATTCACCTAGTTGTTCCTCTGGACAAGTAATGATCCCTGCCAGGTGACCAGCTGGAGATGTTAATTCATTTTTTACTGACTGCGTTTATAGACAGCCTCTCCGCCACAGTGACTCCCATGTTGGTTAGCAATAAAAACCAACCAAGACAATCCACGATGAAAACAACACAGGTCTGAAAATAAATCTAAAGCTGATTGGATAGCTCATTTAAATATTTTATTTAGAACGTTTATACATTGTATTTTTGTACAAATACACATCAGTGGCTCACAATAAATTTACCAAATGCATTATCTTATTAAATAATAAAATACAGTAAATATTTTGAGGGGCAGCTACAGATTTACTGCATCCAGCATTCATACCTAGCAGAACTTTCCTCCAGGCTCAACTTTGGTGCTATTTTATTTTATTTTTTAAGGTAGGAGGATGCTTATAGGTATGGAAAGTTGGATTTGGTGACACCAATATTTGCTTTATATTATTGCTTTATATTATTCCAGTTTCATCTTTCCATAATGGCACCTGTGCTGCCCCGCCCCCTTAAAGAACAGTAGCTTTGCAGGCAATACAAAAAGACTGCAGGTTGCAAGAAATGCTGACATGAAGCTATTTTACTTGTTCGCCCTCTTTTGTGTATAAATGCAGGGAAGCCATTCAGCATTTAAGCCCAGGTGAAGCCCTATGGATTACAGGCCTGGTTACAGGTAGGTAGCCATGTTGGTCTGCCATAGTCAAAACAAAATATAAAATCAAAAAATCCTTCCAGTAGCACCTTAGAGACCAACTAAGTTTGTTCTTGGTGTGAGCTTTGTGCATGCACACGAAAGCTCATACCAAGAACAAACTTACGGTAGTTGGTCTCTAAGGTGCTACTGGAAGGATTTTATTTTATATTTTGTTTTGATTACAGGCCTGACATGGTGGAAATGGACTGGTTTTTTTTGGGGGGGGGAAGCGGACAAGAAGAAAAAAGGATTAAAAAAGAAAATAAAAAGTGATCAATGCTCTTTGCTATAGGTAACTACATCAGATAAGCTCAGACATGTTCAATTGACGTCTCTCAGACTAAAGAAGGGATTTATTAAGCAAGACATAGACAGCATTATGTGCCTAGAACGGCATGTGGAGCCCAGAGATCACGGGTTAAATTTAGGTAATCCTGGACACATATGTCAAAATGAAAGCAAAGCCTCAGTAGCCAAAAAGAACTCTTTTTCTGTGTAAAATGGATTCTGCAACTATTTTCACTTAGAACTTAGGCCTGTCCTTTTCAGCAACCACCTTCTAATAGGATGTGGGCAGATGGCAATCCTCTTCTTCGCAGGAACTTGATTTGCCTCAGTCATACCATATTGACACAAATCAATTTATTTATTTTTTGCATTTATATCCCACTCTTTTCTCCAAGGCACAGCAGGTGGCATATGTGGTTCAACTTTCCTTCCTGATTTAATCCCCACAAACAACAACAACAACCTTGCGATGTCGGTTGGGCTGAGAAGCAGTGACTGGCCTAAGCTCACTCAGTGAACTTCATGGCTATGTTGGCTTTTGAACTCTGATCTCCCCCAGGGTCCTAGTCTGAAACTGCTACACCATACTGTCTCTCTAAGGCTGCAGTCTTCCTAAGCATGCTCACTTGGAAACAAGTTTCATTAAAACATATTGAGATACAATAATATGCCAGCAGAGTCATGCCTTTTGCTGACTTAGCATTTACAAAACATTCTAACTAGTTGTTTCATTTTGAGTTTGGGCTTTATGCACAACATATTCACCTGATTTAAAGCCCCCTAATTGCCCAGATGTGTCCCCAGAATAGGGATAAAACTACACTAGCTCTGGTGTAGTTGAAATGATTTCAACCTTACACTGGAACCAAGAAAGAAGGAAATAAAAAACTGGTGAGTAAAAAATGAAGAAAAAGGTAACAATCTGACCCGTATCTCCCATCCTGGCCAGTGTGAGTCCAGTAGGAGTTAGAAGCTGTGATTCCACCATCAATTAAAAAATTTGACTTAATTGACTAAGATTTATTTAATCGGGTGACAGCGCCAGTTAATAATGGTATGTTATAAGAGTCTATCTAAGATAAGAATCTGCTTTTTGATTTAGCCGCTGGGGTTTGAGTATGGACATGGTGGCAAAATTTCAATGAATCTGATTAATCTATTATGACTGAATGTATGTGTGTTATTTAATTAATATACTTCTACCCTGCCCTCCATCATAGCTGATCTCAGGTTGGAGCACAATTGTAATTACCGGTAAAACACAAGTCAATTAAAAAAAAACTCAAAGAGTTTAATGTTTGATATGTTTTTATATCTTATTGGAAGCTGTCCAGAATGGCTGCAGCAACCCAGCCAGATTGGTGGGGTACAAATAATAAAAATTATTATTATTGTTATTATTATTATTATTAGTAGTAGTAGTAGTAGTAGTAACCAGAACAGATAAAACAAACACAATGAAAACCATAAAGACAACATTTAAGTCACAAAAAAGTCTACAACTTCCAGGCATGAACTGACTTGAATTGATATCCTACAAATTCCTGGGCAAACAAATGGTTTTCACTTGGTGCTAAAATGAAAGAAAAGTAGGTACCCAACATAGTTCTGATGGGAGGAGGCTCCACAACCAGGGGGCCATCACTGAGAAGACCTTTTCTTGTATCTCCACATAGAAGATGTATCTTCCAATGGTGAAACTATGACCTCCTCTGAAGACCTTAGGGCTGTTCTTCATAGCCAATTTGAGCCTTCAGTCTGGGTTGGTCAATAAATTAGAATATGTGAACAACTGATGTATGAAGACCATTAAGTTTGTGGTTTTACACTTATGTATTTTGTTTCTGGGGAAGGATAGTGCTCTTTCTTTGGAAGGGATATGTTCCAAATTGGACATTTATGTGCTTTTCATAACTGAGCCAGGCAATAGCTTTGACTACTTTGAAGTAACTAAGTACAAAAAGTATCATATGAAGCAAGCCTTAAAAGCATTCTTTTTCTAAAACATTTTTGGAAGAAGAAAAACACCCCAGCAATTGAACATTGTCTCTTCTCCAGTTGCTGTAGTGAAATAAAGCAAACAGTTGCTCTTGTGGTTTCTTCTAAGGCAATTAAAAGGCGAAGCCAAGTCTCAAGTGGCTTTGGAGAGGCAATATTAAATGCACTGGTGGTTCATTTCACTTCTAAAATGTCAATTTATAAAACATAACAGGATTCCTCCCTCCCTGTGTAACTGTGTTATATAGTTCAACTCAGGCTACACTCCTACATACTTGGGATTAGGAGTAATGCCCATTGAACTCATGTTTACTTCTCAGCAAACGTGTACAGTATATGACTGCACTGCATGGCTCAAACTACACATTACAGGGCAGATCCATAATAGTTCTGCCGACATTAATGCACACATTGAAAACGCAGTTGCATTTGTTTGGAGGAACAGCTGGTGCAGAAGGATTTTTAACATTTCCCCTCTGTGCATTTCCCTGGCAAATTTGCACCCAACTGCAAGCTGCTGTTTGCCCCAAATTGCAAACATCAGCTTGCAGCGGCGACAATTTTGATCAGGAAAGCCATGTGGTGGTGGTGGGGTGTCTCATAACTCCTCTCTACTCCAAAACAACCTCGCAGCACCTCACTGTGACATTTCAGTTGAAACAAAATCTTCCAGGTAGTATGGACTTTGGCTCTTTCTGGTGTTGTGGTACAGAAAGCAGCACTGTAAGGCAAGTGCATCCCTACACAAACTGATACTCCGCAACACCTGCAAAGTCTCTTGGGAGATTCTGGGGTGGACTGTCGGCTTCCACAGGGTGCAGGCGTACAACTGCGCCGACCCAACATACTATCTCTTGCCTGACAGTATGGTTGGGTCAACCATCTTGCTAACAGAATGTGGATTCTCTAGCATGTTATATGCCTCTGAATCCAATCAGTTCCAGAAATATGTTTGTTCCCTTGGAGAGAAAATGAGATAAAAATGTTATCAAAATAGTAGAAAGGGAATACCGTATATACCCGAATATAAGCCGACCCAAATATAAACCGAGGCACCTAATTTTCCCACAAAAACCTGGGAAAGCTTATTGACTCGAGTATAAGCCGGTTCACCTTTGCCAGTGTGGAGGAGGAGGAGGAACGAGCAGCCCGAAAGCAGCCCTTTGGGCTGCTCCTTCCTCTTCCTCCTTTGGCAAGTTTGCATTTATGCGAGCAGTTCAGGAATGGAACAAGCTGCCTGGGGAGAGTAAAGAACCGCTGTTCTTGTACGCTTCTTAAGGAATGGTTGACTGGGGAGAGCGGGTGGCAGCACAAGCGGAGAGAAAGGGCTTCTTTCTCGCCGCCCCCACCGCCCGCCTCACTCAAGTATAAGCCAAGGGCAGCTTTTTCAGCACAAAAAATGTGCTGAAAAACTAGGCTTATACTCAAGTATATATGGTACTTTAAAAACAACAACCTTAAGTCTTGCTCATAAATTTGCATTAGAAACATTTTGAAATTTATCTCCTGCCATCAATGCCATTTCAACTGCTCGATTTTGTGACCTTGTCCTCAGAAGGACAACAAGATCATACCACCCTTGCAAAACTCCACTCAGGGAAGATGTTCAGAGATCCGTGAAGGATGGGGAGAAGAAAGTACCATGTAAATCCTCTGCGCAGGACATGAAAAGTGCCCCGAGATTTCCATTTGTTCTATTCACTATCCAAACATTTGTTTTTCTTGCCAGACAAGAAGAAAAAAGGAGGAAGAGAGAAAAGAGCGTTGTGCTGCCATAAGTCTTTTGCCTTTGCTTATATTCTGTGCCACTATTTATTTTGCTTTTTTGCCGTGCAAATAACCAACCATCTTCCAGTGGGAGTTAGCCCAGCCCTTTTGTGCCCTGAAGTCATGGCTGTGTCTTTTAAGAGAAAATTGATTCTCTGGAATGCTGTGTGTGCACATACTTATCTGAGCCCTACAGCCCACACCTGCTGAACAGGTAAACCAGATCCTCAGCAAAGGGCCTCAGCAGTGACATTCCAGCTTGGCAAGCTATTACTCTCTAATTGCTACCTGTCAAACAGGTAAACTAAGCTCTTGGGCCAAGTCCAAACAAGGGCATGTTCCCATGAAATCCTAAACCTCCCAACCTTTGACCTCACTGCAGGGCCACAAATGAATTTAACCAGGGCTGGTTTTTGGGGTGTTGTTTTTTTTTAAGATAACTGCACTCTTGAGTGGTAGCAAGAGAAGGCTTGGTTTCCACCTGTGGCAAAAATGGAATTGCCCACAATCATTCCTACAGCGAAGCATGGCATGACCGCAGCATGCCAGAAAGGAGCAGCCAGTTGCTAAGCATGATAATAACAGTCCTCTCTGAAACCAAAGCTCATTGTCTGTATGGCTGCGGCTAGAACTACCAGCATCTGATTCCTCCGTCTGATTCACTGACACTGCAGTGCAATTCTGTCAGGTTTCCTGCGGCTGAACAAGTTCTGCTACAAAGCAGCATTTAGGAAAGGTGGAACAGGCACTTCTTGTTCTTTCCTTTCTTCCAGTTCAGGCTTGTCCGACGGAAAGCAACAGAACAACAGGATTGACTTGCTCGGAAGAAGTGGGTTTCCAAACGGAGACTTACGCAATAGGTGTGCTATTGTGCCGCTGGGTTTTCTGTTCCATTTTAAAAACAGGAATCCAACGTGGTACCTGGCAGTTATGGGGAAGTAAAGTGTGCCCATTTGTATGAAGGTCTGCATACACTTCTGAATGCAGGTGCCATCAAAAAATAAGGGTAACAATTCCTTTAGCGACAAATAAAGCAGCACGTATATGAGGTCTAAGTACAAGCTAGTGGTATTTGTTAAGCAACGAATGAAATACTGGGCAGAATGAGACCCAATTGCCACTCTAGCTAGTATTAGTTGCAAGGACTGGCATTGATTTTCCAGGGTTTCAAACAGGAGTCCTTCTTAGCTCCACTTGGAAAGGCCAGGGATTGATCTTGTGACCTACCTGTACATGCAAAACACATGCTCTACCACTGGGTTATTGCCCTTCCCCAAATCTGTCTCACTGGGTTTATTTCTTAAACTATGAGTGCAGAACTCTTTAGATCAGGGTTTCCCACACTTGTGTCTCTAGCTGTTTTTGGACTACAACTCCCATCATCCCTAGCTATCAGGGATGATGGGAATTGTAGTCCAAAACCAGCTAGAGACACAAGTGTGGGAAACTCTGCTTTAGCTTGTCTCCTAGCTATTTGAAAGCCACTGACTTATCTGTAAGCAGGGGCATACCAAAGGGGTGGCCCCTTCCCTCCTTTCTTAAAAGAAAACTGCACACACATACACACATTGCTTACTGGGGGGCTGGACATACTGCAAAGCACAGTGCTTGAGACCAGTCACCCACCATCTTAATTCGCTCCAAAGTGTAAATCTGTATCTATAGCTATAAATCAGCACATGCAAATTTTATGCAAATTACTGCCATGGGCCTCTAAGTACCTCACAATGCCACCTGCATGGCTGGGAGAATACTCAATGACTCTGTGTGGTGGGCAGGACTTCAACTACATGACACTTCCCCATGTAATCAGCACCAGATCTGGAGGAATGGATGCCAGTTCCATCAGAGACACCATGGCCAGGTTCAATCCGCGCGAGTTATTTAAATGGCGCCCTAGATGTGCAGGAGCTGCTTGGGCTTAAGGGACCCCTATAATGCTTTATTTGGGTCCTGTTTTATCCCAATATGAGATTAGTAGAGTGATTTCTACTAGGTGCTGGAGGACTAAATTAAGACTGTGAAAAGCAGACAAGACTGTAAAACATCAGATGTGATGGAAAGCACCTAATGCAGGCACAATTATGCCTACTCAGGTATTACACAACAACATCTCTTCTATATTTTTTCACCCTCATTTTACTGAGGATCCAGGTGATTGCTTTGCTTCATTCAAACAAAGAGCACTCTATAACATTTTAGATCATCTTTGCTGACACAGCAATAGCCATACCTAGAGAGGCTGACACATGCATTGTTTCATGCAGGGTTGGGAAAAACAAAGCAAGTTTTTGGATTTTGTATAGTGTTAAGACATGGCTGTACCATCCTTCCTTGATCCACAAATGCTTATGCTGGTATTTGTACATCATGAGAAGACTAAATTAGTCATGTGTTTATTTAACTGTGTTTATCCAACAGATCTTGAGGCAGTGCAAATAATCAGATACCACCATACTCGGATAATCAAGAGTTCAGTTAAATTAGTATTGTTGAAATAGGATCTAAAGGGGCCATGTAGCCTACTTTTAAAAAGTACAGTTCTTTATTTGAAGGACTGCCTGGTTCAAGTCTGGTTTAAAGACAACAACAAAACCCACAAAGTAGGTACCTTGATGTTGCCCATGACGTTAGCACCTGAGCAGCAGACTGAGCTGGCAAACAGATCACCCAGTCACAATCTTCCTCACTCCTGTGAGAAATATTGTATATCTATGTAAGTTATAGTAATATTATCTAAATTGGCATCTATATGTACCGGTATATAAATCAAAATATTTATGCAAATCTGTGTCCTACTCTGTCCTCATTTTGGGGTGATGCATTTCCTCTTTTTGTGATGCTTCAGTGGTCATTCTGATAGAGTTCTTATATGTGGGTATGAAAATGTAGATGCTCAGTTGCCTGGATTTCTTCCAATTCCCTGTTTCTCCAGGTGAATCCCACAATAAGCCTTGATTTTACAAGCACTACTGGGCATGCAGAAAAGAAGATCTTGCGTGGAGTGTCAGCATCAGGGGTGGGGAACCTGCATCTCTCTGGATGTTCTTGGACAGCAATTCCCATCATCCCTGACCATTAGCCACATTGGCCGGGGTTGGTGAGAGATGGTGTCCAACAATATCTGGAGGGCCAGAGTTTCCCCACACAGGCCTACATGGCTGGTGTCATATATAAAAATTACCACCCCATATCTGCACACTTTTGGCACATCCAAAAGGCATGTCCCCAGGGCACAATTCCCTCAAATAGTAGCATGCACAAGGGACTGCCGATCTGATTAAAATGAGAGGGATAGGGAATCCTGAGCTTGCAGATCATTTCTGCAGACCCAATGACCCATTTAAATGAGGCCACACACCAGTTTCCATGTACACTAGAGGTCAATCACTCAAGCATGAGGGAATACCAGTAATTCTACTGTAGACAGGGGTTCTACTCATATTTGACAAATTTTATATGCTGCTTGATTTTACAAAAACCTCTAAGTGGCTTACAATAATATTAAAATTGTCAATAAAGCAGTTAAAACATTTAAAAGTAATTAAAAGTAAAAGAGATGAAAGCATATAAATATCTGTGTGTCTGGATAGGCTTACCTAAACAAAAATGTTTTAAGCAGGTGCTGAAAATTATAATCATATGTTCCTTTCTTATTCTGGATAAAATCCAGTTTCAGATTTAGATTCTTCTTATGTGTATTATACATTCTACTTCATTCTAAAGCAACAAAACAGGGGGAGAAGGAAGAATTGTTTGGATTAGCAGACAAACAGGCTTCTTTGCTACTGCAGAACATTCCCCATGGTTTTGAAGTTGCAAAATGTCTGTGTAAACCTTTAGCACCATATCTAATTATATAGTTCATTGTTTTGCGACTTGGGCACCGCAACCCACTTTTAATATTCACACAATCACACTATAGTTTTCTGTTGCCAAAATGTATTTGCTTAATTGCTCTTAGCAACGGTCATATTGGATCACATGGGGCCTCTCTGAGTGTGCTAAGCTTGCTTTAGGTGGGGACTGGGAGAGGTGCAGTCAACTGTCAGCCACTAATTAGTGACTAATCCCACAGAATGAAATTCCCACACATAATCAAGGCATCATTTTGTGACTTCCCAATTAGCATCAGCTACTGATTGGTTGGTTGGTTGATTATGTGACTGTGGAAATGGATAAAAGCCCCCCATCCAAACAATGACTATCATCAGTGCAGGTAAGAAAGACAATTAAGTTTTATTTTTATCATCTACAGTACTGTCTTATTTATTTTATAGTACACTACTTTGATTATTGCTTTCATTTTATGGATCAATGGTCTCATTAGATAGTAAAATTCATGTTAAATTGCTGTTTCAGGGATTGTTTTTAAAAGTCTGGAACAGATTAATCTGTTTTGCATTACTTTCTATGGGAAAGTATGTTTTGGTTTTGGAACGGACTTCTGGAACGGAGTAAGTTTGAGAACCAAGGTACCACTGTAATAATAATAATAATAATAATAATAATAATAATAATAATAATAATAAATAATATTATACCCTGCCCACCTGGCTGGGTTTCCCCAGCCACTCTGGGTGGCTTACAACATATCTAAAAACGTAATAAAAACACCAATCCTTCAAATACAATTTCATCTTACTGGTTTTCAGAGGAGACAAACAGTAAACATTGCACACTCCTTAGCAATTCCAGAGTATGCCATTGACTTCAATTGCCATACTTTAGTGGTCGCTTGAAGGCAGTAGGAATAATATGCTCCTAAAGTGCATTTACATAGCATATAAAACAGGGAGCTAGGTCTTTAAAACTACTAAGCTGACACCTCAATATGAAGTACACTTACCTGAGAGACAGACTTCATAATTTATCTTCAACAAAAGTAATATAAAAACAGAGGAGAAATCGACTGTCTCTGGATGGCAGCCAGAAGGCAATGTTATGTAAATAGTGAAGGAACACATCTTGTTCATGCATGGAAATTCCAAGAAGAGATTGATCCAAGCACAGTTGACAGTAGAAACAAATATGCACGGTTTCCACACACACGGCCTTTACAGCGAATGAGGCCGTTCACATTTCCACTTGTTCTGCCCCTTTCCCCTGGGAAAACCCACTCTTTACCACTGAATTGGAGTAAACATCAACTGGGTTTTCTGCGAATTGATGTTTGTGGGATTTCCAGGAGAAAGCAGTGGGGGAAACAGAAAGCCTCTTGGACCTGTGCCTATAAAGCATGGGACAAAAATGAAAACCTCTTGGTTCCATGCTTTCTAGACATAGGACAAGTGAAGTGTGGACAAGCCTAAAGACACAACCATGGAAAAACACTCTCAACAGACTGCAGTGCAGAACATCCTAAAGCTAGATGATGGTGTAATTTGCTAACAGTCTAATATAAGCATTTCACCTCTGCCCAACCAACAAGGGTCACATGCTGCACCTATCACTATGTTTACCAAGGACCCCATGTTCCTACGGTGTGGTCTTAGACCTACGTCATCTCTCCCAGCATAGCTTCATTTCCCATTTGTATGCCATCCAGGCAGCTTATCTTTCCAGGTGGCTGAAACAACATTCAACTGAGGCCAGAGGCACTTTGACTTCTAAACTTAGTGTCAGGCTATTGTCAACTATAGCTGGAAAGCAATTTCCAAGAAAATTATGACCAAGCCCTTTGTTAAGAAAGGATCAAGCAGTTTTTGCCATCATGTTTCATGTGGTATGAGCATCCCCCTTTAATTTTGCCAAAAAGTTTCAGAGTATTTCCCATCAGAAATCATTCCCCCCTTAAAAAGGCAAATAAAAATCTGTATAGTTTACATCAGCTACTCAGGATTCTTTCCCGCTATCACTTTCGAGCTGAGATGGAACTATAGGAATTTTATCTTCTTTTTGTAAACTGCCCCAGAAGCTTTGCTGAAGTCTTATGAATAAATTAAATAAGTCCCCACCATTATTTAAATAGAAAAATAGGTTTGTATGCAGAAGCTAATATAACAGGATGCAAATTTAGGCTAGCAACCTTCTAACTGTCCATGTTAATGGAGACTTTTGACATGCAAGTGTTTTCAAAGAAATCCCCCAACTGCATCCCAAAGCTGCACAGTTGGTTAGCCTAACCTTTTCCAAAGGATTACTGTGAAGATGAAGCTTGGGGGCAGGTGAGTTAGGAAACCCATGTGTAACCTTTAAGCTCTATGGCAAAAGAGTGAGATGGAAATGAAGTAAATAATAAAAAAGATAAAATAAAAAATTCTTTCCAGTAGCACCTTAGAGACCAACTAAGTTTGTTCTTGGTATGAGCTTTCGTGTGCATGCACACTTCTTCAGATACACTGAAACAGAAGTCACCAGATCCTTAAATATAGTGAGGGAGTGGGGAGAAATCATTTCTGATTTCTGAAGAAGTGTGCATGCACACGAAAGCTCATACCAAGAACAAACTTAGTTGGTCTCTAAGGTGCTACTGGAAAGAATTTTTTATTTTGTTTTGACTATGGCAGACCAACACGACTACCCACCTGTAAAGAGAGGATGGAAGCTTGAGTCACCACAAATACTCTAGGCCACTGCAATTACCCACACAGACACAAATAAAGAACCAAACAATTCATGAAACACCTGGCAATGTTGTAAGCTCAAAGCTGGACCAGTATGTTTCTTTGTTATCTGGCTAGAGAAAATAATTCTAAAACTCATGGGTATGACATACTTGAGGGTAGACAAATTATGTCTTGCCAGTAAGGCATCATGCTTGCTGTCTTACACATGGGCTGTTGCAGTGGCAAGCAAGTTTTGCCAAATTTGTACAACTTGCAGCAGCTCATTCCAGATTGAAAGGTTATTGAAATCAATGTGGTGCACAGATTTATATGCACATCAACTGCATTATAAGACTTGAAGCATTAAGAACCTCACCCACATACCTTCTGTCCTAGTTGGTGTGACTGTAAGGGATTCAAATGCGTGGTGCTGGGATTACTCCCTTACTTAACTATATGTGATGGATGGGAGTACTAAAACTATCTAGATTAGGCAGTTCTCTGGTAGGATCCAGCAAGTAACTGGCTGCCCTGACCTATTTAGGGTCCTTCTACTGGCTGGTGGCCTGTCAACAGGCTGTGCTGTTGGTGGTTGCAGTGGGGGTGTCCACAGCAGAAGAAACCTCTGCTGCATCCTAGCACCCTACAGCAGTGCAGACTGGGGGTTAGGATTGCTTTGCCTACCTGAAGAAGTGTGCATGCACACGAAAGCTCATACCAAGAACAAACTTAGTTGGTCTCTAAGGTGCTACTGGAAGGATTTTTTATTTTATATTTTGTTTTGCCTACCTGTTTAATTAAGTAGACTAAATACATATGTGTAAAATGTCTGTAGGTTAGAAATGTATCAAACTAATTTTATGTGTTAAGAGAAACAAAGCATTTACATGAACCAAGCAAGAAATCCTGGGAAATTAAAACGTATAATAGAATGCTGAGGCAGAAGAATTGTGGAAAGTGTAAACATAAGCATGTTTATTCTGAGGTGTTTGCTTTCTTTACTGGAATAAGGAAGCAAATCCTTCAATAGCGTCATTGTTTATTGACAAAGCATTTAAAGGATTTACTCAGTTAAAAAAGCTTGAAAAATTCAGATTGTGTCAAGAGTGCATTTAAAGAGCATCCACCACGGTGTTTATTGGTCCTGGGGAAGGAAGATGGGAGAGACAGTCTGACTAGAGGAGGCCTGATGCTTTCTATGCCTTCCTCCCTTTTAGCATATTTTAAGAATGATTTTTTTAAGCCTTCCTGATACCTCTGCTTATATCTATGACCAAAATGCATTTCCACTTTTTAGTCTTCACATTCTATATACAGCTGCTTTCATTGAACAAATGCAGGCAGCAATTTGCCATAAAGGGCAATATTTAATGCTAATGCTTATGTGGTCTACTTCTTACACTGAGAAAGCCAATCTCATCCAATATAATAGCAGAAGAAACCAACAATAATGGTACGAGTTTCCATTGTAATAGAGTGGTTCTTCCAGAACTAAAAAAAATATTGGCTACATTCCCTTGATACTTGACTGTATTTGGTTAGGCATATGAGGACAACAAAAGTCAACAGAGCAACACTGTAGTCATAAATCCATTTACTAGGAAATGCTCAATGGGGTTTTATTTCTGTGTAAACATTTTAGGATGAGACAGAAAGTCAGTAATATCTAAACCAATTATGTAAATATTCTTTGATCGAATCCTAAAATGTGACATTTTGCCCTTCCCCAAGTCAGAAGAAGCTACATAATTCTCCCACCCCCCAGATTAATTCATGACTGCCACAACGCCTGAAAGCAGGAGTTACCACGGATCATATAACTGGAGAAACTAAGTCAAGTTTAGGATTGGAAGGGACTCAGGGGGTCATCTAGTCCAACTCCCTGCAATGCATCCGAGAAATAAAGAAAAAGCTCTTCTTGGACATAATGAGTCACAGAAGTCCCTAATAATAAAGAAAGACGGTTGCTAAGTTTTAAGATGTAGGAAGGATTAACAGTAAGTGCTACCTGTTGCAAAATTAGCAGCTGGCTTTGTGTCTGGTGCTCCTAACTGAAATCTGGCACAAAAACTATCATACGTGCAAACACATGATAAGCCTCCCCCAGCACTAAGACAATGCAACATCAAACATCTGCTCTTTTGCATTGAACTTGTTAACAGCATTGCTTTGATACAAGCACAAGCCATTAGCACCTGTTATCCCATAGATTTGTTTTAGCAGATTTCATAACACATAATTTTAGGTGCTTATAATTATAAGTATAATCTGTAACCTTAGTTAAACCCTATTTGAATACCTGATTCTCTGTCCTCAACTGGCAAGTCCAAACAATACCATTACTAAATGGAGCAAAATATGCACACATGAAGTAGGCTGATGTTTGAAGACAGTTGCCTTTTAACTTGTTTCCTTTCAGCAAAGCAATGTGACAGCAGAGCTACAGATGTTCGTCGAAGACACTAGCAAAGTGAAAGTATGAGAAATGATTGTGAACTGGAAGAGTAAATAAAAATTGTGCAACCTGTTCCTAAACAAGTCCTGCTCTCTTTACTGGTGCTTACTCCCACCTGAAGCATGCATAGGACTGCAGACTTACTCTACTAGTTTGATCTCTTGTAGCACTCACTCCTGTGAGAAAATGTTTACTTTACTGAGGAGCAGGTTCAGTGGCAGATAAAAAAAAAAATAAGTTACAGGGATGTGGTAGACTTCTGGAAAGGAAAGTTGCACTGTACAGCTTTTCTTGATTTACAACTTGAAGCATGAATCAACAAGTATTTAAAGTCAAGCAGCAGATGGAACCTAAATTTCAATGGGACTTTCATCCACATGTGTTTAATATTAGGGTGTTAGGCTGTGATCTTAAACTCACATTATTTAGAAACATGTTTTACTGAATTCAACAGATCTCACTTCCAAATAAAACATGTTTTGAATTAAAGTTTAATTTTATTTAAAAACACATTAACATTTGCTAGATCAGGCCAAAAAGGCACCCAAATTAGTATGATGAATGGGAGCCAATGCGAGTCCTGGTCACAGTAGACGCACTGAAGTTAATGGGCATGAGTTAGGTTTACCAGTTTCAATTGGTCTACTTTGAGTAGGACTAACATGTAATCCTTTGTCCCCATTTGTTTGGCCCCAGTGTTTGGTACTCAGAGGTAAACTGTCTCTATAAATTGAAGTTCCATTAATTCCCATTTAACCCCCAAATTGCAAGGCTATTCCCACTATGTTGTCTAATTCTTTGGGGGGGGGGAAACCAACCAGTGACCACTAGCACATTCTGGGGTGGTAAATTTCATAATTACTTCTACTTTGCAAGCCAGACCATAAAAGTTAACAGTCCACATTTTTACAAGCCCACCTAATAAAGAATACCTGTTTGTGTCATTTGTGGCACATCAGCAAACAGTCTGGAAAAAACCCTCCTTCTCATTAAGTTTACAAAGCCTTCTCTATCTGGTTGCCTATCTTTATGCACCACAGATCAGTGAGCTAGTTAGTGACTATTTACAATAAATGCACCCTAAACCTACCCATGTAAAGGCAAGTCTCACTGCATTCAAATTGGCTTAATCCCAAATAAGCAGGCACAGAATTGCAGGCTGAATTGCTGACTGCCAAGCCTCTGCCTGAAGAGATGGCCAATAGAGCCAGAACAAAATTGCCTCTCTTTGAGAAAAAAAATGTGGGGGAACTCTCTATTTCATTGGCAGGTCATGAAAACATTTACAAATAAGAGATGCACACTTAGTGAATACTCTTGAAGGCAGACAGGTGCAGAGTACTAAGCACGACAGAATCCAAAGCCTTGGGGAGTGGGCATTTTCCTTCATGTCAACACTACATTTAAAGTCGTGTTGTGCATTGATTTTCACTTATTGTCTGGCACACTGGAAGCCTGTTGTCCGGCTGTAATGGAGGATATAGACATTTCAAATAATATTTCAGCCACATATCCATAACCCTGGAGCTTAGTGAGTACCAACTAAAACGTTACTGGAATTGCGAGAGGAAGAGAGAGAGATGCAACAAATTCAATTCTCTCTTAGCCTGGGAGATACTCAAAAATAGGGGGAAATGAGATTGGCTTCCTTTTCTCTTCCCTGGCTTTAGCAGCCCAAAGCGTGCCACTCCATACAAAATGAGATTTAGAGCTGAGCAGAAGTATTCATTGCAGCCTTTTATGGCCCTGGGCAGGCCTGCAAATCCTGTAAGCCCCAAATTACAAGGATTTAACGACTTGTGGAAGAAAGGTGCTTTAGGCCCGGCCGTTTCTGTCCCACAACCCCTCTTGCATAGGTCCATAAGCGAGATGGTGGTCAGCTGTGGTCTTCTCGGTAGACTCCACGTTGGTCGGCAATTTTCCTCCCTCCCCTTTGCTGGGCGAGGGTGGCGGAGGCGGCCGTTGGGCCCCGAGAAAACGGGCCCAAGCCAAGACAGAGTTCGCGAGGGCCTCTAAGCCCCGGGCCGCTCTTTCCCTCATGAGGGCTTTCTTTGCGGTATCTCAAAGGCGCCCTTGCGCCCCTTTCCCGCGCTTTTATTCCCCTCCCACCGCCACCACGGCCTCCCCTCGAGCGTCGTCAAGCACCCAGCACGGCCCCGAGCGCGTTCTCCAGCCAGCCAGGCCTCGCGTGCCCCGGCATGGCTCCCGCACGCAGTCCGCCTCTGGGCCTGCAGCTTGCGATCTCCCTCAACCATTCCGGCGCCGCTTTCCCAACGAGGCGGCTTCGCTCGGCGTTCTAAGCAAAGGGCCTTACCTGAGCGCGCCTCTTCCAATGGCTGCTCACCTGAGCGCCCGCTCGGCCCAATCAGCTCGCAGCTCGTCCCTCTTGCCTTGTATCCTTCAGTGAAAGAATCCAAGTCCTCTTGGGAAAGTTTACCTGTAGGCGCCTTTTGGTTTTTGTTGCTTCCCGGCGCGGTGCCCTAAACGGCAGAGAGAGGGAGGGCGGGCAGGCGAGCCTAGCCAGTCTCCTTTCACATGCGAGGGGCGGGCAGAAGGGGGCTTTACCTGTCCCACTCCTACCTCCGCGGCTGGCTGAGGGAGAAGTAAGAGGGGGGGAAGAAAAGCAGAATTACCAGTAGCTCTGGTTCTGCCGTCCCGGGCGCTCGCTTGCTCTCGCTCGCTCGCTCACGCGCACACACGCACACACACACCTTTACCTGCACAGACTTGAAAGTCCAGTTTCACCAGAGAGACTGAGGCATCTGGAAAAGGGGAGAGAGTTCATTGGATCAAACATGTCACAAGAGACGGACAAGTAAGTGATCACAGCCAGCTTGCTACTTTTGCTGCTCCTGAACGGATCAACTGGTTGGTTGTGTTTTCTTTTTTTAACCCCCTTTAAAAAGAAAGGGGAAGGAGAAAAAAAAAGCAATTTCGGTGGTGGACCTACTGGGATTACATTTCCTCTTTTATACAAGGCATAAAAGAGGTTGAATAGCACCCACAGGAGAACTGCTGGATTTCACCTTGCTTTCCCCATTCCTTTTCCAATCTTTTTTATTTATTGATTGTTGTTCGTTCTGAACTCCCAGTGTCCCTTCACAAACTTTTGGGAGAACTTTGCTGCTTCTTTTTGCAATTTCTTCCCTTTCCTTCAGGGCCTAGAGATGAAAAGCGATTCTTTGCTTTTGTGTGTGAATGCAACAAAAGAGCTTTTATATACCCGATCAGAAACACGGCCATCTTCTTCCCCTTCTCTTGGCACTTCTGTACCTGTGTTGTGGGACAGAAAGAAGTGGAAGATGGAGCTCATTGAAATCATTTTATTCCAAGCCACTCTTTTTTTGGGGGGTGGTGGAAATATAATAAAATAACTGCATTGTCGAAGGGTGTATAGCAAAAATGACCGTGTGTATTGTTCTTCCATACACAGTAAAAGGAAGTGATTTCATGCAAAAGTTTTGTCTCCGTTTTCAACAGATTGCTTGTCATTAAAAAAAGGGAAAAATCCCAATCAGCATGCTGTAAAGTTCTCTTCCTTAAAAGCCAGCACACTTGTGATTCGTATATAGTGGCTCTTGATTAAAGAAGTTGGAATGGTTAGGGAAATCATAATATAAGGACACCTTGAAATAAGCATGGCAGCCTAGTGCTTAAGGAAGTTTAAAACAAATCCAAGTAGCTTTAGCATAAAAGCTTCCTTGAACTTTAACATAGCAACTGTGAAGGACATCATGATCCTGGGACTAGTGTGTGCATGTGTGTGTGTACACACTGTAGATTGGCTTCATCTAGTTAGCTCTCCTTTAGCTCCTTGCCTGTTCCTGCTTACCTGTATGTGCAAAGTGAGAAAAGATAGGAAGTTTTTCATAGGCTGCTTCTCCTCCTACACCCCAATTGTATTATTTTTCCTTTTCAGCGGACATTGCTGGCTCCTTTCTTACTGGTGACTTCAGATCAGATCATGCTCTTGATGCAAAGGAGAGGCCAGCACCTTGCAGTGGGCTGGAACTTAAGATCTGGAATAGTATAGATATACATTTACCTTGAATTGTTCTTCTGAGCTTGTTCACTTCCTTGCTACACACACACATGTACAGAGGGAAGAAAGTCACTGGAGCTGTGGCCTAGGCTGACCTACAACATACATCTGGAAAGGGGGAGGAAGAAAAGAGGGAGGGTGTTATTAAGCAAAGTGGTGGTTCTGACCACAGACAGAGGGTGTGGTATCTGACAAATCTCTAACATGAGAAGGTTGTTAGGTGGGGGCAGATTGGCTGGGTTAAGAGCCAAGGCTTATGAAGTTTTGTAACCTGAAAATAACTGTATTGTACCCCCTATGCCCAATGTTTGTGTAGGGGAATTTACTTCTTTTTGGTCAAAGTTTCAAAATAAGTGGGTGTATTACGACCACTGAACTGCGTTTTGTTGTACTGTCACTTTTTAAAGAACTCCATAAGAAGGTTGTTCAAGTGTGCATTTTAATACACGGTACCGACTAAATTGTGTCAAGAGATTGTGAGCTGAAAGATGATGGCAATTTTGGTTTCACAATCCAGAATGAAGGGGTATGCAGTTTCATCACCCCTTGGGACAATTGGAAGTTGATGGTTTTGGTCTGTGGTATTTTTGTATTACAAAATAAGCTGTGTCTATGTTCTGGTATGAGGGACAGTAATTTAAAATAAGGATTTTGATCAGTATCTGAAATGTGCATATCTGAAATGTGCTCAAATGTGAGTCAGTCAAAATGTATTGAGAGTTTTGAACATTCTACTCTTTTTGGTAGAAGGGAAGAAACAGGTGTAGGCTGGTTTGCTTTTTGAAATTTCACCCTCTGTGACTATGGTTATAGAGATTCATATATTCATGATACACATTTTGGTCTAGTGCCAAAACTTAATTTGTGTAGCGTTTAGGCTGCATTTTCCTTGATTACTTAACTTGGTACTATGACCCACTGTGTTTGCGGGACTTTCTGAATAATTGTGCACAGGATTGGTCTGCTAGACATATATTACCGTTAAGGAGTTGTCATTTACTTGATGTAAGAATTCATACAAAGATTTGAATACTTCTTTATTAGAGAAATGTTGTTGTTTTTTTAACTTCATGAAAGTGCTAAATGTTTTCAGTTAGGCCATCAAGTATTTATAATTATTTGCATGTGCGGTAAGACACGTAGAACTCTATGCATATTACTAAACTGACCAAAGTGGTAAAAATAAAAATCCAACATGATGATTTTTACATCCTTTTGCTTGAGATCACTATGCTCACCGCCACCTTTTCCAGGATGGCTGTACCGTCTTTGTAGAATGGATACCACATTTTCTTCCATCATCTTATTCACCAGAAGCATCTTGAAAGGCTCCTGAATTAAACCTCAGCTTCTTTTGCACTCTGGTACAGCTGCATTCAACTTGTAAAGATGCAGGGAAATGAAGTTAGGTAGAGTATAGACATTGCTATGTTTGCACTCACAGCTGATCTTGAAGCCATATGTCAAGGCACAACTATTTAAGCGGTGGATTCATAGCTGTAGCCAGGAGTTTTGTTGAGGGAGGCAGGTTTTTGTTTGGGGGGGGGCAGAACCTCAGATTTGTATTGATTTATATTGATTTTGATTGATTTAGGGGGGGCAGCTGCCTCCCTGCCCTCCCTTGGCTATGCCTATGGGTGGATTGGATGGGGAATTTTTTTAGTTCAATTATCATATGTATTTGTCTCTTGAAAAGGTCTTCAGAATTTGCTTGTTAATTCTCTTGTCTTATGCGCCACTTGAAAAGCCACAGTCTAAGAATATAATATGCATTATTTTGTGATATTTTTCAAAATGATTGCACTGATTAGTTTTGTCAAAGCTATTTTTTCTGCACTGCTCCCCCCCCCCCAAATGATGTTTATTAGCCGGTTTCACCTTTGGGAAAATATACAGAAAGAACTGCTAGAAAGCTGAGGAACAGAGGGATGAGAACAAAGGCTGATTCACACAACTCTTTTCAGGTAGATAGAGACTGCTTGAGTGGATCATTCAACCTGACTGCATGAAGAGGTGGCTTTCTGATGTCACTTGTTCAGTTTGCCCATCCGTACATGGTGATGCAAAGTAAAGGTGTATAAACCTTATTGAGTGCTGATGAGTGAATGCCAGTTGCTACTACCGTAGACAATTTCACCATACAGGTTGAACACCATCAAATACATTTAGGTGTGCATTGAGTTGCAATGGCATTTCCAATTTGTTTTCTAGGGAAAGCTTCAAAACTTAACACCTGCATGACAGGCAAATTTCCCATTGCTGCATCAAAGGGGCTACCTATGTTAGTCTGTTGTAGCAGAAAACCTACAAGGAATACTGTGGAACTTTAAAGTATATGTCAGATTTATTTTAAAGTTTTGAATGTTCTGCAGGACATCTGCATGTGCTTTACATCCGTATGCTGGAAGAAGCTTCACTTGCTGAATTTCTGCTTCTCATACAGCTGTGAAAGGCAAAGAGCCCAGCCAGAAAAAAAAGTTGGCAATAAATTGTACAAATTGGCCCAAAGTGGCAATCTGAGAAGATGGCTTTGCCATCTTTCTTGTTCTGAGTACACTCTGAGAATGGATACATTCAATAGAAAGATAACATATCAACATATTTTGTCAAAGGTTGCAGGACAAGGGAGTGGGTATCTTTCATCCTGAATGTGGACAGATCCTGCAGCTGTAGAAAAGAATGGTGGAAATGATCAGTGTGCTGGCGCAACTTTCCTATAAGGAAGGGTTGCAAGCTTTGGGGGTTTTTAGTTTAGAAAAAACAGCGGGGGGACAACGACTAAGGTGTATACAGTGCTGTTTTTCTAGAAAAGAGGTGCCAGAACTCACCATGAACACTTCCCTCGTTCTCTTAAGATGGCAATGGCACCCACCTGAGAGGTGCCGGAACTGAGTTCTGGCGAGTTCCGGCTGAAAAAAGCCCTGTCGAAATCCATTCTCAAAACCCACCTTTTCCACAAAGCTTTTGGCATAATCCCATAATGTCCATGTCCTGTAACTAAGTCTCATCACATGCAGTTGAAGCAACTGCATACTGCTTCACCCTCCTCTGTTGATTTCTCTGTGTTGAATTTTCGATTGTGAGCTCCTTGGGGCATGGACCTGCTCTCATACTTTGCAAAGCACCATGTGCATTGCTGGCACCAAACAAACAAACAAACAAACAATATGAACAACATTATTTTTATAGGCGAGCATGTCATGGTTGTATATAGGGTAAAGTGGAAACCATTACATTGTGTTAGGACCTGAGGGGTGCACATTTTGTACCATGCAGTTGTGATATCCTGGACAGAGGGGCAATCATCTCCAGAAGGGGTTTCATTTATTTGGGGTTGGGAGCAGGGCCAGCCTGCCCATAAGGCAAGGTGAAGTGACTGCCTTAGGTGGCAGGGTCCCACCAGAGCAGCAGTTCCTGATGTCGAACCTTCTTGCCCCCTTGTTCCTGATGCAGATCTTCCCTGACCCCTTCTTAGCTGACAGGTAGCTATTTGGGGGTCTGTGTCAGGTGCCAAAATGTCTTTGGCCAGTCCGGCGGGAGGAGTATTGTTTGTTAAAAGACTGCTTGAAGGTATATATGATAAGATTGGCTGGAGGTTTCTGAATTTGCGTCTCCCTAGTGGCTTGATTGTTCTGAACTGAAAGCCAAATTAAAACTAGGAAAGTCAATAGAATTTGGTGACCTCATGGATGAAAAGCATGAAAGAAAAACAGAATGAGGGTGGGTCTGTAATGGGCTCTTTTACTGGCTTGTTTGCTCTTAAATCAGCATAAGGATGGAAGCCTTTGTGCAGCATTTTCTCCTTTCTGGATTTGCTTTCCCCCTTCTTCTGTACTTTGTTCCACAAGTTTGACCTCACAGTCAATGTCTCTTTAAAACTTGCACAGTTAAACTTAAAGCAAACCTTTAAAGAAATTAGAAGTTAAGCATGTACTTAATTCTCCTCCATTGAATGAGATTTACAAGTGTTTAACTTTAGCGGCACCGTGCCCAAATTCAAGTCCAGATTTATATCCAATAGATCACACTTGCTCTCTTGATATGTGCAAGGGAGTAGACTGTGTTGGAATTTTAATTCACGTGGAATTACTGCGGTGGTGAAGAATCCAATACCAGAAGCTAGTGGGAATTGAATATCCTGCCTGGGAATCTTTCCTGCAAGGCTACCAAGGTTTTCCAAATCAATTTGAATGTTTCCATAATATTGTAATAGTAATTCCTCCATGAGGATTATTCTTTAAATTCTCCCATGAAGGGAAATGTTATGTACATTTGAACTGCCCTAGAGAGAGAGAGAGAGAGAGAGAGAGAGAGAGAGAAATAAATAAATAAATAAATACATACATACATACATACTGCAGTGGAGCAATTATAGTGCTATGTGCTATATATGTTTAATTACCTCTAAGTGGGAAAAACTGAGATAGGTTTGGTTCTGTGGTGTGCTTGGTGTGTAGAGGAAAATATTTTGTGTCTTGTTGGTAACTGTCTTGTTATAATGTATCATGCACAAAACATATCTTTGTTTGCATCCAAATAATAGCATTTTCTTTATAGCGTTTATTTGGGGTGGGTGGGGAAGGAGTGGAATCCTGAATGTTTAAAGAGAGAGAGTAGTAGCTTACCGTCATGTCAGTTCACGTCCATTTAATTGAGGTTGTCTTTGTATATTATGAAATACTCCAGGCGTCAGTGTTGATGGTTGAGGGCAGCAGGAAACAGACTGGAAGACATGAATGCAGGATTAAAAAAAAGCCCAGCACTGAGGTCAGAAAGAGGTTTGCAGAGCGAGATTTAGATCAGCATTTCAGAATGTTACACTCTCTTTCATGTAATATTTTTAAAAGTTCAAACAGCAAAAATTGTATATACCTCCCGTGTTCTAGGGCAAATAAAGGTAGTATTTTGCAGATATTTGGAAACTTCTTACAGCTTTTGCAGGGAACTTAACACTGAAATTTCAATATGAGGAGACCAGTGGATGAAGGGCAGGGTCATGAAAGAAGGAATCGGCTATGGAAGTATATGTGTTTCTTTCTGTTACCTCTGCTTGCATGCCCTCCAACATTTATCTGATGAAAATAGGGACATCCTATTCAGTAATAATAATAATAATGTTGTTGTTGTTGTTGTTCAGTCGTTCAGTCGTGTCCGACTCTTCGTGACCCCATGGACCAGAGTACGCCAGGCACGCCTATCCTTCACTGCCTCTCGCAGTTTGGCCAAACTCATGTTAGTAGCTTCAAGAACACTGTCCAACCATCTCATCCTCTGTCGTCCCCTTCTCCTTGTGCCCTCCATCTTTCCCAACATCAGGGTCTTTTCTAGGGATTCATAGTAATTTTTCTGTTTATACCCCACACATCTGACTGGGTTGCCGCAGCCACTCTAGGCGGCTTCCAACATGTATATAAAAACATTAAACATTTTAAAAAACCTTCCCAATACAGGGCTGCCTTCAGATGGCTTAGGGGTGGGATAACTCCATGCACTCCAACATTTCTCCAATGAAACATTTCTCCAATGATCATTTCTCTGATGAAAATAGGAACATCCTAAGGAAAAATGGGACTTTCTGGGATCAAATCAGAAACTTGGATGGCTTCTGTAAGTCTGGGACTGTCCCTGGAAAAGAGGAACACTTGATATCTTCAAACACACTTACTAGGTAGTCGACCCCACTGAACACAGTGGAATTCCTGACCAAACTTCCATAGTTTTGTGTTGCTAGTTGGAGCCAGTGTGGTGTAGTGGTTAGAGTGTTGGGCTGGTCAACCATGATACCATTAAATCCCTGATCAACCATGAAACTTACTGGGTGACCTTGGGCCAGTCACACTCTCTCAGTCTTAACCTATCTCAACATGTTATCGGGAGAATGAAATGTGGAGGAGAACCAAGTACCCCACCTTGAGCTTCTTGGACATAAATGTAATCAATAAATAGTGATGATAGGATATGGGGATGAGGATGATGCTTTGGGTCAGGATGCTGGTGCAACTGAAATTGCAAGCCCTGCTTTATTCAGATCCCAGTTTTGC